>NC_092044.1:119548258-119865405 GCF_003086295.3 Arachis hypogaea | reverse complement strand
TATCCAGTGACGAGCAAAAACAGAAAAGTCTTCTCTGAAGGTCAGCAAGTGTTTGCATTTAAAAAGGGGGCTAAGATTCAACCCCCCTTCTCTTAGCCACTGAAACCATCACATTATTTTACAAATTTTGAAGATATATTTTATATTTTAATATATATCTTTAAAATTTGATGGGGTCACAACTAGTGTGAAAACTTACGGTGATATGATAGAGAAATTTTTTATTGGTATAGGATTATACCAGGAAATATATTTAAGTCCATACCTTTTCACATTAGTCTTGGAAGTACTCACAGAGCACATTCAAAAGGCTGTGTCATGATGCATGCTTTTTGCCGATGATATCGTCCTTATGAGAGAGTCAAGGAAAGACCTAAATAAGAAGTTGGACTTATGGAGAGAAGCTCTAGAATGATATGGTCTGCGCATAAGCCGTAGCAAGACGGAATATATGGAATGTAAGTTTAGTCTGAGAAGGGAAAACCCTAATATAGAGGTGAAGATTGGAGAAAACATCTTACGAGAAGTTAAAAGTTTTAAGTATCTTGGGTGTATCATATAGGATAATGGAGAGATTGAACAGGATGTAAATCATAGGATCCAAGCAGGTTGGTCAAAATGGCAGAATACATCTGGTTTTATATGCGACAAAAAAGTGTCTTTAAAACTTAAAAGTAAATTCTATTGCACCGCTATAAGACCGGCAATGCTTTATGGTACGGAGTGTTGGACGGCCAAAGGGGAGCACGAATATAAGCTGAGTGTGACAGAGATAAAGATGTTGAGATGGATGAGTGGTCATACGCGATTGGATAAAATAAGGAACGAAGATATAAGGGAGAGAGTTGGAGTAGCACCCATTGTGAAAAAAATGGTTGAATCACGTCTCAGGTAGTTTGGACATATAAGGAGAAGACCGATAGAATACCCAGTCAGAAGGGTGGATGAGATGGAAGATTGACAAATGACAAAAAGCAGAGGAAGACCTAAGAAAACCATCCATGAGGTGGTCAAACGAGATCTATAGGTAAACGATTTCTCTGTAGACATGATATATGATAGAGCACAATGACATCGTTTGATTCATGTAATCGACTCTATCTAGTGGGACAAAATTTTGTTGTTGTTGTATTTTATATTTTCATATATATTATAAATGAGTGACTATTTTTTTTATGTATTGTTAAAAAATACACTCATTTAAAATTATCAACTTTAAAAAAACCTCACTTCCTTCACGAGTTTCCGTTTCTGCTTCTAGCTAGCTCTATATATACTCTCATAGTCGATTTCCCAGCTCGGAATGTCATCCACTAATGGAAGCAAGTTTATGTTGTGACACTTTTCCCTTCACACATGGTTATTAGTAAATAGGATCTGAATTTTCAAAAAGATTGAGACTCGAGAATTTTTGGACATTCGAATAACGAGTAAAAGAAGAATCTACAAAATTTGATGAGGATTTCTTAAAAGGGTAAAAACAATAATTTATAAGGTGCTATATATATAAATTGGCATAACAAAATAGGGTTAACCACTAAAAATACTATTGAATTATTTAAATGCCGACAAAAATACATTCAAATTTTGTTGTCGATAAAAATGTTTTTAAATAATTTAAAAACACAACAAAAATACCCAACAATAAATATATATTTTCAAAAAATATTTTAAAGATTGAATTTTGATGCAATTTTTTACGAGCATGATTATAAAAATAAGATATTTTTATACTTAAAATTTAGTGATTTTTCGTTAAGTATATATATTTTTATAATTTTTTTGTTAACAACCAATAATACTTTTAAAAATTCACAAAACAATATATACTTATAAAAAATTACCAAATTTTAAAAATAATAATATCTCATTTTTCTAATCATGTTTGCAAAAAATTATATCAAAATTCAATCTTTAATGTATTTTTTCAGAAATATATATTTAATTTTAGTTTTTTTACAAAATTATCTAATATTTAGGTGCATTTTTGTCCGCATTTGAATAATTCGGACCCAACAAAATATATACAAATAAGATCTTAATAAAATAATTTTTTTCAGGTATGTTATTCCTATCCAATAATAGTTGTATAAACTAATAACATCGCGCTGCCCTATAATATAATCTTAAAGAATTGTCACATCATGGTGGATAACTACCTACTACTCTAGTAGGCCATAATATGACCAATTAATTCCCTAAAATTGATAATAATGTAAGACTTAGGGCCATGACTACATTGAGATGGATCAATATTATTCCTTTTTATTTGAATGTGAATATTTATATATATATATGTATGCATACATATGGCATGGTTTTGGGTGTTGTTTACTTGTGATTTGTTTGTGTATGTCAGCGTGGTTGCAGAGATTGATGGTTTTTGCAGAACGTGGTTGTGGCTGTGCATATTGGTGGGCTAGTTATGGCAAATTAAAGGGCCGGGGTTCCCTTTGAAATTTTATGGCGTCTTGTTTTGCTCCTAGATGTTAGCAACCTTGTATGCGTGGTTGTGAAACTATTTAAGATTATAACTATAGTTTGTTTTGTTTGCTATATATGTATCTAGCTAGGGCTACTAGAGACAGGGGCAGAATAGAAACTGAATAAAAATTAATTAATAAGTAAGGCAATTAAGGAGGTGAAATTGGAGTAGTAAGAAGAAATGAAATGAAAAGAAAAGGGGGGTGTGGGGGAGGGAAATGACGAAAGAGGGGTTGTCTTGTTGTGAGGAATAAGATACGAAATAAGAGAAGGAGAGATAAGGAGAGTGTGAGTGTGAGGGGGCTAAGGGGGTCGGTGTGGCCCCAAACAAACCCATCATATTCTGCTAAGAACGACACACACATACACTAACATACTAGTCCCCCCTCTGCAACTATGCTCCCACATATAATAGTGACATTAGTTACCTCTACCCTCCATTTTCATTTGAGCAATGCTAGGGTCCAGTAATTTTTGTGATTGTTAGCCATCAACTAGCCATCAATGATGATTTGATGGTGTGAGATTGGTATGAGATTTCATCCAATGGCTCACCTTCCTCTGCTGGTTATATGCTGGCCAAAATTCAATAAAACTGCTGGCCCCTAGACTTTTCATTTTCATTTAATTAACTAACAAAGCTTATCATCAATCATATACATAATAATAAATTTTATGCCATTTTTTATTGTTTTATGAAAAAAAATATTTTAGGATAATATGTTATCATAAAACCTATTTACCAAAAAATTTAAATTACAAAAGGAAAGATATATAAATAGTTAGTTGAATTTCGTTAGGGAGCCAATGGAATAAGTATATAATATGTATAATAGGCTGATTTTTTTGTTCAATAAAAAGAAATAACCATCTGCTACTATCGTATAGGTTCAAACATTCAGGATAAAATACTATTAATTTATTAAACACAATACATTTATATTATTCAAAATAATCATCCTAATACCATGGATAATAAACATCTGATATTTGAAACTGTTTGCACAAATACACTTTTATTATTCTAAAATAAGTATATATGAACAATTTTAAATTAACATCTGATACTTTAATTTTAGTTTAAAATTAACCTCATTATATACATTGTACAAAACATATATTGACTCTCTATATTTCCTCTAGTTATATATCTAATATATATTTTTACATAAAAATATTTTTATATTTATTTATGTATTTTTTTTATCAACTTAATATTTTTAAAAATAATAATTTTATAATATGACATAAGAAATTTTACGATTAAAAAATTTAGAATTCAATCCTTATTAATCTAATTAAAAGAAAAATTAGCATAAAAATAATAAATACAAAGCTCTTGTATAAAAAAAATATTAGAAATATAGTGATTTATATCTCTTCTCTTATTAAATTAAGTTTTTTTTTATGTATAAAAAACATATTATTGATAATAATAATTAATTAGGTAGCTAATACGTAGATATAGCTATGGGTGGACAGTAGGCATGTCAAGTGGTATTATAATTTATCTTGGTGACGCCAAATGATTGTGGAATAAAAAAGAGGGAAAAGTATCCAAAATAATAATAAATAAAAAATTGTATGGCATAAGAAAACAATAGGGAGAAGATAAAGTAGGTATACTGAGCTGAATTGTTTTCTTCTCTTCGTCTCCTCTTTGCTGCTGTCTCTTGAGATACTCCTTCTCTTACTCTTTCATCTCTCAATCCTTTTTTCCATCATACACCAACAAAATCAAATCATCAGGTCCTTCTTCTCTTTCACCTTTTCTTATCTGCTGCTTCTCTTTTCTTTCTTTTTTAATAAAAATAATCATGTTTTCCATCAAGAGACATACAGCTGAAGGAAACAGCATACATGCAATTGAATTTTCCTCTCTCTTTCATCAGCTGATGATGAATTGAATTAATTAATTAATTGCTGCAGATTTATTTGCATTAAAGCAGTTATTACTATGGCTGCTGCTTCATCAACACCATTCTTGGGAGTCAGAGAAGAAAGTCAAAGCCAGATTGCACATCAATCCTCCATAGCTGCCTCCTCAGCTTCTACTCCTCCCGCTGTTCCTCAGAAGAAACGAAGGAATCAGCCTGGAACACCAAGCAAGTCCCTTATATATTAATTCCAATTCCTATTATTTAAATTATTATATTATTATATATTTTATATATACACACACTTAAAGTCAACATATATATATACACACACACATATATGAATACTCTCACACACTATAAAGAATGAAGTTTCTTCTTTGGTTTCTTTCTTCTCATAAACCAGCACCACCAAACCCTAAATCTCGATTTATAATAACTTATTTAGGGCAATCTCTCTCTCTCTCTCTCTCTGATTGATGGTAGTTCTTAATAAGCTAAGACCTTGTGGTTAATTAATTTATATATAATATTCTTTGACGACGATAATTTCTATTTTATTAATAATATTAAAATACGTGTACGTAGTTGTCTAGAACAAGAATAATAATAAAAAAAGAAAGTGATTAGTAATTAGCGAGAAGCATAGAAATTTCTAATAATTGTTAATACAGATCCAGATGCAGAAGTGATAGCACTATCGCCAAAGACACTAATGGCAACAAACAGGTTCATATGCGAGGTATGCAACAAAGGGTTCCAAAGGGAGCAAAACCTACAGCTACACAGAAGAGGACACAACCTACCATGGAAGCTGAAGCAGAAGACGAACAAAGAGCCAAAGAGAAAGGTTTATCTGTGCCCCGAACCCACGTGTGTCCACCACGACCCTTCCAGGGCCTTGGGAGACCTCACTGGGATCAAGAAGCATTACTCTCGCAAGCATGGCGAGAAGAAGTGGAAGTGTGACAAGTGTTCTAAGAAATATGCTGTTCAATCCGATTGGAAGGCTCATTCTAAAACTTGCGGAACCAGAGAGTATAGATGCGATTGTGGCACTCTCTTCTCTAGGTATTCTGCATATCTATATCATTCCATCCTATCTAAACGTAAATTATTCTTATATAATTAACTACAAATCAATTTTTTCAATAATTTAAACAAGTTCATAAATAGTTATCGTTAAAAATAAGAGACTAAACAGAAAAAATGATTTATATATTATTGAGTGTGTTCAAGTTGTCTAAAATGATATAATATAAAAGAATATTTATAGATGCTAATCTCTTATAATAAATATTTAAATATACTAAATAAAACTAATTGATCCTAATTATATTCTAACAGTTGTATTTTATTACCTTTTATTAAGTCAAAATTTCTTTATTTTTAATCGTAAATTTTTTAATACTATATCATGAGATTTTTTTTAATTTAAACTGATAAAAAAATACATGAATGATTATTTCTCTGACAAATTCTATTTATTCTTTTTTAGTTACAGTCAACTACCACTATTCATCATCATGCATGATATAATTACAACTCCTACATCATTTATTACCATTTTGCACTACTAATAAATTCCTAGAATAAGAGATTAAGTTAATTTAAAGATGTAAGAAAAGTTGGATGTGAAGAAAGAGATTTTGCTCTCTTTCTGGCTCAGTTAGTTTTGTGTGAGTGTGGGTGTTAGTGGAGGTGGTATGGCAGGCAGAGAGACTGCTGACACGTGAGTAGATACACTGTTAAAAATTGGGTACAAGAAAATAGAGATGTGTTTTTTTGGAAGAAAAAAACAAAGAATGCTAATAGGTAATTACTTCAACTATGGTCCTAGTCTTAACTAGGGAACAGTGCCACCACCTCTCATATCCTTATTCCCCCCATTCACGTGTAGTTAAGTAAAAACATTGTAAGGGACACAGTGATACTCATTTTGTTCTCACATGAGTTGGAGATGCTGGGTTTTGTTCTCTTTCGTCTTGGCTACTTGCATGTACTATGCTTCAAATATCAAATATATTGTGTAGTTCAATGTAATAATTAATAATATCCAGGTACTTTCTTGCAATGGGTCCAATGTGCTTATATTAATTGTCATCACTGCCCAACTCTTTATCAAAAAAAAAAAAAATGTTTCTGTACTTCTAAGATGTACAAACCTATTTAATTAATGTCTACTTTAAAATTCTTAATTATATTTATAGAAAAATAAGTATTTTTTAAACACAGTTAAATATGTTTAAGAAATATGCAAGAATTAATTATTATTGCCTTTAGAAAAAAGAATAATAGAGAGTGATTTAGTAAAACAAAGATTCTCTATAAGCATTAATTGTTGGATCTATAATAGATATATTCTCAAAGGATTTTCCCGAGAATTTAGCAATTCTCTCATGGTACGTTTGTGTTGTAATGAATTCTTGTAGTAGAAAATAGACAAGTCTTGAGGTAGTTTGCATTTATTGAGGCTGGCCCCATATTGGATGCATGATTAATTGACTTTCATCAAAGTTGCAAATAATTCTCTCTTTCATTGATCAAAGAGAGAACTCAAAGTGGTAGTTCGATTTGGAGTTCTTGGTTTGTATCACGTTTTGGCATAATCCCGCGGCCCTCTCCTTCTGTTTCAGTTTTCTACTAATTTCAATTTTGTAGATCATTTCACCCAAATACTGTATATTCCAATTTTATCATCATTACTACCTCTTTTTCTTTCTTTCCTTTTTTACTTCATTTTTTTAACATAGAATTTTCCTTTGGAATTCATCGTTTATATATATTTGGTTGCATGATTAGCATGTTATCATGTTCATCAGAAAAATAAAGCAATGTCCTTCTTTAATTTGAGAATATTTGGTGTTGATATGGTTGCAAAGTGGTTGACTTTTAGAAATGATTAATAAATAACCATTAATACGATTTTGATTATTATGATCACTTGAGATCTGTTATCTGTGTGTTACAAAAATAAATTATTTATTTATATTTTCTATCAAAATTTTTATATTAAAAATCTAAAATTTAAAATTCTTATTATAAAAAAAAAATTATGCACAATCATGTAAAAGAGAAATTCCTATTGTGAATGGGATGTTAAAGATGTAATTATTTTTTATCGATTTGAATTTTGGTACAGTAGGTGCCTTTCATAACAATTTTTGAAGACATTGATAAATGGTAATCTTGTAAAACTCCCATAAGTTTTTCCTTACTTTTTATCTCGAGTCTAAATTCAATATAATCTTATTTATTTAACCATTCCATCATTTACAGTTACAACAACCTAGCTAGGTCTTGATTGATAGTCGGATAAATTCAGTGTAGCATGTATAATGAGTCTAGTTCATTCAATTAGTAAAATGAACCTTAGTCATGAGTGAAAATAATATAAATATAAATATAATGAAATTGTGAATTAAATTCCTCCTTCTTTTTGAATCTATCTTTATTTCCTCTTAAGTAATTCTTCTTCTATCCGAAGCTTCTCTTGCAAAATCGCCAGTGTTAAGTTCTATGACTTAGTAGTTAGTAGTGACCTAATAATAATTTGTTGTATCATGTTGATTAAGGTGTATGTTATCGTTGCTAATAATATTATTTGATTATTATTTCAGACGTGACAGTTTCATCACTCATAGGGCCTTCTGTGATGCCCTAGCTCAAGAAAGTGCAAGGCACCCAAATGGCACCATGAACCCTTTGGGAGGGACACATTTGTATGCCACAAACACAAACCACATGACCTTAGGCCTCTCCCAATTAGGCACCCAAATCTCCCAATTCCAGAATCACCAAAGTGGCGCCACTCACGGCAGCGGCGGCGGCGGCATCCTCCGTCTCGGAAGCGCCGGGGCAGCCAAATTCGAGCACTTAATCCCGCCTTTAAGCCATCAGTCTTCATCATTTGGACACTCACCCCAATCATCACTCACTAATCCCTCACCTTTCTTCATCAATGACCCAAATCAAGCATTTGAAGACAACAACCAAACTCATCAACAAGGTTCATTATTCTCAAGCAAGCAATTACATGGTCTAATGCAACTTCCTGATCTTCAAGGAAACACCACCAACACCAACTCTAATAATTCTTCCAATCTTTTCAACCTTAGCTTCTTCCCAAACAACAACAATAGCAGTGGAACCATCATCCCTGACCAATTCAATAGTAACCAACAAGGAACAACAACATCAACACTCTACGGTGACCAAGTTGGTTCAGGTTTGTCTTCACTCTTTGGAAATTCATCTTCATTGCAACATGAGAACGTGTCCCCTCATATGTCAGCCACTGCATTGCTTCAGAAAGCTGCACAAATGGGTCCAACTACCACCACCAACAATAATAATGGTTCTTCTATCCTTAGGGGAATGTGTAGTAGTTCCTCAAACAAATCCGAAAGGGAACTTGTTGTCTCTGATCATGTTGCATTTGGAAGTGATCAAAGAAGATCAAGCATGGAAAATGATCATCACCACCAGCAACACCTTCATGGGTTGATGAACTCCATTGCCAGTAATGTAGGAAACACTACTACTAGTTCCATATTTGACAATGTGCATCAAGGGAATGATGATAACAACAACAACCTCAGTCATCATCATCATCATCATCATCATCATCATCAGTTTCATCAGAGCCTACAGGATTCTAGTAATACCAATAAGCTTCCTCAGAATCATCTTGGGGTCAGTTTTGGAGGGTCTGATAAGTTGACATTGGATTTTCTTGGAGTTGGAGGAATGGTAAGAAACATCAACACTGGTGCAACAACACATGCATTTTCACAAACACATAGAGAGCAACAACAACAAGGAATGATGAATACCTTGAGTTCTTTGGATTCGGACCTGAAATCAGCACAATCAGCCACACCAAGCCACCGTTTTTGAAGTTAGTTCTTCATCTCTGCAATGATCAAGGAAAATAATCAAATTAAATTAAAAACAGACAATGTTAGTTGTTTTACGTATGAACTTGTTCAAAAACAATTGTTCTTTATTATTTTTTTTTCTCTTTCTCTAATTGGCACATTATGACATTAGGGTTTCAATTCCAAAAACCGCAATCCTTGTAGTAGTATCTTTCTTGAACAAACCTCGTTCACATATTATTATTATTATTATTATTATTATTATTATTATTATTATTATTATTATTATTATTATTATCTACTCTCTTTTGTTTCGATAGTATCTCCTAACCCGACAGGCCAATGACTAATCCTAACAGTACTGAGCTCTATTTAAAGGTTTGTCGCTGGCCAATGGGTTGTTGCATGCACAAGGCGGGATTCGAACCCTCAAAGCTCTTTGACGGTGACAGAAAACTAATACCAATAAGTAAATAAAACAAATTTTAAAGAGACAGTAAAAAAAAAAGCATTGCATGTTGTAATTGGTAAAGCCAGGTTGTGTTGGATGCTCTTTCTTTCTCTCTCTCACACACACATACACAGAGAATGAACGTGATATGTTATTGTTATCGATGGAGCTGGCTGCTTAATTAGTTTTTTTTTTTTTGAATTTGTTTTTGAGAATATCTTCACATGTTTGCTACATTCCAATGGATAAGACGAAACCAAATTTCCGTTCAGTTTCATCATTAATAATTTCTAATTGTAAATCATCACAATTAAATATATTATACCATTACTGACCAAACCTTACAACTCCTCAAAAATTAATAATGCTAAGAATTTTTGTACTCGCTACCTACTACCTTGCTTTTAGGAAAAGCATTATTCAAACAGTAGTATTAAAGTGACACGACGAAGTTTTTTTTCATAATTATTGTATGTATAAAATAATTTATTATAATTAAACAAAAAATGTAATATATTATATCATCAACGTACCACGAGATGCATGCAATTATGCATATAGTATTTGAGAAAATTTTGAGAGTTAATATTATAACGTTAATATTATATAGTTAACATTTACTATTAAAAAAAGAAATAGCTCAGTTGCAGTTAATTTCATATAAAATTAATAGTTAAGAGTCGTTAAATAATTTGACGAATTTGATTAAATTATCATCTAATAACTTTTAACTATCAACTTCATTTCATTAACTGCACCTGAGTTTTCACCTAAAAAAGAATATTCAAAATTTTTAAAAACTGAACATTTGAAACTAAATTTTAAAAAAATTAAAATTTAAAGTTAACAAAAAAGCTCAATTTTAATAGGTTCTATATGGAGTTTGCTTAATTATCTATTGTAATGTTAATTAAAATTGATTGTCATAGTATTAATTCTCTAACATTACTCATACCATTTTATGATGTAATAGCTATACATGTATTATTTGTATTCATTATTATTTTGTAGATTAACAAGATATATAATACGAATATATATCTAATTTAGGATAAAAATGAAAGTCCTATATATCATGTGATAAATTTTACCGTTCTTTATAATTCCAAAATTAAAGAAAAAAAAGTATTGGTCAATTCAAAATATACAAGCTAATAAAATGTGTATTAAACCCTCAATCCTCATCACACAAATCTTATATTATTAAATTCTAAAACCTCTGACAATTTTGGTCACTAACTCCACGTCTCCACGACCAATAATAATAATAATAATAATAATAATAATATGCAGAATTTCAGGTGGTTTTTCACTTTTCAAATATTCTTCAAGCATGGTGTATATATATGTATATGTGCACGTTGAGTTGACTATATAGACATAGATAGCATTGCATGATAACAAAATAATAACATGCAAGACTAATAGATATAGTGGGTGGTTAGGGTTTAGGGTGTGACGTAGTTATGATTTGATTTAATTTGGGTGTAATTGAATTTGGATATGGAGTTAATAATTATATTAATGAGTGATGACCACACATAGAGTGGTCAGAGAACTCACTCTCTCTGCACTCTGCAATGTTCGTTATTGCAATTATTAGCAAACTTTCTGTGACACTTTTGTCGCAATTCATGTCACTTACCTTCCTATTCATATTGGAATCAAAAGTCCGTGACCTAAGAGAAAAAGAAAAATTCAAATCCACCACCAAAATATCATTTTCGCCTTTAGCTACTTCAATTTCTATTATTCCTTTTTCCATTTTAATTTCTCCCTTCTTAATTAGGAAAACAAGCTAGGTTCTTTGGTTTATTTGTTGTTAGAGATATAATTATTTATATTATTTTTTTTTATTTATTTAAATTTTTTAAATGTGTGATTTTTTGACAACAATAACACATATTTATTGTTTATTTATTAGTAATATACAAATTTTAAAAAAATACACTAATACACAACTATACACAATTTAATATCTTGCTAGAAAATTATATATATATATATATATATATATATATATATATATATATATATATATATATTAGGCAGGAGATAGATTTTTATTATAACTTTGTTTGTTTAAAATTTTTAAAATTTTACTTTTTACTCTTATCACTTTAATCACTAGCAACTTTTTTTTCTATTAGAGATAAAATTAGTTTTTAATGACAAATGTGTTTATGTCTTTTTATTATATATATATTCATTTGTGTGCATGTATGTTTTTGTGTCTGAGCTTTCATTGTTCTAAAACAGTAAAGAGAAACACAGCCTGAAATCATTAATAAAATCATATATTCACGTAATTTTTTTATGTTAAATAATGAGTCAGTATGTTAATACTAGCTAGTCACATGAATTGTGAAATAATATCAATTTTTTTCTTTTTTTTTAATTTCTCTTTTAAAATTTGACTCTATTAAAATCTAAGACTAGCTAGGTCATAAAACTAATACTAAATCTGAGAATAAAACTGGACTAAAAAATTAGGGTTAGCTATATCATTCTCCAAATTTGTTTCTAAAAAATATTATTAATTAAATTATATTAGTCCCTAAAAAATTAATTCATAATTTTTAAAAGTCCAATTTGATTAATAAAAATTTTTAAAAATAAATTTAAAAAATGAATCGTCTTTTAAAATTAATTTGATTATTAACCCAAAAAACTAATTAAAAGCTTTTAGTCTATTATTTGTTTCAATCTTTTGGAGTTATCCAATAGATTGTTTCATGTACAAGGCAAAATTTGAACCATCAACACTTGCTTAAACAAATGAGTGAGCTGACCACTCGGCCATCCTAAATTGATTTACGTATTCATTCATTTAGTTAAGAAAATGGTGAAGATTTGGATAAGTCCTCTTTCCACACGTGAACTAACAAGATCAAACACTCTACATTTACATGGGTTTGCGATTTTGTCCATTTTGGAAATTAAATTAAAAATAAAAAACAATCCGACAAAGGTTGGAAAGAAAATATTTTTCACATGCATGAGAGAGTATTCATTTTTCCCCTTGCAAATCTAAAAATCGCCACAAAATATTCGATTAATTTCAACGTTTTTATTACAGTAAAAACTTAATTAATTACAAAATCTAATATGGTATAGAAATTTAATTAAAAAAAGTGTAAAAATTTAATTAAAAATTCGGTAAAACTATAAAGATTAACGAATAATTAAACTTAGTTTTTACTACGCGTTTTGGTGAACTTAATAACCATTTATGAATGATAGAATCTAACTTGAACAACAAAGTTTTCTGTACTTGTTTAGTAATGCCACATGACATGAGCCAGAGGCATGCAGAGTGCATCTTATCTTTTTTTTTTTTTAAGTAAATGTTTTCATTCAAATATTATTGTGCGGTGTTAATAAGTTGTCAAATTTAATTTAATACAGATCATCAAACTCTTCAATTTGATTTTCTATTTTGGATGTTGTCACTGTTTTTCCAAAGGAATAAAAACTTTAAATTTCCACACATAGTAGTTATGTAAATAACGAAGTTAAAAGCACATAGTAAAATCATATAGTATTAAAAAGGATCGACAAAAGTTACCGTCACCTTTATTATAATTATTGAAAAGAAAAAAAATAATAATGTTAACCTTTTTTTTAAATAAAAGGCTATTTATTCAGTTAGTAAAACAAATGAATAAAAATGTATATTCATTGTTATTTTATTTTAATGACCGTGAATGAAATGAGAGAAGCAAAAGAAACAAACTTTTTTACTAAAATCTATGATGTGCAAGCTTCCAAAATAAGACTTTGGGTGGACTAATGTTAAGTGTAAACATCCAAGGAAAGTGAACCCTGTATGACAAGTTGGGCCAAAGTAATTATTAAGAAGCCATTTTTTATTTTTATTTTTTTTTCTTTTTGTTTTCTGAATGTGCCGTGCTTTTTCGTTCTCATGCGAAAAAAATAGCACAATTATTAAAATAATGCAAAATTTCTAAAAAGATAATATATAGCCAGAAAATGTAGCCACGAATATACTTGCGAGAGTGCAGAAATAGGAGATATGAATTACCTTATATGTGACAAATCCAATTTAATTTAGATGCGGTAAAAAGTTTATATTACAATTATTTTAGTGTAAAGTTGATAGTTGAAAATTGTTAAATGAAAATTTAGACAAATTTATTAAATTATTTAATAATTTTTAAATGGTAAAAACTCAGGTGCTGTCAATTTTACGTGAAGTTGATATTTGAGAGTCGTTAAATAATTTGACTAAATTTTCATCTATCGACTCTCGGTTATTAACTTCACGTAAAGTTAACTGCAACTGAATTCTACCATTTTAAATATTAATTTTACATGAAAACAATTATACGTAAAATTTCACTTATGCGGTGAATCTATATAGAAACCTAAGATACATATCATACATTAACCTCATAATTCAACAATCTTGTAATCATGTTCATCTCCCCTAAATCCCGCAAATACTCATTTAGGTACATTCCATCCTAATTAAATGAGAAATGCATTCCAGTTAGCTAACTTATTCACATCATCACATGGATACATTAGATAATGTATGTATTTATTATCAGGGGGGAAAATTAATCAGAATTATCTTCATTGTTATCTCTTAAAATTTAACTATGAGAGCAATTTAATTTTTTTTTTCTTAAAAGATAATTGTTAGTTGTTGCTTGACTTGAAGTTACATCAAATTAGTTTTTTTTATTATTTTAACATATACAGTGTGTCAGTGTATATAATAGATTCACCTTTTATATTAAATGTATTTTCAAGAAACTACAAATAAAAACATCCTCTTATTATCATTATATAATTTTAAATTAGTGATAAATAATAGTGTGTCTAAGTCTCCAATTTTGTTTTACTAATAAAAACCAAACATCCTTTAATTTTCATGATTCAACAATCATGTACTCATCTAGTACACACACAATTATAAATCCGCCCCCTCTTCCTATAATCTAATTTCTTCCTCTCTTTTTTGGGTCAATAAATCATTGATTACTAATCAAGACTGTCAATAAAGCTAATTAAGAGAATGAAGGGCAGCAACACAATTTCCAATGAAGATTAGGAATGGCAATTTGAGCCAATCCCATCTGTCTCACCCACAATATAGTAGGTTTTTCAACCGCTAATTTGAGTTTAGGGTGTGTGTACGAATAATATCTAATGATAATTGTTTAGGTATAGAGCGAATATAGGTATCGGTTGACGTGTCCAATACTTATCTTATACCCGTTCCAAACATTCAGAGAAATAAAGGTTTGAGATAAATTATTAGATTTAATAAAATTAGTTTGATAAATTTCTATTTTTTTTAAAATTTTTAGAATCTGTAATGTGATGCCTTTAATTATATTTAAAATTTATATAATCTTTTTAGCGTTTTGTATTTTATTTTGATAAGTTATAAATTATAAATTATATTTTATACTATAAAAGGATATAGATTTGTTATCTGTAAGATGTCCGAAAGAATAGATATAGGACGGTAAATAAATACTTGCGAATGATGGAGCAGATAATGAGACAAATAGTTAATATTTAAAGATAAGTGTAAATATTAAAATATCAGTCACATCTTATTCTATTGTCATCTCTAATAATTTAAAAAGATGACAAATTATATTTAGATAATTTTGTTATATAAAAACTATACTAAATTAATGGTGTGAATTCATAAATAAATTTGTCAATATTCTAAAATTTATAAATGAAAATAATAATTTATTCTTTTTTTTAAAGACATTTCCTACTTTAAAATGTGAAAATTCATAAGGATCCACACAAACTAACGATGGACATGATATATGTTTAGTGACAATTTCCTCCAAGCAGAAGAAAAAAATAGATAAGCCTTTTCTTTTTCAGCTAGCCATTAGATTTACATAAGAAATAAATCCAAATATTTTTTTTTTTTTGTCGTGAATCCAAAGATTAAAAATCACCATTTTATGGGTACCGACCTTTTTTCCCAAAGGATCCAATATTTTGTTTTTTTTGTGTCGATAAAGGACCAAACTATAATTTCCTTTCTTGGGCTTCAGCCTATAGGCCTATATGTCTCTTATATCATGGGCTTAATTCAATTTGGGCTTGGTCCTTTTCTTAAGCAACAATATCAATGTATACTCTAATTTAACTAAGTTGGGTTTGTCTAGTAATTATCTTGCTAGTCTTTCTAAATTAGTGTTGGAAATTCGACTCTTACCTTATATATACAACAATCAATTGATGCTAGTTTTTATTTTTTAAGTTTTTTTCCTTTGGTTTTAGATGTAAAAGACAAATGGTAAATGTGTGGCCTTATAATTATTATGATTTTATACTCTAGCTACACCCTTGTTGCAGACACAAGGATTATGATTGGGCAAATGCACATGCTAAACCAAGTAAACCATACCCAATGTATAAAAAATTAATTGATTGACCCAATAATTATTAACTCAATATAGTTAATTGTTATCTCTAGCTAGCAATGTATGTTTGAATAAGACTTGTGTCTGCACGGCACCGGATCGAATATATGAACAAAGAATCGTCGAAGCGAGAATCAATGAGGTCTTTCTAAATTAAAGTAAGCCAATCGTGATTTTAAAATATTCTTGAATTCACATGGTAGATCTAATTCTTTTTTTTTTTTTTTGGGTGACTTTTGGTAGATCTAATTCATCTATAATTTACTGATACTCGAGATTTCAATACAAGTTGCTGCATATAATTTTTTTTTTCGTTTCACAAGTTGATGTATATTTAGAGTAGCCAATTTCAGGAATATAATATAATTTACCATTGAAAATTTCATCTTCTATTGTCGGCAGTCTGTACGATATTCCTCCTACCTAATAACAACTTAAACGTTGACTTTTGTTTAATTTATTTTTAAAATAAATTAAAAACACATTATAACATAAAACAAGCTCAAAAAAATCTAATCTATTATAAAAATATGCATTTAAAAAATTTAAAATATAAATAAAAACATATGAATTATTATATTTAATATATTTTTTGTTTTTTTTTACGTGAATTTTATGAAAATATTTTTTTTTATTTGTCTTATAGTAACATTATTACAAGAATCAAATTATAAATCTTTTAGTCATAAAAAATTTGAATATTATATTATAAAATTATTTATCTAAAAACTTAATTAATAAAAGAGACATATATATAAATAGTTAGAGTACTGTTAAGTTTAAGTTAATTTTAGGATTTACCAAGAATTAAACTTTTGACCTTTTGAATCTAGAACTCTAATATCATGAATCCACTCATCCCAAAAACATAATTTAACAGGACAATGTCACACTAATGGTCATATCTCTAATACTTTTTAAACCTCTATTGTACACATTGTACGTTTAGACCATTGACTCCCTATACTTTTTCAAATAGTTATTCTTATTACCGTTCATTTATACAACTAGAACTCATCAAACAACCAACAATATTTATGAAAAAAGTTAAAAACACCCTCATCTAATAATAAGACATAAGTCGAGGGTTTGGGATTTTTTTTAACATTTTTTCCCCAAGGGTTATTAGTTATTCACTTAGTTGATGAGTTCTATTTGTACAAATATCATTCTGGAAAAAAAATTATCTAGAACAATGCAAAAGAATAGTTCACAATATTCAATATGATACGCGGCTTTTGCTGAATTTGGAATGTAAACACATTTCTCTTCTTATTCCTGTGATCAAACGGACTAATCAACTAAATCAAGGTTCATGCATATATATTGCAATATAATTATCTATGCGCCTTTATTTTTCATTTTCTTCTTAAGGATCGAAGACGAAAATGGTGTCATTAAAAACAATAATTTTCAACTTTATAGTTATCCTTGCTTAAAAGACATTTTTCTTTGAAAAACAAAAATTGAGGGAGAGTGAATCATAGATTAGTCATCACCTACTCCAGTATATTATAGGCAAAATATTGACTGTGCCACGTGAAAGATTTCTCTACATGCACAAGCGTCTGTTATAATATATTATATATTAGGAGAATTCTACGGTGACTATCAATTTTTGCCTAACTTTTGTTTAACTTATCTTTTGTGGTAAGTTTTGAATTTTTAAAAATAATTTATTTTTATATCTTTTAAATTAAATATTAATTTTTAACATTTTTTAGTAAATAGACACTACTTTTTGAACATCATAGCATTCACCTATATATTAACGAAAGTATATTTTTTATTCTTTAAATTTGTTAAAAAATTTTAAAAATATTTTTTAAATTTATTTTATTTTATTTTCGTACTAAAATTTTATAATTTACATTAAATATATTTTTAGTGATAATTTTTTTAATTTTAAAATTAATTCAGTAATAATTTTATAAAAATTTTATAATTCGATAATTTATAAAATTTAATACAAGTAAATAAAACATAATTATTATGTATTATTATCGAATTATAAAATTTTTGAGACAAAATAAAAAGATTAAGATAAAATTAAAACAAAATAAAATTTAAAATATTTTTAAAAATTTTCAATAAATTTTAAAGATAAAAAAATATATTTTAGCCTATATATTATAAACTTAAACTACTATAAGAGTATAAACTAAAATGTGATTATATTACAGTTCAACTTCAACACTGACGACACATCCTTTGAGCTGGCTCCGAAAGCTCAACCCTCCTTTAATTAATTAATTATTCTAAGAGATGCTTTCCCACTTAAGATTATAAATTAATCAAACTGTTTATATATTTCTTTTATTAGTTTAAAATTAAAAAAGTAATTTTATAATATAATATTAAAGTTTTTATGATAAAAAATTTTAAAGTTCGATATTTGTTATTGTAAAAAAAAAGTATAAAATAAATAAAAAATTTATATAAAAAATTTACATAAATAAAAACAAAAAAATTTTGTATAAAAAAATATATTAGAAATATAAATATTTATATGTATTTATTTATCAGTTTAAATTCGTGAAAAAAAATATTACCAGACAATATTCATTTCCCATAACATTTCTTCGTTTTTCAATTGAACCAATGATATTTATATGAAATTAACACGAACTTAACTGATCCGTTCGTTCATATTCAACGAAAATTCCATAAAAATGATAAGGATAATCTAATAAGGAATTGCTTTTATTTTTCTTTTTTAACTTATATCAAAACATCTGGTAAAAAAATATACAACCATCCATTCATTATTTTTAGGTGAAAACTCAGGTACAGTTGATTTTACGTGAAGTTGATAATTAAGAGTTGTCAAATGATTTGACTAATTTGACTAAATTTTCATCTAACGACTCTCAACTATATATCAACTTCACGTAAAATCGACTGCAATTGAATTTTCAACTTATTTTTATTGATTCAGTACAATCATCATCTCATGAAATAGAAATCATATAAATAACTATAAGTATTAACTAATTAACTAAATAAAATATTTTTATGTTGCCAGAATGGCAGTAAATATGAAAAATAATCCTATGTCAGCTTAAAACAGTGTATTAAAAAATAAAAAAAAAAAAATTGTAGCAAAATCAAAATACAACATAAGGAATGTGCTTAGGCCTTAGGGAGATATTTTAGGAAAGAAGGTGAGATTTGAATGTGAAATATATCGAATCTACATTTAGACATATAAGACATCACTGTAGATCGAATTGTAGACTTTTTTGTGATGATTGCCTTTAAATCGTGACGGTGAATTATAAAAAACTATACTTATAATTAATCAATTATTTATGTACGTCTATATATATATATATATATATATATATATATATATATATATATATATATATATATATATATATATATATTGAATTATAAAATTATACTTATATTAATTAATTATTTACGTAAAATTATAAAATTATACTTATATATTATGAAACGAAAATCATTATTCTTAATTAATATTAGATAAAAGGATAGAAATTCTTGTTTCAAAATATTACTTATTAGATATATATAGGAGCTGTTTATATAAATAGCTTCTATATATGTCTAATATTATTGATCGATAAACAAAAAACGTATAGATCATCAAAAAAGAAAAAAAAACCGTAAGAATAGAGAAATTTATATAGATAGATAGAATTATTTTTATATAAAAAGTTAAAATTCAAGTGATATAAAATTAACATATTATATATTTTCTATTTTAAAATTACATGCATCATTTTTAAAAATTAAATTTAAATAAAAAATGAATTTACAATTAAATATTATAAACAGGATAAATATTTTAAATGTTAAAAAATGTAAATCAGACAAATATTATGAAGCAGATTGATTGATGAAGTAATAAAAAAAAAAAATTATTGGAGATATATTTATTAAAAAATTGTTAATTGCACATAAGTAGAGAAAAGAAAGATTAGGGATCATGGAGGCGACAACGTGCCCAAGTTGATGTATTGCTCCGGGTTTTCAGTCAACATTCAAATGGTTGTTAGTATTATTTTTGGGTCAAAATCAAGGCATAAAACAAAATAAATAATGATGTATAATCACTTATTATAATAGATCTAGATATAGGTACAATAATTTAATAATGTGTTAGATGTAGTTTATCTAACAATTTAATTGTTTGGAATAAATAATTTTATAATATAAAATTAGAATTTTTTATTACCAAAGGTAATAACACATTTTTTAATTTTTAGTATTTAATTTAACAGAAATTTTGATATATATCATATAAATGTGAGTGTAAATAATATTATATTGATAATATATTAATTTTTTATTTAAATTATAATACTAAACAATAATTCTTATTAAAAAAAATTAGAAATCTTTTGTAGATCATTATATAATGCAATGGCAATTTGAATCCACAACGTGTATAATAATATTTAGGGACAAGTACTATTTTAATTTTAAAAATTTGGAATAAAAAATAGTCTTTAATTTTTTTTTCAATACTAAAGTCAATAATATATGAGATAGTAAAGAGTTTTTTCGTGTGTTTATTTGTCACTGGACTCTCCCTTTTATTTCCTATCTTTGGAGGAAGTGAGAGAGATGGTGTGAGAGAGAGGGGTGAGGGAGGGGGACACTAAATGGGGTAGAACTAGAAATTTTCAGAAAATAGATCCTAGGATTTAAAATTGAGAAGAGTACCAATGAGTAGAAAACGTTTCTTTTTCTGTTTTTGTCAATAATCTGTCGAATGATATTTTAAAGAAGGAATTATTTCACTTATTCTATTGGACAAGACGAATCAATGACATCTATCTGACTCGAAAGATGAAAAATAAAATTGTGTACATATTTGCATTTATACGATATATGACAAAAGGAGGAGCGATGAAGACCATAACTGAAATGCATCACGGCAAGCAAGATTTTCTTCGATAAAACTGAGCGTGAAAACAATTTCTAACTGATTCCATATATCATCATCGAATTTGGTCTAAGATTTGAAAACCAAGTAAATGCATTTTTCGTTAACGAAGAAGGAAAAAACTTCATTTTCAAATTTTCATCATTGGCTAAGTTTTAAATCTCAACCAAGTATCAAGCGACATATTCAGTAGTCGATTCTCCAACTTTTCCAGCAAATTTTTTGATTATCTTTGGATTTTTTATCCCTCTTGGCACTTTAGTCATTTTAACAACTTGGGAGAATGCAGACACAAAGTGGGGTCGATTCATAAAACCAACATTCAGACCGACTCGATTAAGAACTTTTTCCACAATTCTAGTGACTTGATAATGTTCACCACCATGATTAGGACATAATCTGGCTAGAAATTCATCAGCATTTTTGACCATGGGGAACTATATGAGAATTTTCTCTATTAAAAACATTGTTTTCGTTTTGAAATATATTTTCCAATCCTTCATTATTTTTCTTGGCATTATGTCTTTCACCTTCCTCATAATCTACAATTCGAGCAATACGTTCGACTTGTCTACCAAAATGTTCGAATTTTGATTAGTGATCAACCATCATCAGATTTAGTATTGTGGTCATTTGTTGAGTCAATAAATTGACTAATTCATGATGACTTTCCTCTACTTGTTGTCGATATACTCTCACTGAATTAGCAGCATTCGAAGTAGAGCCCACAATATAGTCACCAGAATATTCGGAATGTTGTTGTGTGTTTTGAGAATTATTCTCTCCATTTACACTTTCAAATCGAATAGGAGGAACAAAACAACTCACTGGTGGGGTATAACTAGGAGGAAGACCATAAGGAGGCCAACCGGTGATTAATGGAGGCTGGAATGGTAGCAAAGTGCCACGTGGACGAGTATTACGTCCAACATTTTCAGTTTGAATAGTTGTAACTGCTATGCTTTCACTCGCAATTGCACCTTTCGAACGTGAAGTCACGTCCACTTGTTGCACAATTACTGGTTTAATTTGACATTTTATCAGCCATGTGAATGATTTTTTCACTTTGGAATCGCATACACCAAACGACACGAAAAGAGTAATTTGACACACTTCAATTTTTAGAAACTGTCCCATCGGGCGTGCCAATTTGTTTTGTCGATTTTTAGCAAATCGATGGTGATTCGATATCTAGTAGTCTGAGAGTGAAAGCTACTCCTCTTTGCAGGTACCAATTTTCTAAAAGTATATCAAAGTGTCTTTGATTAAACGGATATTGGGATAAAAAATAAATTAAAATTTGTAAATAGATAGAAGAAACGAAGAAATAGAGTTTTGAAGAAAGAAAATATGCTGAAATTGAAAAGTGATGCGTTGAAATTAAAAGAAAGCAATAAATTGCCTTCGATTGAGTCAAAATGGCTTTGGCATAAATATTAAAAGTACAGAAATGTAAATTAAATATTGAAAGTAAAGAATACTTAAACTTGCTTGAAAAATAAAATTTACAAGAAGATAAATTGAAAGAGTAAAATCATGAAAGGAACCATACAGAAAAATAACTCGATCGTAGACTCAGGAATTCTCTAGGAATGTGATTGTGCTTGAGTGTTTTCTGAGTTAAAGTTTCAACCCTTATTCTCTAAAACTTCATAGTATTTATAATCTACTTTTAGTAACTGACAATTAATTACAATTAATTACAAAATCACAGTCTTGAATGCATACTCCTTGGTAACCATTCCCGCCTTTTGACTATAAACGTTACCCATGATTTCCTCGCATGATGAAAGCCTTTAACTTCTCCACTACCATAACTGCTCGATCCACTTATTCGAATATCTTATTCGATTACCTGTCTTGAATATCTTGTTTGATTAGGCCTATTCGATTTAATAAAGTAAATGTAATTGAATCCGCGTCGATTATCTCCAGCCCATGCTTGCATGTGTATCTTTTCGAAAACTGCCTATGTCTTTGACCTCTTTATTACTTCGAACCAATTTACCTTTATCGAAAATATTTTTCGATCAACAGCCATATGTCACAATGTTATTTGTACCACGTGTCAAGCACCCATTATAAATACACCAAATTAGTCCCTCACTTTGCATGAAGTGACTCATCTTAGTCCCTGAAATTGAATGTCGTGCATCAAACTAGTCTCTTCACCAGTTTTTTCTCCTTTTTTTCTATAAATTCAAAATTTTCAATATCTTTGAATCCATTAATTTCAATTCTATTTTTTCACATGTTATTTAAATATAAGTGTTTTTATAAAATAATTTTTTTCTTGCGGGCATCCCTAACCGTCGTCTTGGAGTTGACGTGAAGACGTTTCAAGCACCCCACTACCATCTTCGATCTCTTTCGTCTAGACTAAAGAGGTCAGAGATAGTAGTGAGAGTGCTTGAAGTGCCTTCAGTCTAGTCTATTTACACACAACGGAAACGTGTATTTTATAAGAACCCAAAAAAATGTGTATTTTAATTTTTGATTTCTTGTTAAAAATACATGTTTTTTGATGAAAAATGTGTTTACTCAATCATATAATTTTTTTATAATAACATATTTATATATTACAAAATTTACTAATGTAAAATTATCATAGAAAAATATTATATAATTAAAACTAAAATTTTAAAATATTTTATAAAAACACTTGTATTTAAACGATACGTGAAAAAGTAGAATTGAAATCAGTGCATCTAAGATATTGAAAAATTTAAAATTTTAAAAAAATGAGAAAAAACTGAGGAAGGAACTAGTTTGGTGCATGACATTCAATTTCAATGAGTAAAATGAGTCATTTAATTAATGCAAAGTGAATGACTAATTTGGTACATCTACAATGATGACATAATGGATGACACATAGAAGAATACTATTGCGACACGTGGCACAAACAGACACGTAGCCAAATAACATTGTGACATGTGGCACAACCATCTATATCAGCATGCCACGTGTCACTATTCAACACATCATCATAACATTATATGTGGCCAAATCATGGAGTAACACGTGTCACTAACAACCCACGTCATCAAGCCATGTCATTATGTCGTTAATAAAAAATGAGTTAGGGACTAACATGGTGCATTTTTGTCAATCTTAGAAACATAATTGGTGCAATTAAAATCTCAGAGACGATTTTTATGCGATGCCAATCTCAGAGACCATTTTGATACGTAACTCGTCAAATTATTCTCTACAAAAATACATTATTACTTCTAAGTACTTCTTCATTAATACTATCATCTAAAATTAAAAAAAATTATAAATAATAATAATAATCAAACAAAATTTAAAGCGGCCATTATTTATCAACAACAAAAATTAGTTAACAATTTAAAAAAAACACAAACACCCAATAATTAAAAGGACAAGAATAAAAAGAAGAATGACCACACTGTATTATATATTCTTCGTATCTAAAAACAGTACCATAAAAAATTTCATCTAAGCTAAATGGCTTATCCAAAACAAAAAAAAAGGCCTTTTTTAAATTAGAGGAGAATTTGTACCACAAGGATTAACACAATGAACAATTAAATAAACAACACCACCAAGAACAATTAAAATTAAAGTTATACAGTAATAACACCAACAATTAAATCACAATAATACAATAAAAAAATTATATAACAGCAACAAATTTTTTTAAAGATTAACAAAGATCATCAAGATTTCATACTTTTAGCACAATTTTTTTTTTAGCTAAAATTAACAAAATTTTGAAAACCAAAATTAATAGTACAAACTCAAAATCAAATAACTTGATTCTTTATCAAGAAACAGAATTAATCAACCAAAAACAAATAAAAATGAGCATAAGTCAGTATCAAATTATCATCAAGCAGTAAACCAATAACATAATTAATTAACTAAGAACAAACATGAACAAGCCAATAACAGTATTATAGACGTACAACAACCAATCATCTCATAATACAGTCAACATAGATATAATGATAGAGCAATATTAACAACAACAAAATTCGAATTAAAAATATCATAATCAAATCAATCAACTAATAGAACCAGAGCACATTAGAATCAATATTTAAGATTAGCCACAATTCTAAACCACAATAATAACTAGCTAGTGATAACAATAATTGAAAAAAAAAAGTGAAAAATCACAGATTGACTAACCAATTAAAACAATAATTAGTTAATTATAATTAAAAAAAATTCTAGAGAGAGAGCAGAGTAGCAGATAAAGCACAGAAGGGGACAAAGAGTAAGACGGAAGGGCTGACGCAGCTAAAGGACTTGAGTGCGGTAGAATAGAACCGTCGCGGCGGGATAGTGGCTATGCGATGGAGGAATTAGGCGAAACTTATTGCAATGGCGACGATAGATTCGAAGTTCAAACGGTAGCGAAAATGACCGTAGTACAAAAGGTAGCTTCTAGCAGTTGCGACGGCGACAGTAATAAGACAGTAGCTTAACGGAAGTGAGGGAGGAGCTCGAGATGAGAGGTAGAAGTGAGAGGAAAGAGAAAGAAAAGTGTGAGTAAGTGAGAGAGAAAGACAAATAGCTAAGATTCTTTGAACAAACAGCGCAATTTAGAGCCAAAATTTAAAAACCAATTAAGTATCAGTTCGGTTTGATTAACTAATTTTTGATTGATTTGATAGTTCAATTACAATTTTTTAATTCAACGGTTATAATTTTTGACCAATTTATCCTTTTATTTGTTCTCGATTTGACTGGTGTGACCAATCGATTCGAACTAATTGGTAGATCCTTAATTCATACCATAAACCAACATATTATTTGCTTGAGATCTATTAATTTTTACGAATTCTGATATTAGTAGAGACGAAAATATCAATAATATAGATTGATTAAATGTATTTTTTTGAGATTGTTTATGTATATATGCATCTTCTGTATTAACTATAATATTGTATTTTATTTATCTCCTTCGACACATATATTTCTATGTAGAGGAGATCCCCGGGGTGGGGAGGTGACACTTGATAAGGAAATTATGTATGTTATTTGCTAGTTTGATAGGAGACAGAGAGACTAGAAAAATCGACTCAGCAGTCTCCTGTTCATGACGCACAATATATCCAGCAATTTCCGGACTGCAGTGTTTAATTTTAATATTATTGGAATTAATAAAAACAATTATGAATCATATTATTGTCCTTTCTTTAGTGAATAAATAAAAATAAAAGGTGGTGTTTGCACGCATTTCTAGCTAGCTATCTATAGCTACCGAATTCTAAATCAATAATTAACCTTGGAAAACACTTACGGGTTGCATTGCATTATTGTTCTAGAAGTAAAAGCAATTAAAAGTTAATATTACCAAGTTGATTATTAGCAATAAACTACGGACATTTCGTTGAGTTGCTGTATTTACATATCGGATATATTTTGGACACGACATTTATTGATACTCGTCTGATACGTGTATCTATCGTGTTCAATTCTGTTTTAATAAAAAATAAATTTTTTTTGAACACGCCTGAATACACTTAAATACTATCACGTGTCAGTGTGTCCAGTCTTATTCTTACCATATATTTTAAAAATAAATTTAGATATAATATATTATTAATTGCTAAGATAAAAAATATTTTAAATATTTTATATAATTAAAATAAGACATTAAAAATAATTTAAAATTTTAATTTATATTTTAATATCAATAAAATATTAAAATATCATTACAATTTATTTAAAAAATACTTTTTATTTTATATATATGCATGTTCCTATATCATATAAGATTTTAAAATTTGCGTATCAACGTGTCCCATATCGTATCGTGTCCGGTGTGTGTCAGTGTCATTTATCATAGATTATTAGTTATAGTGAAAATGGTAGAGAAAGAAGGCTATAAAATGAGGGAGGGAGTAGCATTGTAAGAGCATAACCCAGAAGGAAAAGAAAAAATGGCTTCTCTTGTAGTGTCTTCTCTTACTCTAGCAATAGCCATAATCCTTTTCACTTTACCATGTGAAATCTCAGCTTATAAATACCCATATCTCTCACCACCACCACCCAAACATGCACCTTACCACTACCCATCTCCACCACCACCACACTCACCACCGCCTCCTTACCATTACTCATCTCCACCACCACCAGTTCACAAACCCTACCCTCACCCCCACCCAGTTTACCACTCTCCTCCACCACCACCAGTTCACAAGCCCTACCCTCACCCTTACCCAGTGCACCACTCTCCACCACCACACAAGAAGCACTACAAGTACCCGTCTCCGCCACCACCGGTGCACAAGTACCCTCACCACCACCCTCATCACCCGGTGTACCACTCTCCACCACCACCAGTCCACCACTACGTTCCCCACCCAGTTTACCACTCTCCTCCGCCACCACACAAGAAGCCTTACAAGTACCCGTCTCCTCCTCCTCCAGTTCATTCTCCACCTCCACCTACCTACTACTACAAATCTCCCCCTCCACCTCACCACTACTAGATACAGTGCTCATTAAATGGTAATAATAAAGTTTTTCATGCACCACCTAAATTTAGATGAAAACTCAGGTGAAGTCTTACATGAAGTTGATATCTAAGAGTCGTTAGATAAAAATTTAATCAAATCAGTTAAATCATCTAATGGCTCTCAGATATCAACTTCACATAAAATTAACTGCACCTGCTTTTCACCCTAAATTTATTATAAAGTTTTTTATTTTTCATGATTAACATTTAGTCAACCTGTCATCAATAACTATATATATATATATATATATATATATATATATATATATATATATATATTTTGTGAAAATTTAAGTAAAATTGACTTCACATAAAGTTAATACTTAAAAATTAGACGTAAAATCGATTTCACTTGAGTCACCGTATTTTTTTTATTTTTCTCTTTTGACAAAAGAAAGAAAATATACTTAATTAGTTGGTTTTCTTATATTGACTACAAAATTTCTCGGTACATCAACGACTATATCATCATACGTAGTTACGGTAACTATTTAATTTTTAGCAATTTTTGAAAGATATTATTAAATAATATTTTTTATTATTTAAGAATATTTTTAATTTAAAAAAATAAAAATATCGTTAAAATATAAAAAAATATAATTTTAATTTTAATAATATTTTTTAATATTATTAAAATTAAATAGTCAATATAATCGTTACTATAATTTTAAACACCATAAACTCTATATATATAGAAACATGTTATTTTAACAACCAAAGATAGTACTATGACTACTATCATGATCGAACATGCACTCAAAAATCCACATCTTTGTATATTTTTTTTTGCAGGATCTAATAATATGCGGAAAGAGTGTGAAAGAAAGAAGGAGGTGAAAGTAGGTGGCGGAGCACTTTTCCAATGCATAGAGAAGAATAAGAGAGAAACTATTACTTTTGCATTGTCTCATAATTTCGTTAATTAAAGTGTTATTTGACTATTATATTTTGTTGAGAAGCGCGTTTTAAATTTTAATTTATTGTGATCTACTTGTTTGTATTAGACAGTTGTAAGGCACTGCACCCCTCAATACTTCTGTTTCTAATAACTATTCCCTCTTTCGTGGCGGGAATAAGTTTCGTCACTTATATTGTATTCCATCTGTAAGGTTTTCGTATTTAAATAATCATAAAATTTTTTATAGTAACGCAAGTGTGATGGATAAAATCTCGATGTTATTAACATAATAACATTATTATCGTTATCACGCGTTTCAATACCCTAGACTGCATGTAAAAAAGTTGTAGACAAATAGTATTACAGCACATAACTCGAAGTTGATTAAAAAAGTTATATATAGTAGTCCAAAGTTATCGATATCGATATCTATATATACAACACTGCAAGTTGATTATTTATTAAATTAAATTAAATTAAATCAGTGTTATCAGACCTGTGCTCGTTCACCAAAATTATAATGAGAGCACCAGCATATAAGTACGTTCGTTCCCAGAATAAAGTTTTCAAATTTTCTTTTAGGCATATTGGGTAGCAGTTGCGAAATTTCATAGGAAGAGATATATTGAATAAAAAGTAAAAACAAAATATAATTCAAGAGTTATTTTTTAAGTTATTATTTAAATTTAATTTTATATAAATTAAAAATTAAAAATATACTTTTAAGATTTTAATAGTTTAATATGTATTCGAAAATACTGTATAAAATTAAAATGATCAATAATCGTATTTGAAGTAAATTTTGAAATAATTAATTTTTAACTTAATATTATTCAGTAAGTTATTTAATTAATAAGTTGCTCAATAATTTTAAATATTACTCATTATTGAATTTAAAATAAGAGAACTAAAAGTAATTAAGTCTCTATACAATTAAGTCAATTATTATCAGGAGGGACCTAATTTAAAAAAAATTAGTACAAAAATTCAATTAAAAAAAATATAAAAACCTAATAAAAATTTTGCGAAACTATTCGAACAGTAATTAAATTTTTTTTATTTTGTTAAAGATAGATAATTTTTTTTTTATTCATCGAATAAAATTGACCCAAAATCACCTTAAGACAGTGGAAGAATGAAAAATCCCATCGTAACCAAATTATAAACAACCAAAAAGAAAAAAAAAACTTTAGAGAATTTGCATTTTCATTTCCAAGACGAATTTGCATCCATCTCAGCCTTCAACAAATTTAAGAATATGAAATATTTACTTCTATAGACCTTAAACATTAGAGAATTTGTCCTTGACAATAATTTCCATTCCTATTTACCCAATATTGCTAAGTTAAAAACTTTTAGATCTTTAAACTTGAACCTCCCTGATTTATAGGTCGACAAACAATACTCCATTTCGCTCAATGTAATTTTCTTTCTGATTCTTATTGTCCCTATCAAAACTACATAATCATTTTATAAATTACATCAAGTAAAGTTTTTGATAATGTAAAGTAGCTAAGAGTGGAGATAGGGATAGCTGATGCTGATGTCTTAATAAGAATTTTTCTGCCACTAACCGATAATAAGGACCTTTCTCTATTGCTGTAATTTCTTAGTCATCTTATCTTTTAATTACATAATTAAAAGTAACTTTTTAATATTTATAAACTACAGAAGAGAGACCTAAATATTTGTCTTGATTGTCCTCATGTGAAATTTGTAATAATAAAGTTGCTAATTGATTTTTCATTCTTTCGGAAGTATTATCGTTAAAAAACATAGATGATTTATCTAAATTGACCACTTATCTACTAATTTGACAATAAATATTAAGAGTATTAAGTAAGTTCAGACAGTCCTCTCGCGAAACTCTACTAAACAGTATATAGTCATCTGCAAAGAATAGATGATTAATCTTAGGACATTTTTGGTTAAATTTCAAACTTTCAATTTCATGTTTTTGTTCTTCTTTGTGGAACAGATGAGATAACTCTTCTGCGCATAAAAAAAATAGAAAAAAAAAGTCTGTTTATCGAAATTCTCTACCTGACTTGAAAAAACTATGAAGTTGACCTTCTACAATAATATAGTACAAAACAGTCGTCACACTCTCTTTCAACCAATCCATTCACCTTTTATAAAAATTCATACTCTTCATTATCGTTTAGACAAAACTTTACTCTACTCTATCACATATCTTACTCATATCTAGTTTAAGAATTATCTCATAATTATCATATTTCTTGTTCTTTAAATGATGCATGAACTCAATAATTATAATAAGAATTTAGGCACAAATTTATATATATAATTGCAACTAATTAACATTATTTTTTTAATAACTTTTAGTTAAAAATGCTCAACTCACTTTTTTTCTAAGATATAATATATTCATTCCTTATGAAAGAGTTTAATACATTAAGTGACTTCACCTCACTTATTCATTAGTTTTTTGTAAATAGTATTATTTATTTAAGAATAAAGTATTATTTTTGTTTTTAAGATTTAAGGTAAGTTTTAAAGTTGTCCATAATTTTTAAATTGTTTTATTTAAGTCCTTAATATTTTAAAATTGACTCAATGTTGTCCTGCCGTTAGAGATTTATTAACAGAATTGACATTGGAGTAAAATTGAAATGATTTTAAAATGTTATGAATTTAAATAGGACAAAAACGTTAGAGACAAAAATGATACATAGAAATAAATTTTAATTTTATCCTTTAATAATATCAATCTTTTACGGTACATAATTATTCAATTATTTTTCTATCATAACTAAATAAATTCTATTTAATCACATTACTTTCATCCAAAATAAATTTATTTTTTTATAATTTTATTCTTAAAACTTTTTATTCATCATGAAATATTTGTAGAATGACTAGAATCGCATTACTTTATTTTATATGTGTTATTTTTCCTCAAAAATTTATGTACTAGTCATTCTACAAACATTTTATGATGAATAAAAATCTTTAAATGTAAAATTATAAAAAAATAAATTTATTTAGAATAAAAGTAATGTGATAAAGTGTAATTACTTAGATGTGATTAAAAAATAATTGAATAATTATGTACCGTAAAAAATTGATATTATTAAAAGATAAAATTAAAATTTATTTCTATGTATCGTTTTTGTTCCAACGTTTTTGTCCTATTTAAGTTTCTAACATTTTAAAATCGTCTCAACAATTTTGTTCTGTCGTCAGTTCTATTAACAAATCCCTAATGACAGGACAATATTAAATCAATTTTCAAATATTAAGATTTAAATAGAATGATTTAAACATTAAACACACTTTTAAAATTTACCTCAAACGTTGAAAAAATATAGAGCAATGAATGTGATTAGATAATAGTATTAACTCTTTCTTTTTCATTTGAAAATAAATAAATAAGTAAATAAAAAACCCTCAAATTAAACTTGATATTCTCTTAATCTCTTAATGGGGGAGAATAACGGAATTTTGGCTCCCGAAGTCAATATGCTTTTTGCTACAATACTTTACATACCGAGCTTTAATTTGAGCACCGTTTGGTGCCACACTTCCCTTCATGCACTTGCTGACTTTTTACCGATATACCCCTACTCACATTATTATTGTTCATCCACCACCAAGAAAAGAACCCATCATTCTATGTCTCTGAAACTCCACATTGAGGTGCGCTCCGATCACACCGAAACAAAAAGACTCTGAATTAATGGAGGCGTGCATTCCATGCACCATCAGCATGCAGGTGCAGTGTTGTGCATCTTAAGGGACGCATCTTTGCCACTTTCTAAAATTAAATGGTATTTTTAAAACAAAATAATTTTTCATTTAATCCTTAAAATTTTTAGCATCAAAATATAGTTTGGCATTTACAAATAACTTAATTGGTCTTTGAATTTACAAATCGTGAATTTAGCTATTTCATTCCTAATTCAATTGCCATTTACTGATACATATGGTTCTGTTTGCGCGACATAACTAAAATTTTAATATAAAAGTTTAATATAATCAAACAGATGTTTTAAATTAATTAATTGAGTTCATTTTAATTTATTAATTTTATATTATTTATGGATTTTACATTTTTTTAAATTCTTTTACATGAAATAGTACAATTCTTTAAATTCTCTTAAGAAACTCATATTCAAATAAATTTTCATCATAGTTAATAAAAATTACTTTTAATTTACACACGGTTAATTTATATTAAAACTAACTACAACATTGAAATTAATTTAATATCAATAAAAGATAAAATTCTTTTGATAAAACTAACAAAACATTATTACAAGTCAATTTTGTTAAAAACATATTATTAATGTCTCTCCCATTTCATCTTTTTCTTTCTTCTGTAAATTTTTCTACCTTCATCTATTATTACTATCACCACCAGAAAAAAAGTAAAGAGAAAAGAAAAAGAAAAAAAAAGGAGCATTAATGATTTAAAAAATATATATATATAATTAATATTTTGTAAGTGCTATCAAATAAATTTTATTTTTTATGGAGATTAAGTTATAATTAGTTTTGTAAGCGCTCATAATTTTTAATGATAAAAGCATGTTAATTTATTAATGCATGAATACTTTTAATTGTTTTTAATTATTTTTTTGAATAAAATTAATAATTTTTTTCTTTTTATTAAGATTCTCATATTACTTTTAATTAATTTATTGAAGTTGCTTTAAACTTCGATTTATTTAAAAAAGTGTTAAAAACTTAAAGAAAAAGGTCGAAAACTAAAGAAAAGAACAAAGAATAAGGAAGAATAAGCACTCAAGGTCTAAGAAAGCACAAGTGGACATGCAACACGTCAAGCAAAAAATAAGTCTAGAGATCTTGACTTTTTCATACTCTAACAAGAATAATTTAAGTCATAGGAGTCAAAATAGAATGGTTCTAATAACATTAGAAAGTTAGCATCTAGAGTTTTCCAACGATATATAATAGTTTATAATAGATGTTCAATTTGGATCGCAAACGACCCTTATTTTTTAGCTCCAAAAATAACGCAAAACCAAACATTCTACATGGTCATATCTGGTGTGCAACACACTAGAACCTCCAGGGGCCATCAAATTTGGGTATTCCACACATCCATACCTGACGTGCAACACGTCAGAACCTCCCAAGGACATTTGGATTTGGCGTTTCGCACGCCAAGACTGGCACTCTACGCGCTAGAGGAAAAGACCTCTCGGGGGCATTTGAGAGTTGGCGTTTCGTACGTCAAGGCTGGTGCTCCATATGCCAACAATACACACGTCTAGGGCTCCTTTTATTGGCGTTTTACATGCCAAGTATAGGAAGCACTCCATTTTGAAATTCCTTCTACACAACCTCTAAAATTTTTAACAACATGTTAATTTGGTACATTAATTTGTTGTAATTTAAGTTTTTTGGTCAAGTTTCATGTAATCGAGACCTATTAAATTTTTTAAAAGCTTGACTGCTACTTCTAGAACCCCAAAATTTTTAAATTGAACTTGTTATTGTCGTTCGTGAAGATGTTGGGGAGCGAGTCAAACTTATGGGAGGTCTAATAGATCTCAATCACATAAAATCTAGGTGAAAAATTCAAATTTTAAAAAGTTAACGTGCAAAAGCAACACGTTGTTCTTGAAAATTAATTTAAAGATTAACGCAAATTATTATTGTAAATTTTAGAGTCCAAATTAAGTCAATTACAATTTTGGAGATAAATTTAAATCCAACCTCAAATTTTATAGACCAAATTGAGTATTAATTCATGAAAGAATATTTAATAATTTAACATCCTAGCAAAAAATTTGTTAATCTTTATAGAGCTAATATCTCTGCCGACGTCTCAATTTTCGTAAAAATTAAAAAAAAAAATATTAAAAGATCATTATAATTTATTAAATATTAATATCTAACTAGTAATCAAAATCAATAAATTTTGATAACCAGTTAACTTTTTTCATTTTATAAATCTCCATTTTAGCTCATTGTCGCAAATACCCTTTTCTAAATTTTTTCCCCATTTTAATGAAACTAATTTTTAATTTTTCCACTTTTCGTAAAGCAGCAGCAAGAAGAGTGCAAGACAGGGTTCCTAACACTTTATGAGTTTATGACATGATGGAACATGTACGTACCAGGAGAAAATTCATATCTGGGGGAAATACTTATATTTATTATACATTTTTATAATATATTTAATGTATATTTAAAGAATATTCTAGCTTTAGGTGTATATTTATTTTTGTCAATGAATTATAACTCAAATGGCATAATCTCCTAATACTCAATTAAGAGGTTCCGGATTCGAGTCTCCGATAAAAAAAAAGGTAGGGCCGTCAAAATGGGCTAAACCAATCGGGTCAGCCCGTTTACCCGTTTAAATGGGCGGGCTTTGCCCCTAAAATTAAGCCCGTTTAAATTTCGGGCTAAACGGGCTGAGCCCGATTAACCCGAAAAAATTGACGGGTTAAACGGGCTAGCCCGCGGGCTAAACGGGTGGCCCGTTTAATTTTTTTTTCATTTTTTTAAAAAAAAGTAACACTTTTAGCTAATATTTTCCCGATCCGACCCGAAAATCTGACCCATCAACTAAAAAAAAATTTTTTTAAATGGTTTTTGACCTAAAAGTGGTATTTTTTGTCAAAATATTTTTCAAAAAATAAAATAAAATGATAAACGGGCTGGCCCGTTTAACCCATCGGGCTGACTATAAACGGTCCGGACTAAAAAATTTTGGCCCGCGAATAAAACGGGCTTAAATGGGCCAGCCCGTTTAACCCATGGGCTTAATGGGCTGGGTCTAAATGGGCCGGGCTAGCCCGTTTGACAGCCCTAAAAAAAGGTATATATTTATTTTCTATTTAACATGTTTTAGAATTTATTTTACTTATCTATAATATAAAATTATAAATATATATTATTATTTCAACTCTTTCCTTTTATTTGGAAAATAAATAATATTTTATATAATATTTTTTGTCAAATACATAAATTAAATATTCAATTTTATTAACATTTTAACAGAAATTAAAAATGTTTAATTATTGTAACATTTTCAAGTTATATTATTCTTAATTACAAAATAATCACGTCAACCACATGTGAATGTTACAATTTGAGAGTTCTTTTTTCTGCATTATTGCTTCCTTAATTTATAAACAATTTCTTGATTTAACAACTTAGACATGCATGTGACAAGATAGTTTCTCAGAAGTATCAAATATATTTAATTGTAAGAGAAAGATATAGAAAGTTGAGATGTTATTATTGGCAGCGTCTAAGGTCCGTTTGAAAACTTTAGAATTAATTTTTTTTATTTTTTATTTATAAAAAATAATAGTATTAATATTTGGTATAATTTTTAAAGTTAAATTATAATTTTTTAAAAAATTATTTAAAAGTATATAGAAAAATTAAAAAAATAATTTTTTCATAATACTTTTATTTTTCATCACATTTTTATAAAATAAGTATTTTTAAATTTAAAAATTTAAATATAAAATAATTTATTTATAAATTATTTTTAATAGAGTTATTTATTATTTAAATTATTTTATCAAAAAGAGTTTAATTAAGTTAATTATCTAAATTAAGCCTAAATCTAAGCGACTTTGAGATATCCTGGGGTAATAATACTTCTGCATTATTTCTATGATATTATTTTATGTTATTTTCCTAAGGCTTTAAATCAATTGAGCTAGTGAAGGTATTAATTCAAACAAGTGTTAACTATTATCATATAAAACTATTTAACAAACTCACGGTATGATAAATCATCACTTGTCTAAACAACATAGGATTCAGAAATTTGATATTATTTAAAGGATATGCCAATATATATATATAGCAGAATTTTTATTGAACTACATATATAATAATATTCCTATCCATATTCGTTATATTAACTTTTATAATACCATGGTTGTCTTTTTTTTTTTTTCGAAAATCAACATTTTTAGATTAATTTTTTTCGGGATAGATCTTCTTATTTTTTTTAATTATTTTGTAAAGTATGACTTTTTTGTCATTTAATTTAACATCTATGAAAAATAGTGATACAAGTGAAATATTTTAGACCTATAAATAAGTATCATCTCTTGGGTCCATAAATAAGAGTCATTAGTCATATATGAAAAGAGATATCACAATATATACATTGTACAATACTTTGCAATAAAGGATTCTAAAATCAAAGAGTTTTAGTTTTTTTTTTTTCCTTTTTGTTTATAAGGCTGCAATTTTTCTTCTCTTCTGTAGTATATTCTGTCACTGCTTCTGTTAATTTTTTTTAGCCTGAACCATCTTCACATAGTATCAGAGAGCTAGTGTTGTTGTTGTTGCTCTTCAATTCCTTCTTGTTCGCTGTGAAATTCATTATTGGCTTCATTGAATTGTGCTGGATTATTGAATTTTTTTTTATTTTGAGATATTTATGATTTGATTCTAACGTATTATATGTTTATGTTATTTTTTTATATTTTATTGATTATTTGTGAATTTTTAATCATAAATTATTAAAAATTATACAATTTTAAAATTTATCAGCTGAAAAATTATTAAATTTAAATATCTAAGATGGTATATTAAATTTTTTTATAATTTTATCATATATTTAATTAAATTCCAATTGAATTTTTAAATTATTGAACTAGTCACTCTACCATTTCATTGACCAGTTCTTACAACCTCTTGATTTTTTATATGTTAAAAAAATATAAAAAGAGTTATATGAAAAATATATCAACATCATTTTTCTTCCATAAAAAGCTTTGCGTCCAGCGTGGTCCAAAAAGGTTAATGACAAATTAACAATGACCAATAATGTAATCCAATATCCAATATAAATGTGATAAATGAATAACTAAATGTATTTTTGTTTTATTCTTTATATTATTTAAAATTATAAAATTAAAGTTAGTTAAATTTTAAAATTTGATTAATTTTAATGGATAAATTTTATCTGTTATTTAAAAAAAATGATTTTTGGATTTTTTTTATAAAATTAAATAAAAATATATTTTTTATTAAATTATAAGAATATTTTATTAAAGATATTGATATAATAATTTTTTTAAAAAATTAAATACTAATGTGAATAATATAATCCATGTGTCATTTTATTATTTGTCTATATTTTTATCGTATCGGTACGTATGAATTTATTATTGTACCAAAGTAAATACCTAATTTAAATTAGATATAAATATATAATTAAATGATTATATATTAAAATTAATTATTTTATATGTATACCAAAATTAATTATTAATTTACTATTCGTATAAAATATACATGTATGAGAATATATAAAATAATATATATTTATATAACAAATTTATAGAAACTGATTTAATAATAAATTTTTTTTATGTCGATAAGAGTATGTACTTTTGGAAATAAGATATTTGTACAAAAATAATCTGCCAAATTAACATTCCTACCTTATAATTATTGTCCTGTTTGTAATATATTAACATAAATACTAATTTATTTCTAAATAAGTCTTCACTTTTAAAACTTTCACTTGAATTAAAAATAGTTAGAATATAATGTGTTAGAGTGACAAAATTAAAAATGTATTATTATGGTACTTTATGAATAAATCCTGGGCCTTTATACACATATAGTACATGATTAACCATATGGTTTATTAGATAATTTTTATACTTTTAACCTTTCAGATCTAGAATTTTAATACCATGTCATGATACCACTCATTTCATAGGTTTACGCTAATAGAAAGGGATAACACTAATAGTTATATCTCTAATACTCTCTAAACCTCTATTGTGTGTATTGTACAGATAATCCATTAACTCCTCGTACTTTATCTATATAAAATAAGAATATTAATTATGAGATGGAATATATAACATGGTTACGTTCTAAGAAAGTGATGACAAGCTTGCTAGCTAGCTAGATGTGTTATGAAAAAAAGTAATAAACAAAGTTGGTTGTTGGGGGTGGAAAGAAGCTATAAAAAGGGAGTAAATTAGCTGTGTATGAGCATACCCAAGATCCATTTTGAAGAGAACATAGGGAGGAAAAATGGGGTCCCTAGGAGCCTCCTGTCTCACTATTTCATTGGCAATAATCCTTTTGAGTTTGCCAACTGAAATCTCAGCCAACAAATACTCATACTCCTCCCCTCCACCACCCAAGAAGCCTTACCACTACCCTTCTCCACCACCACCAGTTCACTCGCCGCCGCCACCCCCTTATCACTATCCATCTCCACCACCACCACCACCAAAGAAGCCCTACAAGTATCCATCTCCACCGCCACCAGTCCACTCACCACCTCCTCCAAAGGCACCATACCACTATCCTTCTCCACCTCCACCGCCAAAAAAGCCATATAAGTACCCATCTCCACCACCACCGGTTCACAAATATCCTCATCCACACCCACACCCTCACCCTCACCCAATCTACCACTCTCCTCCACCACCAGTTCACAAGCCCCACCCTTACCCCCACCCAGTCCACCACTCTCCACCACCACACAAGAAGCACTACAAGTACCCGTCTCCGCCACCACCGGTACACAAGTACCCACACCACCACCCTCATCACCCGGTGTACCACTCTCCACCACCACCAGTCCACCACTACGTTCCTCCGCCACCACACAAGAAGCCTTATAAGTACCCGTCTCCTCCTCCTCCAGTTCATTACTACTATAAATCACCTCCTCCACCTTATCATTACTAGATAATATATACTACTACTTTGCATGCATCCATCAACCCTGCACATGGTAACTAATCAATCTTTCATATATATAGTGCATTCTATAATGGTTATGACTATCACACTCTTAAAATTAACTGTAGTTAAAATTATTATCATATTTTTTATTATTTAGTAATATTTTTTAATTTAAAAAAAATATAAAATAAAAATATTTTTAAATATTAAAAATATAAACTTAATTTTAATTATATTTTTTAAATATAGTTAAATTTTCATAGTCCATCTTAACCATCAAATAATAAATCTATATTAATACGATATTACTAGAAAGACAAAAAAAATAATGAAAAATTATTTTATTTAGATTTTATTAATTATTATTATTATTAAATAAGATTAATTTTTAGTTGTTTTTGATGAATTTTTTTTAGTTATAAAATATTTCCGTATTCCTAATTAGAAAGTTAAAACCAAAATTCATGTTATATATTATGAAACATGTTTTTTTTTTTTTGGATTAATACTTTGTTTTGTAAGTAATCAATGTAAAATCAAGTTTTCATTTAATCTATCTTTTTAGATTTACTTTCAGAGATAAAATATGGGACTACTACAAATCAATTAATGTAATGCGAATGTTTGTAGGATCTATACGCGCAAAGTGTGGAAAAACAAAGAATAATGTCATGAAGGGGACCGAGAATACAAGAATCTTCTGTCAACGTAGATCTCGTCATAAGTGCTTGATTATTGTTTATTGCATTTCTTAGTTATTCTCATGTGTTATTAATTAGTATAATAATGTTGTATTAGACATACATCTGAGCTGTACTTAGGCACTGCCCCCTCTACGTATTGGCAGTTGCTTTGCATGTATTGATGTAACTAGTGTAAAACCCGGGCTTTGCCCGGGACAAATATTATTACGTTGTAATAAGATGTTGGTGATTATCAATTAATATTAAATTATTTTTATTTTCAAAAATTTTTTGTGTATAAAACTTATATTTACTGTCCATAAGACTATAATATCAAATACTTTTAAAGGAAAAAAAATCTTATTATGTTTTTCTAGTTTTTAGAAATTAAAATAATTTTATTGTATTTTTTTATATTAGTAGATTATATTTAAGTGCAGCAGTTATTATGTTTATATATTTAAATAAATGGTATTATTTTTTGTTATTGTCAGATAACAAAAACAATATTCAAATGGTAAGAGAAATAGTTTATATTGTAATCTTACAATGTATGAATAGCAAAAAAATAGTATTTAATTATATTATTAATAAAATGAAAACTACTAAAAAAGTTGTTTACATTGTAATCACGTTATGTCCAAGTCCTATACTTAAACCACTTCATTATATTTAGATATAGTTTGTTTAAAAAAACATTAATATTGTATAGAAATGAATTAAGTGATCAGTCAATTTAGTTATGTTGACGTTCAATTTGGTTTGAAAAAAATTAAGTGATCACCTCAAAACATAAGCAAAGAAATATAATAAAAAGCAAAAATAGATTATAAAGAATAGAGAGCAAAAAAAAAATAATAATAATAAATAAAATAAAACAAAAGAAAAAGAAATTCTTGGCTCATTCCAAAAATCATATTTTTAAATGACTATACAAATTTAGATATAAATTGAAAAGACAGACTGTTTTATGTATAGTAACATTAAGTAATTAAAGTGTATATTATTAATATCTTTTTTATTGTTAGAATTTCCTGGTATCTATCTATTATAAAAAAGGTGATTATTTTTAGTTGTTAATTGTATCTATTTGTTTAAATTATAGTAGTTATATATATATTTTTTATAAGTTTTATAGTTTATTAATCTAACGGTTCCATTATATTGACATATAATATTCATGTAACTGGAAAACAATTTGTTTATCTATATTTTGGAATTTGAATAAATATAAATATAAGTAATTAAAAAAAAAAACTGTGCACGTACAAAAAGAAGATATAATTTCATATAACAAAAAAATCAATATTTGGCTACTAATGGATTTTACCACCGTTATAAATTCCTGATTTGGTAAAAATAATAATAAATACATGTAAAATTTTTATGAATTCGTTTAAACAATTTTTTATTTAAACAGGAAAAAGTATAAAATTTCATGCGGGTTGTTTAGTCTCACTTAAAATTCTCAAACTTGCGTTACCTAATATTAAGCAAAAGCCAAATTATTTAACTCTAAATTAATAATAATTTTTTCCCAAAAGAAATAAATCCAAACCGAAAACTAATTACTAACCATCATTTTATATTCCAAACTCAATCTGACTAATCCTGTTATAAAGGGTCCCACAAAAAAAATTGAGCCTTCAGTCTATTCAAATTGTGCCAATTGTGTTTGGCTCTTTATTTTAGATTTGATGTCTCATTCAAATTTCAAACCTTGAACCGTTGGTATCATTAATATATTACCAACTGTAATAATGAAGGCAAGAATCATTGGTATTTCCATCCGGGCAGTTACTACTTCATATTAATACATCACCAACTACTATATTTTTCATTAAATCGGATTGAGTTCACAATCAACAGATTTGTTGGGCTATCTAGCTTCTCAGCACGCCTTGCATCTGCTACACAAATAGATCCCCAAACATATAAGGTGAATCCAACTTCAACTTTAAAAAATGGCATTAGGAGACAAACTCAGCATAAACACAAGTTTTTCTCTGGTATACTCTTCTCCCACAATAGCAAAAACAGTTTCCTGGGTAGTAAGCACAGGCTATATTCGCCGTCACAAATCCACAAAGCAAGATCAAATCAAAACAGGTGAATCAAAATATATGAATTCATCTATTGATATTCTGCCTTTTGTTATAATCTAATTATCTCATTTTGTTAGTATGTGCATCGACTTGGATCTGACAATAGGGACATGTTCAACCTTTGGAGTTAAGTTTTCCATGATAAAACCTGCAATGTGTACTCTTTAAGGGACTGGGCAGAAGAATCTATTTGGTATGGAAGCTGCTATATGAGAATCAGCAATGTGCCTCTCTACGTACAACTAATAACGGGTAATCAACTAATCTGCTTATGCCCGACTTTGCATATGAGTTGTGATGGATTTGTGGAATTTCGAATCGGTTATGAAGGAAGCGCAAGGTCATGGTTTTGAAGCTCCCGCCGGATATGGTAGATGCAGCAAAGTAAAACAGCGTTCGAGAAATGCCCCTCCAAAGTTGCTTGGATTTACAGGTAGGTTTCTTTCAAAGTTTGAATTTTTAGTTAGGGAAATGAAATAGTTGTTTCAGTTGCTAAGTTCGATGTTGGTGTTGTGTTGCAGGGTCCCGGTCGGCCACTATCGTTTATGATGAAGCACAGTTCTATTCTGAGAAACCAAATGCTTGATGATCCTTCTTTTCTATTTAAAGTTGGGAAAAAGGTTTATTTCGAAACCATTGAAGTGTTACTTTTTCACTCTTGATATAGATGTCATGGGCTGGTTTATAGAAAAGGAAAATGGTTATGATTTTGATATGAATTTGAGATGTGGTGTTAGCTTTTATAAACCACAACTAATGGTGTTATTGATTTGTTGACTTCTTGGGGGCCAAGGGTGCCTTGCCGCCATGGAGGAACTCCGATACACATGATACTCCGCATCGGACTTCCACTCAGGTTTGGGTCTTATGGGATGTTATTAATGTGTTGGCGATTCATGTTTATTATGTTCCTCTACCTCCTCCTCCTAGTCATTCTGAATATGCATAAAGGACTATATAATGAAATTGTGTGCAGTTGGAGTCCTTTGAATGGGAAGCTTTGTCCTGTTCCATTGCAGCTTCCTCTAAACAATGGGATGATGCAGGTTGTTTTGGTTCTTCAATCGTCACAAGGTGAGTTTTCAGATTTCTTCTTATGGATGCTGAGCTGCTAGTGGTCAGTTACATGCATTAGAATAATTTCATGAAGTTTTCATAGATTATCAATTTTCGTTGCGAGTTCCTCTTTGGCTTTCTTAGTTTCGAGTTAACCTTGGTTGAATTGTCTGAAAGAAAAGAGACTGTTTGAATTTAGAAGGTGAGCATTTTATATCTCATGTTAATGTTATGCCAGTCTTTTTGGGTTTAATTAGCGTATTATCTTCCTGAATTCAACTCAGAATTCAAAAGTCTTTTGGTGTAGCTGAATTTCAGCTTAATGTGCAAAACACTTCATCAATCTCGCAAAACCTGGATTATTGTTTTTTTTAATTCTTTTTGGGAGCTTAATCTATTCATATGTAACGGGATTTCCTGTACAATTCCCTTGGTTTCTTACATATACAGGCTGGAATATTTAAACTTTGGAAGCTGCCAGTTGTTTTTTATTCTCATATGAAGAGGAATTTTCTAATTTATATGGATGGTTTTTGGTTCAATTTCCAACTCTTTTTATTTTTGAATCAGAGCAAATGAAAGGTTCTATTGGATTAGGTCGTTGGTAGGTTAGTAATGGGTTTTTTTTCTTTTATCTAATTTCATCTATTTTCAAGTGGTGTTTAATTGTAGATGTAACTATTTATAGCTTATTTTTTGTACCATTCCTTTTGATTTTAGCAATTAGAGTCTTAGGTAGAACAGTTCAACGCTTGTGTGTATTCTAGTAAGCCTCAATTGTTTTCCAGGCATCTCAACTATGGATTTGTTGATGTTTTTATTGTGGTAACTGATGATCTTGGTATCAACTATGTGTACTACCTATAAGAGCCAACTCTAACAAACTTTTCAAATTTCACTTGTACACTTTACTGTCAAAGAACCAGATAAACAATTCTCAAAAGGACTGAAAAAATGAGAATTTTGATTGATTCAACAGTGCTGTGATTTATATTAGGATTAGTTAACCATTTCTTCTGTGAAGTATATGGAGCCTGGTATGAATTAGTAAATAGTAATTTTAATTTGGTTTTTTTGGTAATCGATTTGTGACAATTGTAGTACAACAAACAATGAATAAGGGTTTGTCCCTCGCATATTCATGCCTACCTTTTTCGTTTGTAAAGATTTTTATAAACCAAGACTTGGCTGGTATTATTAGAATGATTCATGTTCACATATCCTCTGTGTGTATCACCTACTTAGTTATCTATCCTATTTTTTAATTATATTACTCTGGTAAAGGGATATCGGGTTCACGCTCATGGATACTGATCCACTATGTCTCAAAAATTTTGTATCACTTCATTATGCATAAAATATGTATATATACTATTAATGATATCACTAAATAAATTTATATATGTATGCATCCTATTAAATACAGATGTTTTAAAAAAATCTACACTACAACTCTCAACACTTTTGTCAAACAGGACAGTCTTCTAATCGGAAAAATATATTTCCTGGCATACACTAACAACTCGAAATATTATATGAACATGGTTGTGATGCTTGAAAAGATAACATGTATGTGCTTCTCACCTTATAATTTCTTTGTTCCATCACGCACTGCAGGTTTCGTCACCATCATAGCTTACGCAATATGGTTATGGCAGTAGATTTATGGGTTCCAGATTATATTGCTAGTGGGTGCATTGGTAAGAATTTATATATTACTTTTTGCCAATTAACTGCTTTGACTGCTTTTCTTATCACTAAAGGTGCTTGAATGACCAATTCTTGTTGCATTAAATTGTGTATTTTCAAATTTAAATATGCATAAAGGACTATATAATGAAATTGTCAAATTTATGCCAATAGCCATACCTGAATGAAGCTAATCTTTTTGCATCCAAGGTCTCCTATATATGCTGCATGTTAGACTTCTATTAGGCTGAAGTACACCTGTTTAAGCCACATTTCTAAAAACTTCTTTAAAAACAACATTATCGGTCTCTGCACAGTTATTTTCATCATGACATAAAAGTATCTTAAGACCTCCCCTGTGTGTCACCCTAGATGCTGCAACATAAAGCTGACCGTGGGTGAAAACAGGTTTTTTCAGAATTAATCCAACATTTGATAATGATTGCCCTTGGCTCTTGTTTATAGTCATCGCGTATGATACCATTATAGGAAATTGTCTTCGTTGGAATAAAGACTTTCTGACCTTTGTTCTTTCCGGCACTACCACGTGCTTCTATAATGTGTTTTCCAAGCTTGGTGACAACCAAACGTGTTCCATTGCACAATCCTGCTGAGTGGTCAATGTTCCTTAAAAGCATGATAGGAGTTCCAACCTTTAATGTCAGCTCATGATTGGGCACTCCTGAGCATCTAATTGTATTCAGGAATTCAGGTGTGTGAATGGACGCCAATAAGTCGTTGTTAGACTCGGTTGGGCATGCCTTGTCTGAGCTATAGTATGTCTGTGCTTCAGTAGGGTTTAAGCTCATCATGAATTGGTTTATCTCATCAACTATTTGCAATGTTGGTGCAAGTATTGCTCGGTCTTCAATGTGTTCATCAGCAATGGTGCCATCAAACAGTTTTGGATAAGTAACCTTGCAAATTGCCTCAATTGGATCATCCCAATCTTTAACCAGTATGTCATCTGGGATTAGAATCTTCTGACATTGTTCTGTTGGAGTTCCGTGACTACCATCACCAATACCAAGAATCCAATCGGCAAATTCTTTTAACTCAGACGACCTTGTGTTGGAATCACCTGATCTCAATCTCATATTCTTTGTCAATTTCAAGAGCTTGCAATCATTCCAGATGTAAGATGAGTTTATAGTGGCATTAACAATCTCTTGCCGAGTCCCTTTAGGGATCACCGGCAATATCTGTCGAAAATCACCTCCAAAAACAACTGTCTTCCCACCGAATGGCTGGTGAAGACTGTTTGGATTCTTGAATCTTAAGATGTCACGCATTGTCCTATCAAGAGCTTCAATACAGAATCTATTTACCATAGGAGCCTCATCCCAAATGATAAGCTTTGTCTTTATCAACAACTCGGCCAATGCACTTCCTTGTCTTATATTGCATGTTGAGAATTCATCTAGATTGAGTGGGATTGAAAAACGTGAATGTGCTGTCCTACCCCCAGGTAATAAAAGAGATGCAATACCACTTGATGCAACAGTAAGAACAACTTGTGATTTAGATCTCAATGCAGCTGCTAAAGTCTTCCAAACAAATGTTTTGCTAGTCCCACCATACCCATACAAAAAGAAGACTCCACCCTTCCCATTTTGGGCAGCATCCATGACTGTCTTATAAACAAAATATTGCTCGTCGGTTAGTTGTTGCAAATAGGTGGTATGGTCTAGAGCTAGCTGTCTTTTATCATAGCGGAGCTCATCGGAAATTAACCTGTCATTCCATCAGCATGTATTTGACTATATAAAACATTTCAATTCGAATATGTGTTTTGCAAAAATCTGCTATCAGAAATTATACTCTATTTTCTAACTATTGCAAATGAAGAGGAAAAAATATTTAGACTAAACTAACTATTTGAAAGGTAATGTTATTATCTTTAATGGATTGTTCATAAATTATGAGATGACCGTGTAAAAATTCATCGAAAATTGTAATTTTGTTATAATAGAAGTTATATTGACAAATTTACTTATGAAGTTAATGTATATGTATTTTATATAATTAGTTTTGAAAACCATGATAATAAGTTCTTCATTAGAAAAAAATAATATTAGAGATTTGCAATTTATATTTATTATATAATTCAAATAAGTAACTACTTTTGTATCTTCATTTGTAGAATGATATTTTCAGAAAAAGATAAAATTAATTAAATATTATTTAAATAGAATTTTGTAGTTATGTATTTTAACCTGTTCATTCCATTAGCATATAGTTGACTATTCAGTTGGCTTATATCTGGGACTGGCATCGAAGAGAAATCCTGCAGACTCTTATTATATGAGTTAAGTGTTTTCTCAATTTCTATCAACGTCAACTCCTTCAGTTCATCATCGGAAAGGAATAAATCTGTCAATAGAAAGACCAAATTTGTATGAATGAATCTTGAAGAATAACTTCAGTTATGTAACCAAAAATAAAAATATGAACAAATAATATTCAATTTTATCCTATTTGCTTAGATAAAGCCAACTTATTGAATACACTAATAAATATCCCTCTTATAAGATAAGATTGCATGTCCATTATGGAATCTTGGTTCTATTCATTGAACTGCTAATTATATCCTATAATACACCTAAGTTCAATTATGATTAGCATTGCTACTAAAAATTTCTCGTTTTTTAAATTTTTTATTATACACAATATTCTTACATAGACTAACAAAATTTCTCGAAAAATCCTACAAACACATATGGCACTGTTAACGATGAATTTCGATTTAACATAAATATCAATATATTACTAATATTGACCTTCCATTTAGTTGAAAAATACAAAACCTTATACTGCGACAATAAATTACCTGGATTATCAAGAAGCCTCCTCTGCCTATGAAGTATGTCATCAGATAATAGATGCCATGTCTTCTGCCATACCTGTTCTGGTGTATCCATTGAATTTGAAAACAACAGCGTGGCAAACAGCTTCCTCAAGTATGTACCCGATCCCCAGTGGCTTGCTTCCACTATTGCATCTATATATTCCTTGTCATCATCTAAGAGGCCACGTGCGTAACATGCATCTTTAAAAGTAGAATATAAAACACCATCTATAGTACGAATGTCCTCATAAGAAGTTGGGCCTCTTACAAAATTGAGCAATAGCCGCATGTAATAACTTTCACCAGATCCTGGAGGTACATAGAAAATCCTACCGATAACAGAGTGTGATTTTCTAGGCAACCAAACCCTCTCATGTGGCTTCCATACGAATTTAGTTGGAAGTTCAGCATATGTCAGTGCCCTTGCTTTTGCATAATCCTTGTTTGCTTGAAACCATCCTAAAAACATAGATTCCTTTACTGATGCTTTTCTAACAACATCCTCCAGATTTTCGTGGTCTTTGAATATAACATTCTGTTCATCGGGTAAGTGAAAACCCAATCTCACAACAGATGGATCTCTGTAATGGATGTTAAAACCAAAAATCCTCCATGCTGCTTCACATGGTGATATGTATCTACAATCGTAATACATACTCACCTCATCGTATTCATCTAACTCAGCATCCGCTGTGACACTTCTATAGAAGGAAGCAGTTACACGATCATGACCTTTGTTCACATATTTGAACAAATACTTTATTGATCTTGATTGATTGCACCACTCCACATTTATATGTGCACCATATCTCATAAGTAGTAGTCTGTTGTGCGGAACCACATAACGGTTATCAAGGGCAACCCCATACTTGTTGATAGTTCTTCCATCTTCCCTACGCCTATATACTGGATACCCATCATCATCAATAGTTGTGCAATCGACAAAACGCTTAGGAAAATGACGTACACATTTTCCATTATCCATACAAGGTGAATCTTTCCTCGCTAAACCACATGGACCATGCATCATGTGCTTTTCCACTGCTTCAAAGTATTCAGGGTCTAGTTCCTTATCTGGAATCTCAGCAGATATGATCTTGTCAATGTCTTCAGCTGTCGGAAACTTGTCATCCTTATGTAAGAACAATAGTATATGTGCGTGTGGTAGTCCCCGTTTTTGAAATTCGATTGTGTATACAACTGTGTCAACAAAAAGACATATATAAGCTGAATCCGAGATAATATTTAAACGCATAGACATTGGATTTTTAAACACAATATTTAAAATAATAATTAATCGAATGTATTTTAATTTCATCTCTAGACATACCTGCACAAACCCTGCCAAAAATTTTGTTTGCTCTAATATCTTTAATCATCAAATCCAGCTTTGCCTTGAATGTCCTGCATATTATGTCAGGTCTATCTTCTGCATTTAATTCCCTATTCTTAAGAAAGTCTTCTACCTCGGGCCACTTAGGGTTGCATGTGAATGTAATGAATAGGTCTGGATAACCGACAACCTTACATATTGCCATTGCATCCTGGTAATTCTGAATCATATATCTTGGGCCACCTGTGAATGATGATGGTAATATAATACGTTTGCCACGCGATGACGGTGTTGTTTCCCCGGACAAAACTGCTTCCTTTATACCCTTGTACATCTCACATCTGAGTTTTTCCTGATCAAGTCGTATATAATTTAAGCGAGATGATTCGATCATGGAGAACCCATCAACCAAGAATTGCTGGAATAGTCGTCTAGAATATAACAAAGGAGATCCATCAGCTAACCTTTCTTGTATCCTGAATGCAAAGAATTCTCTTAATGAAACCTCTTGTCGCCCTTTGCTACCACTTTGACTACCCTTGTTGAAAGGTATGTCTTCCTTGTAACCATCCTCTCCAAATGGAAATAACAATGGATATTGTAATCCCAAATAAGCAAGATTGAGTTGATTAATCCTTTGTAACCTTCCACTTTGTGTCTCTACCACAATGTCCCTATCAGTTTTATCTATGTCAAAATCACCCACAATCAATGCAGCTACCTCATCCGTGTTGGGCAGGTTGTATCGCCTACCATCCTTCCCCCTTTTACCCAAAAGCCTGAGCTTTATTGTATTATTAGGCTCTCTTGCGAGTGAGTCTCTAACCATGCGAAATGCCTTCACCAGTACATTGTTATCATCAAGCATCTGTTTCAATTCTCTAACAATATCTTCATGTATCTCTTTGTGATGTTCACCCCTATTTACAACAAAAGAATTTGTATAACCAGTTTATAATGGGATCATTGTTATTGAAAAACTCCCAACTGTTACTTCAAATCCTAAATCTATTACATACATAAATAACCTTAGAAACTTACCGAATAGCTGCCATGCGATTTTCAATCTCATTCTGAGTATCAAATACATACAGTTGAGAAAATTTTGCAATGTTCCCCTTTGGAGGGATCAGACTACCCATTAGATGATAATTCTCTCCACAAAGGATAAATGTTGGTGGCCCTCTTGCTTGACTTATGCCACGGTCTATCTTTGCACCCATTGATGTAAACTGAAACATGCTATTATAAGCTCTGATGTTATCCCGAAAATGCTTGCTCTTAGGGGTATTGTTGAACAACAAATCATACAACACTCTTGGGGCCTGTTGTAGTTGTGGAAGTTGAACCTTTCCTCCTTTACAGCATAATGTGAATTTCGGATCTGTTGTGTTATAACTTTTGTTTGACCTCTCAGCATACCAATAAAGAGCATTGCAATGTTCACATTCATACATTGCATATCCGATATTCACATACTCTGCATATTGATCAACAAAATAAAAAATAGGATTGAGATATTTTTTTCTACCTAAAACTTTCATTTAATATGACTCTATGTTGAATTCAATTAAGTAAGCTCATACCCTTATTTGACCGTTCAGTAGATTTAATGTGTGTGTTAGATCTGTGTGACGCCTTATTGCCTGCATTGTGAAGTTAACTCTTGATAATCAACGGTGCAAAAAGTAACCTAATTATTTGTAAATTGATTGACTTAAAACTAAGAAACTGAATGGTAAGAACCTAATGTTCGAATAGTAGAAATAAAAAATTATGCAGTTTATTTAGCATATCTGTTAGAGTTATAAAACCGCAACTCCCAATAATGCTCCCCTCAACCAACTCATAACATACCACTATTTTGCTTGCAATAGTCTCTGTCGGCTTCCATAGGTCTTTGTCTTGGAGTCCTTACCGAGCCTAACATACAAAGTACCCAACGTGAGTTTTTAATAAATTCATATATTTTGATTTGATTCTGTAATTAAGAACCCCACTTTAAGTAGTAATCCCTAAGAATAAAAATTATTGAAACTCTCTTATAATTTTTTTGTAGCCCATGTTACTCCACCTTTGGCAACCACTTTATTTTTTTTCCAACCATTGTACAATTAGTGGTAAACAATAAAGTAGGCCAAACTTTTCTTAAATAATTTTTTTACTTCCTAACTTAACTCAGTTGTCAGATATCTTAGCTGAATAATCTTAAATTCTTAATATAATGGACGCGAGGGTGAATATAAATTCTTAATGATGCCTTAAACTAAAAATACTGCACTACATACAAAGAGTTCAGCATACCTTGCATGTGTTTGGAGATAACAGGACTCCTTTTTGCGTCCATTAGTTGCCTTCTATACCTTCTAGCATATGTTGTTTGATCTATTCCAAAGGTAATTGATAAGTACACATACACCATACTTAAATTAAAAGAAACCATCTTTACATTTGATTTTATGAAGAATCATCAAGTGCAATATAATACAATTATCAAGTTGAATATGGTTGTTGTCATAGTATTAGCAACTACATTAATCGCTTGAAGTAGATCAAAATTGTAGATTTATTTCATCAATAATTAAGAGATACGAAATAAATAAATAAACGTACTTAAATAGCCAAAAAAAGTAAGTAATAAGTTTCTATAAGTCTCAAATTATGAGTCTTTGTACTAAATTTTATTTTTAATTGAGTCGTTATACTTTTTTTTCCGTTTATTTGGGTCTCTACACCAATTTTTTTTTTTTAATCGGGTCCCTATATAGTTAAACTAATAACTATTAAGAGGGACCTAATTGAAAAAAAAATTGGTGCAGGGACCCAATGAAAAAAAATATAGGGACCTAATTAAAAATTTTGCGAAGTTATAAGACCAACAGAGTAATTAAACCTATTTTTAATTTAAAATATTGGTATAAAATAAAAAGAAATTCTTTATTTTTAATTAAAAAAAGATATATTATTACTTATTTAAAAAAAATATTGAATATGACATATTTCACTTTTTTGATGATCTAATTACATTGACTGAGTTTTATCTATTAAAATTAATGAGGTAATTTTATAGTTAAATTATTGAGAGGGAAGGAGAAAAAGAGTTTACGTTTTATCACAAAATCACTAACTAATATATCCTACAAAACAACACTTGTTTTTTTATACTTTCTTATTAATAGTTTAAATTACTTCCCTAAGATTTACTTTTATTCTCTATTAAACAAATTTTAATAATTTATACACCAAAAAATTAAAGTAGGTAACTATGTATACACTATTTCCCCCAATTATGAAGCACGTTATATATAATTAATATTTTTTTCTTTCCGTTTGGGGTTATAATGGTTGGTAGGTTGATGCATTTTTAAATTTTTTGCTAAATAACTACTCACTAATCACTGTATACATAGTTTTTATCTATTACAATTTGACATTTTTCTAATGTAATGCTAAGAAAGCAAGAAAATAACATTATTTTATTTTGCTTTAATATTTATATGTGTATTATGTATAACTTTGAATATTATATAATGGTTATAGCTAAAATTATCTAATTAGTGAAGCAAGAATTTTGAAAGTAAAAATAAAAAGGTTTAATATAAACTAAAATAATTTTAAACTACTGCAAACTAATAATATATTTTCTATCAAATATTTTTTCAATAAAAAATTAAATATTCTAGAGTATTAGCAACTCCATTAATTGCTTCACCTGTGAATTAATTATTGATATGGATATGTCTCATTGTGAATCCTAAGTACAGGGATCATGATGCAACTTTTTTCAATCACTGTGCATATAACATATAACTGAGATCTTTCAAATAATTATATAATAATTCAAAAAGATTGTGATACCTTTCATCGAAGTCACTTCCATGGTTTGTGTGGTGAATGTGCTTGCAGACTTAGTTCCTGGCAAAAAATTAGGGCCATGTAAAAATTTAGACAGTTTCACTATACCCGTATAGTAGACAATATGATCTAAAGTATTGTATGAACATGGCTTTGTGGTAGTTGTTTTATTATTGTTGATTGTTACCTTCTTGGGTGCGTGTGACTATGGTTTGCTTTCTTTTAGCTAATATGAATGCTCTCTCAATCCTCGCGTGCTGTGCTGCCCCTGTAGAGATCATTTTGTATTTATATCAATATATATGTCTAGCTGTTTACCTCAATCTACATTAGCTTTGTTATTGCTTGTTTACCTTTTGATGGTGGACTTAGTGGCCATTGGCTTACTGATGAATTTGGTATAGAAACATTTTTCTTAATCAGGTTTTCAATTCTTCCATCACATTGACCTTGATCTTTATTACATCCTTCAACTGCATACTCCATTAGATTTTCCTTGTCCTCTACATTGAAAGTTGTTTATATAACTCCTAAAGTATTAACCTTAGCTTCAACAACCAAACATGTGCACTTTTTAAAGGGAAACAAAAACTACCTCTTGGGTTTATGTATGCCTAGGTTCTTTTGCTGATATTTTCATCATATTGTGTGGATTCATAATCACTCGAGTGTATCAATTCATGTTTAATTTTGATTTTAAACATGATGGTTCATGTCCACAACTATAAGAATAAGTTGAGTGATTATTAATTAGATCATATGATAACACCTTATTTAATTACTCATATAATCATAAGATACTAATGAGTTTGTAAATCTAATATGTCTTAGTTTCTAAAAATTGGTTTTTGAAATTCTATACCGTATTTATATATATATATATATATATATATATATATATATAAAATTTCATCATGTATTGACTATACAATTTTACTGATTTTTTATAGCATCAACAATCATTCAGCATGCAATCTATCACATCATTGTGTCTTTGTTCTTTTAAAACTTAGCTTCACCTTCTAAATTTTTATCATTATTTCTTTACATTACAATATTGCTCCAAGCTAAGATTAGAAAAAATACCATTATATTTAATGATCAGAAGTTTCATTTTCTTAAACCAATTGTTTACCAGTGTATGAGTATTTAATTTATATTTGTGCTTTTCTAAATAGCATAACAACTCACCTCATTATATACCTAATTTCTCTGTATTTTTTAAAATTTCACCATGTGATATAATCACTTGTATTCTCCACTAATTTTACTATGTGCTAACTAACCTCTCCTATAATCGAAGTTATGTTACTATTCAATTCAATATATCAATAAGCTCCTACTTGGAAAGAAGGCTATTTGTTTGGATATTGTACTATAGAGTATGGTATGTTTACCTTGTTGGGAATGGATGTCCACACACTTCCTTTTCTTAGCTATTTTGGTTGCTCTTTCCATCCTAGCATGCTTTGAGTCATCTAATATCAAAATAACACTTCACAGTCTAACATACATAATCACATAACTCTTCTGGTTCAAAGTCTTTGTTTATGATAATTACCTCTTGATAAATTCGCCTGTGACAGCACAGTAAACCCCAAGAACGGCGAGTCCTCTGTTGTCTGAATGCTGGATTTTTCATTTACGTCTATAGTTTCTGCAACATTAGTTGTTCTAAAACCAATGCTGAAGCTGTTATCTAAAATTCTACGTGGTTGCTCTTCAGCAATTCTTTGAATAGCTGGTACCGATCCTGTATTTTTTGTAATAAATGGCTATAATTAGACCTATATTAGCCAAAAACCATCAACCCCAACAACTTGCTAATATAAAAAATGTTGTTGAAATCTTCTATGATGAAAAGATTTATTTGGTTGATATGAATTATTTCTACACTTATATGAATTTACAGGTTCTTACCTAAGCCTGGAATGTCACTTGCTTTTTTCTGTTGAGTTATTTCATTAGCTAAAAAACTACAACCTGTTCTGTTCGTGAAGCTTAACCATTCATTGCTACATAGTTCATTCACCTTCCTCTTATTGTTGAAGCTACAACACCTTTCATCAGCTGCGTAATTAATAAGTGGAAGTTAAGAGTGGATAGTATAAACCGTTTTGACAACGTGAAGATCCCTTTTCATTCCAATTGTAAACCAAAGCCATAAAATCTTTGTCCTTTTATTGTAATTACCCAGTACATATACAGAAGACTCGCTTAGGGAGCAATCAAAATAAGTGTGAAAACTGAATAGCAAGCTATCTGGTTTCAATAAGTTGTTTGTAAATTTACCTGGAATATTACTTCTTGTATTGGAATGGACCTCTGAAAGTGGGGACCTTAGTGAGTTCGAAACTGGAGCCTTTTCTTTTGAGGACAGGACATGGTTCTCCTTCTCGTCCAGCTTTGTTGCACCATCCATCCTATCAACATTGAAAAGTTATAACTAAATTATCTTCTGCTGTATTTTAAGTTTCTCCAAACTATGAAGTTACCTTTCGATGCCTGAATAGAGCTTTCTATGGCTCATAATTCTGGTGATGGTGAGATTAAGGGAAAAGCAATGCAGGTGAGAACAGAGGAGATTTTGGCTGAAATTATCATGAGATCTCCTCGCTTATGACTTTCCTTATGTCTTGTAGCCAAGATCCAATATTTGTTGCGGGTTCCTCTTTGTCTTTCTTCTTTTCTGAGTTCAACTCGGTTGAATTTTCTTGAAGAAAAGAGACTGTTTCAATTTAGAAGTTGAGCATTTTGGTGCAGCTGAATTTCAGCTCAAAATTCAAAGGTCTTTTGGTCTAGCTGAATTTCAGCTTCATGTGCTAAACGCTTCATCAATCCCGTAAAACCTGGATTCTTGTTTTTTAAATTTTTTTTGGAGCTTTATAAAATAGTCATATGTTACGGGGTTTTCTGTAAAATTCCCTTGGTTTCTTACATAAACAGGCTGGAATATTTAAACTTTTGTAGCTGCCAGTTGTTTTTTATTCTCATATATGAATAGGAATTTCCTAATTTATATGGATGGATTTTGGTTCAAATTCCAACTCTTTCTATGTTTGCATTCAGTGCAAACAAATGGTCCAATTGGATTAGGTCGTTGGTAGGTAACTAACGCGTTTCCTTCTTTTATCCAATTTCATATATTTTCAAATGGTGTTTAGTTGAAGATGTAACTATTTCAAGCTTAATTTTTGTACCAATCCCTTTGAATTTAGCAATTAGAGTCTTAGGTAGAACAGTTCAATGCTTCTTTTAATTTTAGTTAGCCTAAATTATTTTCCAGGAATCTCAACTATGGATTTAATGTTTTCATTGTGGTAATTGATTGTCTTTGTATCAACTATGTGTACTACCTATAAGAGCCAACTCTAAAAGGACTGAAAAGATGAGAATTTTGATTGATTCAATAGTGCTGTGATTTATTTTAGGCTTATTTAACCATTTCTGCCGTGAAATAGATATAAAGCCTGGCATGCATTAGTAAATAGCTTTTCTACTTCACGTTTGAAGTTGATTATTCTATTTTTTGGTAATTGATTTGTGACAATTGTAGAACAGCAAACAATGAATAAGGGTTTGTCCCTCGTTTATTCATGCCTATCTTTTTAGTGTGGTTGACATTTATACCTAGACTTGTCTAGGATTTGTTAGAATAATTCTTGTTCACATATCCTGTTTGTGTATCACCTACTTGGTTATGTATCCTAATTGCAATTATATTACTCTGGTAAAGGGGTATCGGCTTCATGCTCATTGATTCTATTCCACTATGTGTCAAAAATTCTGTAGCACTTCATTATGCATGAAATACGTATATATACTATTCATGATATCACTGAAAATATTTATATATGCACAAAACCTGTTAAATACTGATATTTTAAAAATATCCATACTACAACTATCTCAACACTTTTGCCAAACAGGAGAGTCTTCGAATCACAAAAATATATGTCCTGGCATACAAAAACAACTCGAAATATTATATGAACATGGTTGTGATGCTTGATAAGATAATGTGTATGTGCTTCTCACCTGTAAATTTCTTCGTTCCATCACACACTGCAGGTTTTGTGACCGTTATAGCTTATGCAATATGGTTAACACAATAGATTTATGGGTTCCAGATTATATTGCTAGTGGGTGCATTCGTAAGAATTTTAAAATTACTTTATGCCAGTTATCTACTTTTAATGATTTCTTTAACTAAAGCCAGGTTAAACCCTATTCTTGTTGCATTAAATTATGTATTTTCTAATATAAATATTTTTAAAGGACTATATAATGAAATTATCAAATTTTCCCTTAAAAATAATAATTATGGAGAACAACAAATAAATTTGCATTATATATATGTGATATTCATAATTTATCCGATTCCTAATAGGGTTTAACCTACTACTTCTATTTCACAAGGATGATGCTTACCTTACAATATTTCATAATATAAAGATAAACAACTTGTTTACATAGTTAGACGCTAACAACATGAACTACTTTCATTCGAAAAGCATGGGACTTACCTTAAAACATTCATGGTATCAAAAGAAACATAAACTCCTAACAGACTTAGATACTAACTACATAAACTAAATCTGAGAACCATCAACAACTGTGAAATCCTATAGCATACATTTCTATTTTAGGGATTAAGTGATAATTTTAGCTATAAACTAAACCATAAAGAGTCCTTCAGAGTGCAATGTGATTGTTTTCACATTCACATGCTCCTGCCAAGTGCGGTGCACCAAATTCTCCCTTCTTCCTTCCATATACTTGAGTCTTGAAATTAAAACATCCGTACCTTCGGTGTCATTAAAACCCTTATGACCACTTCTAGCCTCCATGACAGATATAATGTCCTTGCCAACGAACAATGTTGGAGTGTATGGAAGACCAAATCCGGACACCTTCAACATCTTCTCCCACTCCAGATCATGGTCCCAATTCCTCCTCAACTGCCAAACCATGACCTGTCTTGTGAAGCCGACATTGCGATATGTAACAAAACCGACTCCGTCATTGAACTGAGTTAGTGCGTGGTAATCAGATTTGACTTTCATTGGTATCATAGCCTCGTGAAACATCCTCTGGAGGAGATTGAAAGTAATTATTGATGATGCCTCGGTGAGGTTAGCACCTTCCCACCCTATCCAATAAAAAATGCCATCATTGACAACATACTTGGGTCCAATTTTCTGCATGTTTGTTTCAAATGTCCCGGATTGAGTCCAATCCTTTTCAAAAGATGTGTACAAAGACCATGATAGCGTTCTCTGTGAGAAATTCTTCTTCCAGGCGTAGAGAATCCTATACTCGATCGTGTCTTCAAGAAAACCAAATGCATAGATCGAAACAGCATGCGCAAGGTGCTTGATAGATTCATCGGATGCATATCGCTTCTTGCCCGTGAGAGGATTCCATATGAGTAACCTGGAATTAAGGCCACCCATTGAGATCCTCAAGCATATATTGCCATGGTCAGAGCCGATGACAGCATAAAATCCAAATTGTTGGTTCTCTGTGGGTACGTTGAATTGCACCTGACTTCCGTCATTGACAAAGGCTCTAACGAACCATAATGAGTTTTGATCGCTGGGAGGGAATCCTATCCCTATGATAACACTCCTATTTCGTTCTTTATTTTCTTTGTAGTTTTCCTTCACAAAGTTTGGTGTGCATAGTCTAAAGTTCCAAGCTTTGCTTAGACTCCTGCACTTACCCACTGTCTTGGGGTCTGCCCTCACAAATATTCTCCATAAAAGATCCTCACCAAGATGGGGAAGATGAGTCTTCATGGGAAGAAAGTCACTCATTGTTGATATGCAATAGCAGAAGTTTTGAGAAATAGTCGTTAGAGAGAGAGAGAAATATTTTCGTTTGGTATTCACCGATCTCTTCTTAGCATTGTTTATATAAGCCATTGTGAAGATGATTTTCTTAGACCTTCCTATAGATGTGCTTCAAATTATATAGTAGCAATACAATGTGATTCCTTAAAGGATGTATAGGGCAATCTATTTATTGGTTTCCTCCAAAACCATTTATTAGGTCATACTAATGACATACCAGTCATTGTCACATAGAGTATTGTGTGCATGAGTATCTAAAATATAATCGCTTCGATCTCATCGCTCACATAATTTTGCTAACCTTGATGATCAAATTAATGTGTAACATTATAGTAACATCTATTGTTCTCCCCCAATAAAATTAGCTCCCACATAAAGTATGTAACTATGTATACACTCTTCTTTTCCCCCAATTGTGAAGCTCATTATAACAAAATGGCACTTCTTTTTCTTTCTTTCGGTGTTATCGGTGTTTTTAGGGTCGATGCCTTTTGTATTTTTTGATAGGTAGCTAGTCACCAATAACTATATACATATTACCTATTCATTATAATTTGACATTTTCTTAATATAATTGAAAGAAATCAAAACAACTGTCATCATTTTATTTAATTTTATTGTGTATAGTTATATGTAAAAATATTATAATTATATATTATTATAGCACACTTATTCTATATATTCTAGTATGAATTTAATATCACAAAGTAAAAAAGTAATTATAAAATAAGGTAGTTTCAAATGCTTTAAACTTATTTTAAATTTCCTCTCAAAATTATATTTTTTTAAAGAAATAAGAAATCTAAATTATTAGCAAATCTATTAATCGATTCATCGGTGAAAAGAATAGTAATATGGGTATGTCTCATTGTGATCTGCTTTGCTGTGTGATAACACTTATTAAGGTAACTATGTTTATATAGTTTTTTACATCTTGGACCACGAGACCTGCTATTTCATATCAATAACCATTTAAAGGCTGCTATTAGTATAAGTTTTGATGAATATTTTTTAGTTTTTGACCAAAAGGTTATAATATTTACATTTTTAATAATTTGTACGGTTTAGTCTATTATATTATGACAAAGCCATAATTTTTACTTTTTAGAAACCTATAAAATAAGCCTTAAAATTATTAGAATTTATCCAAAGGATATTATCCTATGTCTTTAAAACATTGCATCCATTTTAAAGCTGTGAAATGTCACTTGCTTCTTTCTTAATGTAATTCAAAGAAATTAAAACAAATCTACCATCATTTTATTCAAATTTTTTATAAATAATTTTATCTACATAATATTATAATCGTATATGTATATTTTGACTTTTGGACCACAAAGGCTGATATTTCATATCAATTACCATTGAAAGACTGTTTTATATTAGTATATACTTTGATGAAGACTTTTAGCTTTTAACCAAAAGGCTATTGTATTTATATTTTCATAGTTTGCACAGGTTTAGTGTATAATATGATGACACAGATATAGTTTCAAGAAAACTGTTACATAAGACTTAGGTTATTATACTATAACCATAGGATATTATCCTATGTGTCTCTAAAAAGTTGCACTTATTTCAAATTCTGATTGGTAAGACCAGCAAGTCTTACCATATTAGGAAAATGTCCTTGTCATATTTCTGCCAAAGCAATCTTTACTTGATCTACCTTGTTAAGCATTAGATTTTGTACTCCAATCAGTCATTCAAAAAGAAAAACCTATTTTGTATAAGTGTGCAAATAATCTTCATGCTTCTGATTATGGTGGTCGTGTTTTTTATTAAAAAAATATGAGTCAGGAACTATTAAACTTGGGGGTTTGGACATAAACAACTTGGTCAAATCACTTGATATCACCAGTCTACAAAGACCTATTTTACTTGGGGCTTTGGACATAAACTACTTCCTCAGATCACTTCATATCACCAGTCTACTAAAACATAAAAATTATATGATGGAATATTCTAAAACTGAGTTATGGTTGCCTTATTTGACTAATTAGCAACCTATGGCATTTCTTTAGCTTATCTTTATTACGTAAACGCATATCAAGCTTCTCCATATTGACAAACACCCATTTGGTTAATCTCTCCTTTTAAGCAATCCTAGACATGTATGGGATTTAACTTTTTGTGTCTATGAGTCAAGATAGACCACATGTTTTGCTTGTTGAATATTATGATAATAATTTGCTAATAGCTTTTATTTATCTAATACATGTTTATGACCACGGCTATTAATCTGATCATCACTTTAGTAATAAATAATAGTAAAAGGTGAGTTTTTGTTTATATTAGTCTCATATCAGACATCATATACAAGCATGGACAATTTTTTCACTTCAGTAAGTTAATCTCTTGTATTATATTTTCAAAATAAACAGTTTCAACCATCTTTCTTGGGTCTTTGGACACACATAAACTCTATCATGCCACTTTATGATAGTAATTAGATAATACATTATATTTATATAAAAGGCTTCCCTCAATCTTTGAGAAATCACATTTTTCCCTGTACAAGTGGTCAAACTGTGCAGTTTTTCCCTCATCTTTGTAATAATATCAAGCTTTTATGCAATTATAATTGAAGTTTTGGGTCATATTTCCTTTGGATCTAGCCTTTGCTTGTAAACACGCCTAACCATTTTGAGATATGGGTAGACTTGCTATATATATTCTTTTTTGATTGTGTTTAAAATCTAATACTACTACCTGTCATCTTTGTTATCCATATTTGTCTCTACAGCTATTAGATAAAAAGTTACCCTTCTTTATTCATAAAATGCTTGAACCTCTTTTTAGTCTAAGTCAATCTATCAATGGTACTCAAACACTTATCCCGATGGATAGCAACAGTACTCACACTCTTATCCCTATGGCTGCATGTATTCTTTCCATGTGATTTCTATTATTAATTTTTAGCTGGTATCACTATTGCTCCGTAAATTAAGGGATTTGTTCAGGGTGATGTAAAATGGTGATATGTTGTGATACAAATATATTAGTTCAGCTTTTATGTAAAAGAAAAGCCCTTTTAATATGAGTTAGCCATGAGATGTAAGAATTCATCCCAAATTAAAGACCAAATTTTGGAGAATAAAATAAAAATAACATTAAAGTATAAAAAAAAGTTTAAGAAAAATTAACATAAGTAAATAAAAATGAGGTTAAACTAAAATAAAAAGGTTTAATAAAAACTAATATCAAGAGGTTTACTTTATATCTGTCTTTTCTTAAAAAGCTTAACAACTCACCTTATTATATATCTAATTTATGTAAATTATTGAAGTTTCACCATATGATAAAATTACCTATATTCCCCATTAATTTATCTATGTGCTAACTAATCTCTCCTATTTATCCTGTGTAGAATCGAAGCTACTTAACTATTCTTTATTTAATCTGATACTGTGTTTATGTGCTAACACATTGCATAGCAAAGATTAGGCTTCTTTAGCTTTTTGCACAATTTTTCTATGGCTATTGTTTCTCTCTAAATTATATGATGGGTTGATAACATTCTGGAAAGCAAGCTTGATTGAACACCATTATATTTACTGATCCAAAATTCAATTTCCTTATACAAATTGGATGCTTGTGTATGAGGAGTAAATTTATATTTGTGCACTTCTAATGACCTTATTATATACCTAATTGTTTAATATATCTTGAAATTTCACCAGGTATATATATTGACTATACAACTTTATTCATATGCATGTGTGATATATTTTCCCCTGCTTTGAGGTAATTCTTCTATGTGCTAACTTATCTTTTCTATTTATCCTATACATAAATGAAGCGAGCTTATTATTATATTTAACATAGTGATATCCCTACTGTTTTTAAATGTACCATTCTATTGAAACATGGATTAATATCCTAGATTGAGAATATGTGTTAAAGAACTAAAATAATTTAGGATTTTATATGGAATACCAACACTACTCAATACGAAAGTTAAACTCAATGCCAGCAAATATGTAAAATAAAACACAACTCATAGATAGAAATAAATAATGCATTACAAAGCAAATTTAGTTTTCTTATATATGGCCATATATAAGATCAACCTACTATAATCATTAGCTGAGCATTTCATATTAGCTCTATTACTGAAACTGTCCTACAAAATAAGGAAACACAAAAGAAAACAACATTCCAAAGCATTGATCAAACTGAGTCCATTAATGCTAATCTGGATACTCATTCCAAAACCAAAACACCTAATGGTATCCAAACATATACTTTTAAGATCGTCACGGTCAGTTATCACTCTCATTTATTTGAATCCTCTGCCTCTTTCCTGTTTTTCGGCTAAATTTGTTTGTTGAAAAACCAAACTCATCTTCAGTGTCAATATTAACATGCACGGACTGCTTCAGCCCCATGGGAGCTCTTTTTGCAGGTGTTTTGGACTTCAGGCTTGTGACACTGTCTTCGACACCATCCTGATAACACAAACTCTGATAATTATTAAACTCAATTCTTTCTTAAAAAATAGGTGAACCAAATTTATAAAAAGTTAGTATAATAACTCACCAAAGAAACCATAGATTCAGTATCATTATGCATATTAACCACCACTGCTGATATACCAATCGAGTCACTGCACCCGGTCTCCTACATTGATGCATAGGGGGGTGCTACTTATAAATTATAATACATGAACTTCACTGAATACAAACTAATCGGATTGTAAATTAAAACTTAAACAAAATACATACAATTAGATTAGCAGAAGCATTGTTTTGTACTGGTTTGGGGTGATTCATCTCCACAATATCTTCATCATCACATATTTTCATCACTGTGTAAACATGGTCATATTGCTTCATGTTCGATGCTTTGACATTTATTTTGAAGAGTAACCGCCTATCCATCATGCTATCCAATGTAGGAGGATAACCTTCTCCATCACTACTCTATTCAGATCCAAGAAAATCCAACATAAGTTAAGATGGCAATACACGTAAGAGAGCTCTGAACTATAATGCATATTTGACTTACTTCCTCATCCTTGATCTGCTCAGCTTGCCTCCCACACAGCTGCGCCGTCTCCCTATCCCACATCAGCAACATGATGCTCCCAGTTCCATCATATACTAATACCTCAACCTTAAACCTGAAACAGATGCTAACTTAAACTCAGTCCATACTAAAAAACAAAACATGCACCTGCTGTACTTAGTTTAAATAACACACCTAAGTGATGCACTTGCATGAGTGTGGCCACACTTGCCACACTCATATCTGTTGCCAATTGGAGTTTCTACTTTCTTCGGACACTTTCGACACGATTTATAGAACCAATCATCCTTTCCAGCATTAATTGAAACAATAGTACCAGCAATCCATATAGGTCCTTCCTGAAAACAAATTAACCAAAAAATAACTTATTAGCCAGATTTATTTTTTAATAAGATAGGTTCTGTTATATATTATCTTCACCTGTGAAGAGCTCAGGGCTTCTTCTATTGTCTTGACCACGACGTCTCCATTTTTTATTTCGTCTGCACCAGATCGTGGACCATGCGATGTAACTTGACTTATCCTGGTCGAGTTAGACGGCTTTTCAGAAAGCCTCCTACATATTCTCAAGATTCAGACTTAATAATCTTATTCTTTAAGGTTTTGTTGCATACAAACGAACTGCATATCAAACTAACCTGTTACGAAAATCTTTGACCTCATCCAAATCAGGGTTAATACGTAACTTTGAGACATCAAAATGACTCTGCACTGACGTTTTTCCTGCAACAAATTCAGTTTACAGTGATTCATATGAACATATCATTTTGATGAAAATAATTTCAAACCATAAAAAGCACATAATGATATAGAAATATACCGTTCCACCTGCTGGGTTTAAAAAACTGTGCTATAACTATCAATGGCTCAACCCTCCCTTCTTCAAGATATGGAAGTATCTGATCAACCATGTCTCCAAACAACACACAACCAATACTATTGTTTCTGAACAATATTCACAAATATAAGAAGGTTCCTTAGTGATATAATAATTTATGTTTAATAATATATGAACCTGGAATCACATTGTCTTACTCAAGGTCCTCAAGAATGACAGCCAATCTTTTAGTCTCTCTTCCTTTGCTAGTTATGAGTTCTCTTGGATCCTCTTTGCCAACCACTTCCCCTATGACATCTACATCGCATTTGAAGTTGATATGAAACTAAATACTAACACAACTTGGTTTTATTTTACAATTTATTTGAATATAACTGATAAGGTAAACTCTTACCGATTAGAACTGAATCTTCCAGCTTGTCAGCATCAAGCAACTCCGGAATGGGCTTAAAGCTAAATGCTTCAAGAGGATAGCTTGGTTTAGAAACTGGCTGAACCGTGGTCCTATGTGAAAAACTTAAGGACCATCTATTGTTGGTTGTCTTGGTTTTTTCCTTCTTGTCGACCACAATGAAATGGGTCATGATATACATCTTGAACTCAACAATCTTACCTCTCCATTTTTTGAGTAGAGGTTTAGGGATTGAGGCTTGGATCCTTCCACCCTAAAGATCATACAGGCATAATGTCAAAAAAGTTCAGAAAAAAAATTCTACAAACTAATAGAAATATATGAAAGTTTAACAAACTTGCCTGAACATCTTGAAGAACTATCTCTATGCCATTGATCTCTTTTTCATTGAATCTATTTGGAACTTCCCAAAGATGAACAACATAAACTTGAAAGTTCCATTCAAGTTTTCTTGCATTCACATCCATTAACATATCAAATACCTCTGCCATTCTTATACGAAATATTTGTTCAAGCAGTTTTTTTGTATATGCTGTGTAAAATTGTTTGTTCAAGCAGTTTATCATGTACTGACTATGGCACCTTTATATAGGGAACTTTAAAATTTTGAACACAAGGAAAGCAGATTTAACCGCGGTTGGCTAGTCCTTCTTTATTAACAAATCCAATTCAGTTAGAACAAAGCCAACTGTCAAGCAGCGGAAGCTACCACTTGTCGAATATATGAAGCTACACGTGTCAAACAACCAACTACCCACTACATACTTATTATATATTAATAGATTTTTAATGTGTCTGTTTGCGGATGCAGAATAATAAGCAGTATATTAAAAAGATAATTATTATTTCCTCCCTTGTGGTAGTATAATTAAATCTAAAACTCTGTCTAATCTCTTAGTCTCTTACTAATTATGATGACCCTAGCGTAGTTTATATACACTATCAATAGTTAACTGTTAATATTTAAAGTGAAAGTTGAAAATATATTATTAGATTATTAAAATAAAAAAATTAAATTGATGACTAAAATTGTATTGATAACAAATAATAAATTTTGATTTTTTAAATATTTTTTTATAATTAATTAACTTTTGGGGAGAATTAGTTTTAAAGACTATTAAGTTAAATTTCTAAAAAGTTATATAATTAAATATTATATCATAGATTATTGATAATTTATGTAATTATGATCAGTGTTTTTTTTTTCAAAAAAATATCAACAATCATCTTATCAAAAATAAAAAATTCCAGTAGAAAATATTAATTTTATATTTTAAAAGCATTGCTAATTAAAAGTTATTTTATATTAGAGTTTTTTTTGCATAAAACTGTTTTTTTATCTTTTATTATTATAAAAAATACACACAAAATAATACATATATATATAATTAATAATTTTTTATGTATTTAAAATATATTAGTGATTAAGATATGTAACCTATATTTATATTAATAAATTTACTTAATAATTTTAATATCCTGCGAAAATAAATAAATTTTAAAATAATACTGAACTCTGGGCCCACATATAATCACTCCAAACTCAATAGTGGGATTTGAATCTAGGTTTGTGGTATGCAATTGCTACCTGTTAAATGTTTTTGAAAGCTATTTGCTAAACCACTAATCCACTATACTAATTTGTTTATACAACAGTGTTGAAAAAGTTTAGGTAACAGCAGTTTTATTGAATTTTGGTCAGTATGTAATCAGTAGAGAAATGTGAGCTATTAGATAAAATTTTACACCAATTTTACATCATCAAATCATCATTGATAGCTAATTGAAGGCTAACAATCACAAAAATTACTGACTCCTAACATTGCTCCAACATTATTTACATATTATTTTAAGATATATTGAAGTTTTGACGTTTTGGACAAGTTCCCCCTTTCCTCCGCCTTTGCCGTTAAGAGATAATAATATAGAAGGATGTCGATATAAAAAGGTGGTAGAATTTATTACTTTTCGTTGATAGTTAGTTATTAATATTTAAAAATATGAGTTAAAAATATATTATTAAATTATTTTATTAAAAAATTAAATTAATAATTAAAAATATTAATAAAAAATAATAAATTTGACTGATTTTTAAGTATTTTTTTAATATATATGATAAGATTTTTAATTTTAGTTTTATATGAATTAGTCTTATAATGATATTTTAGTTTTTTTAAATAAATTTTTAAAAGTAGTTTTGTTCTTATAAAAATTAATTACAAGAGTATTTTAGTCATAATAAAATAATTTTACTCAAAAAAATATTTTAATTTTTAGATCAATCTTAAAAGGTTATTTTAATCTTTTAAAAATTAGAAATCAGATTATTTTATTTTTTTAATATTAAATAATAGAACTTTAAATTTATAATACAATCAAATACTTAATTAATCTTATAAGGGTAAATCGTCAGTCTTTTTAAAATTAATACTTAAAGAGTATTTTAATACTTTAAAATATGAACTACAAGAATATTTTTATCCTTATAAAATTAATATTAAAAGGTGATTTAGTCTCTTAAAATGAACTCTACAAAAATTTTATTCGTTTTATGATCAAATTTTAAACTTAAAGGATATTTTAGTTTTTTTTTTAAATTAATTATAGAAAAAAAATTAGCTATAAAAAGAGCATTTTAATCATTCAAAACGAACTAAAATGTATTTTATCCTTTTTTAATCAAATTTACATTTTTAATTTCTAATACAATCAAACAACAATATGAATTAATTCTATAATAGGATTTTTTAAAATTAATCTTAAAATGTTATTATGTTCTTTTGAAAATTGATTATAAGAATATTTTAATTTTAGTTGTTTTAAAAGTTTAAATTTGCCATTTTTAATACAATTAATCAGCATTTATTCTAAAAGGTTATTTTAGTCTTTTGAGATTAATCTTAAAAAATTATTTTGATGTTTTAAAAATTAGCTATAGAATATTTTGGTCTTTTTGATATTAAGTTAAATTGCAAATTACTAATACTATCAAACAATCTCAACTAATCCTATAAGAATGTTTTACTTTTAAAATTATTATTTGAAGGATATTTTAGTCTTTTTAAAATTAATATTAAAAATATTTTAATTTTTTTAAATGAACACTATGGATATTTTTTCCTTTTTAAAATCAAATTCAAAATTTTATTATAATTTGATTAATAACTTTAAACATAAACGGGCATTTTAGCTTTTTTTTTAATATTCATCCTAATAAATACTGTTTTCTTTAGATTATTAAAAAAGTCTTTGATCCTTTTGAAAATTAATTATAAAAAGATTATAGTCTTTATAATTAATTTATAGAATATATTAATATTAGAAAACATATAATCTATTTTTAGAAAATAAAAATAAAAATATTTGTTAACATAAATTCACGTGTCAATTTTGTAATAAAATATATGTTTATTATACTGATATTTTTTTTTCAATGTACCGAAGCAAACGCATATATTTCTTGTTATATTACTTTTTAATATGATAATATAATGGATCGCTAGCTAGTAGTGTGACAACAGAATTTTTTTCTATGGTTAATATAATTCTTGACCTCAATGAAAAGAAAGTTCAAACATATGCTGTTTAACACCTAAAATAAATAAATAAATAAATAATTTAATAAACGACAAAATAACAAATATTCTCGTTACTTAATGCAAATAAAAAATTGATTGGATGATATGTCAAAGATAAATTTTATTTTTTTTGTCTACGGTATTTCCCTATTCAACAGGTTAAGAACTAATTCGCAGATTTGAACTCCATTTAAGGGATTTAAGGGTTTGCCACTAGACAACCAATAATTTGCTGTATGCACAAGATAAAATTCTAACCCCTAACATTTACTTAAGCAAATGAGTGAACTGACTACTCGATCACCCCAAATTAATTAAATATAAAATTTATTTGATAATATAGTCGATGCGTGCTAAACTGATGTTTCCATTAAACATAATTTTTATAAATCCAATTGCCAGTAACCAATATTCCTCCTAGCATCTTTTTCCATATCTTGAAGTTGCCCATATCACATGATTTGTAGTTGCTCTAGTGGGCTTGGATCATCATTATTATTGTAAGACACACCCAACTCAACTCAACTCTGCATTATTTAGCTAGTCTCATTGTGAAACAGGAAGAAAGAACCATTTGAATAACAAAGTCACCAACAATAATGGCATGCAATTTTTTATCAATATTAGAACCCACGTGTTGCATTGCATGTAGCTTTTATCCTGTTATGTTGCCACCTTTGCTTGTACTCAGCCACCTTACCCAACCCCCTTTGCTATACTCATCAAGTTATCAGCTTCTATTGTTTAAATTTAAAGGTTAATTTTGTCTGTGAACAATGTTATCAGTAAATATTATTTTTTTAAATTAATATTTAATTAATAATAATTTATATTTATTAAAATTTATACATACAAATTAATATAATTTATAATTATATTTTTTAAATATATATATAAATTAATAAAATTTATTTATTAAAAATAATTTAATATTATTGATCAAATAATAACCAAAATGACTAAAAATTACTCTCCTGAGAGCTTCTCTCTGGTTATTATAACAACCCATGAAACGCATACATAACAAACAAACAAACAAAACGAGAACACTAAACATATCTGAAAAGCAGTGACACCATGTTCACAAAGCTACAATGGCCTTTACTTACATGCCATACACGCTTCCTACTCTTCCTCTGCTGTACTTTGATGGTGGTTCTCTCATCATCGGCAATGACTGTTGAGGAAATAGCAAGAAAACTGGAGCAAAAGGACAACTACCTTCTCTCAACAGAGAACAAATTCAAAGCCTTCATGGAGAACTACAGCAAGAACTACACCACCAGAGAGGAGTATCTCCGTCGCCTTGGAATCTTTGCCGACAACATCGTCACGGCCTTAAGACACCAAGTGCTTGATCCCTCAGCCGCTCATGGTGTCACACAGTTCTCAGATCTCACACAAATGGAATTCTTGAGGTTGTACACTCACGGTTTGGTGTCTCAGAACGAAAATCAATTTACTGCCGATAGGATGGCGCCACCCTTGAAGGTGGAAGGGTTACCGGAAACTTTTGATTGGAGAGAGAAAGGAGCGGTTACTGAAGTTAAGACTCAGGTGAGTAGTCTAAGGTGAAGTGAAAACGTAGTTGAAAATTGTTAGATAATTTGATATGGATAATTAAATTGTTGATTAATAGTTTTTAATCATCAATTTCATATAATGAATCACGAGAGTTGTGAGTTTCTACCGTATTCTAAAATTGGAAAAAAAATCAATGGCGAATCGATTATTCTGTTTTGGTTTGGTTAGGTTAAATTTGGGGTGAAACTAGGAATGATCAATTATAGGGGTGTTCATGGATTGGATCATGGATTGGATCGTATCCCCAGATCCACGATAAATATTCACATCCGAACCAAAATTGTAGATACGATCCGATCGGCACCCTATACGGATTGGATTGCGGATATCTGCTCTACATCCGCATATCCATCCGCGGATCCGGAGATCTGCACAATAATAATTAAAAAATAAATAAACATATATACATATTATATTTACTTGTTTGTATGTTTTAGTTAGGAATTATTATTTTATTTTTGTTATTTAAGAAAAGTTTGATTAAAAATATTCTAGGAATAAATAAATTTAAAAGTGCGAAGGATTTTTTACCTAAAAATATTATTAAAAAGAGAATGTTCAGTTACGCAGATATATCCAATATCCGACCCGATTGCGATTGGATCGGACACTAAAAAAATGCGGATATCATATCCGATCTGATGGAATGATGCGGATCGGATCGAATTTTCGGTCATATCCGATCCGATCCGCGTACACCCCTATCAATTATGCTTATTCTTTTAACTTAATAATAAGCTAATATTCTTTTAACTTAATAATAAGCTAATAACTTGGCTTTACATGAATATTTGCTACTTTTCTTAAATATTGTTGATCAATTTTAATATTTTTGCATGGTTAATGATAAGTATTTGTACATAATTAATACAGGGTATGTGTGGAGCTTGTTGGGCTTTCAGCACTACAGGAACTCTTGAAGGAGCTCATTTTATTGCAACGGGCAAGCTTCTTAATCTTAGTGAACAACAGCTCATAGATTGTGACAATAAAGTAAACATTTATTTTTCAATGTGTAATAATATGGTTTTTGTTGTTAGTTAAATCCTTGTTTTAGTCATAAAAATTCATAACTCTAATTATATATTATGTTACGAAAATGTTTGGTTAATCTACTTGGTGTATTATATTAATGTAATATGTGCAATTTTTTTTGTATGTTTATTTCTAATTTATTCTTCTTACATTTTTATTAAGTGTGACATAACAGATAAGACAGCATGCGACAATGGTTGTCAGGGTGGTCTTATGACAAATGCCTATAACTATTTGATGGAAGCTGGCGGTGTGGAAGAGGAAGCAACATATCCCTACACTCAAAACAGAGGTGAATGTAAATTTGACAAAAACAAAATAGTAGTTAGAGTATCAAATTTCACCAATATCCCTGCGGATGATGACCAAATTGCTGCATATTTAGTCAAACAAGGCCCTCTTGCTAGTAAGTCTCCTTAATTCAACATTTTTATTATGTCTATCTAATTATGTTGACATGTATGCATCAATATTAGCACTAGAAGATATTATTAGCATTAATGTTGTTTATGATGAAGTATTGTTAATGTGTGCAGTTGGAGTGAATGCAGTTTACATGCAAACCTACATAGGAGGTGTGTCATGCCCTTTTATATGTGGAAAGAAGCCCAACCATGGTGGGTTACTAGTTGGCTATGGTACAAAAGGCTTCTCCATCCTTAGACTTGGGAACAAACCATACTGGATAATCAAGAATTCATGGGGGAAGCGTTGGGGAGAACATGGGTATTTCAAGATTTGCAGAGGATATAACATGTGTGGAGTGAACACGTTGGTTTCTACTGCAATGGTGTCCCATTAGATACAACACACAAACAACACACGCTAATGATGTACTTTGCTATAATGTGTGTTATATATAAGTTTGAAGAATAAATTACCATTCGTACCTATAAAAGATACAGACATAAACGTCGACAAATATATTTATATAAGAATAAAACGACAATTGTAATCACGGAAGATGGCTTCCGTATGTTACTTTTGGCACACGGAAGCCATGTAGTACACAAAGGCCATCTTCCGTGGTTACAATTGTCGTTTTATTCTTATATGGATATATTGTCGGCGTCTGTATCTTTTAGGGGTAAAAATGGTAATTTTTTTAGAATGCTTAATATACTAGTGATAGCCAAGTCCAAAAAATGCATTAGGTCGTCCAATCCTTTCTATAGATAGTATATACTAGTAGGATCGGATGCTATGTTACTATTTTGTGCCAATTACCAAAAGATTATTTCACCTAAAAGATCTTTGGTACAATATATTAGCTTTGTAATTTAGGTAGTTTGCATATCTTGTAGTCTGCTTGAATTTCGTTGGTTTGGGTCTTGTTTATCTTCTAGAAATAAAATTTCCATATAAATGATAGTAATTGTGACCAAGATGTATGATGTATATGATCGATGTATCACGTATGTATCTTATATATAATAAGATCTTTCGAAGAGTTACTAGTAAGTTAAAAGCTAAGGCTGAGAGTATGCATTGAAAAAAAAATCGAGATATTGTACATGTATAATGTGAAAGGGAAAGAATATAGAATAAAAAAAATTAATAAGATAAGAGAAAAATAGGAAAAAATTAATTTGATCAAAGAAAAATAAGGAGGAGATAATTTCATAGAAGGAAGAATTTGAAAGAAAAAATTATGTCAATTACTAATTTTTTACCTGATTGATTACACTCCTACACCATCTACATTTATAGTAATTCATACTAATAAAATTATCCTAATTGAAACTTAGACTTTAATTTATTACATTACTTTTTTTTTTTTTTTTAACAACCGCAGTTGGCCGTGCGTAACTTGTTGCCATTTTCCAGATTTGTCCTGCTGATGTTGATTTGTTAGTTTGCTAGTGATTATTTGAAATTTAGAATGCTTTGGACGGATTGACATTGTTATTAGTTCTGGAGTTTGGTTTTATGGTTGCAATTTTGTTGTTTCCTTTTCTAATTCAACATCTTCCTTTTTTGAGATCTGCTGATATGCGAATCTTGAATCTAAACTTGGATTTGTAATTTTCTTTTTCATAGAATTTTGTTAAATATAAAACACTGAAAAGAGATTTTGGATTTTCAATGAAAACCTCTTTGAAAATATGGATATATGTAGTCCATTGATGAAGCAATGTGGTAAAATTTAATGACCATGCATATCAATGAAACTTGCATAAGTTATGAATTTGTCAAAATACTCACTAACCATGCTAGTTTGGATAATATCTGAGTTCGCCAAACCACTCTAAAAAATAGATAGTGTTCAATGAAAGCATAATTGAAAGAGTAAGAATATAGAATAGAAAGGAAATAATGAGCTAAGAGATAAATAGAAAAAGATTAATTAGATAAAAAAAATAAAAAGGAGATAATTTTATAGAAAGATGACTCCCAAAAAATAAATTATGCCAATTACTAATTTTTTATCTGATTATATTTTTACTATTTCTATTTATAATAATTTATACTAACTAATAAACTGTCACCAAAAAAAAATACTAACTAATAAACTATCATAATTAAGTTCGATTTTTTTAAATGAACTAGTTCACCAGCCAAAAAAATATAACCAACTTGTCAATAACGAATTATTATATCACAGCTAAATACGTTCATTCCGTCACAATTTTTTTAACAGTCCTGCTATATATTTAAATTTTTTGTCAACTAAATTCAATCAAGTTAACTATAACTCAATAAAATTCACTTATATAAAGTACGTGTAAAATTACGCCGTTTTTCTTTTTTATATTCCTCCTCTAATATTCGTATCTCTCGTTTCTCCTCCTTTTCCTCCTGCTCTTCCTCTTCTTCCTTTTTCTCCTTCTTCTTTGCGTTTCTTTTCTTTTTTCTTTGCATTTCTTCTTTTTTCTTGCGTGTTTCATCTTCATCGTCGTTCTTTTATTGTTGTTGTTATTGCTGCATTTTTTTTCTTTTCTTCATCTTCTTTCTATTGATTTTGCAAAATTATGTATTTTTTTCTTCTTTGTTTGATTTTTTCTTTCTTTATTCTTATTAAGAGAGTAAAAGAAGAAGACGATGAATAAGAAAAGAAAAAGATGATAATGATCAAGAAAGAGGAGGAAGAGGAGTTTTAAGTTTATGCAAAATTTATCAGGAAATAACACTAAAATTTTTTAATCGTTACACAGAAGTTTCTCAATTTTGACACCGAAAATTTTTAATTGTGCTACATGTTTTTGAGAGAGTTATCATTAAGTAATTTCGGTGCATTTTAAATTTAATCTCGGTGCATTCTAGATCTAAATAAGGTGCACTTTTGGTCTGAGCTTATTTTCGAAATGCACCTCAATTAACTCTAAAATTAAATCTAGAATCCACCCCAATTAACTCAGAAATGTACAAAAATTACTTAATACTTGCGATACACAAGCTCAATTAGAAAACAAGCACACAAACAAAGATGGAATCTTCTTCTTCGCGTGTTTTCTCTCTATCGTCGTTTTTTTATTGCTGCTGTTGTTGTTGCATTTTTTCTTTTCCTCCTTTTCTTCTTATAATTTTGCAGCATTGATTTTTCTTTTTTTTATATAATTTATTCCTCTTAAAAGAATGAAACAAGAAGAATTATGAGAAAATGAAATAAGAAGAAGATGCAGAAGAAGAAGCAGCAACAAAAGATGAAGAGGAGAAAGAGGAAGAGGAAGAATTTTGAATTATGCAGAACTTATCAAAATAACAATATACCGAAATTTCTTAACAATAACACATAAATTTCTTAGTTTTTGCACCTAAATTTTGCTACAAAAGTACAAAAATATCGATCTTCGTTAATGCTGCATTTTTCTTCTTTTTTTTATTTCTTTCTTTCTTTTAATTGAATGAATGTAGGTTCATCATCTTCCTAATAATTTTGCAATATTATATATTTTTTCTTCTTCTTTATTTGATTTTTTTGTTTTTATTTTTGTTAAAAGAGTAAAACAAGAAGAAACTTGAGAAGGTAAAACAAGAACAAAAAGATGAATAAGAAAAAAAAGATAGAAGAAGATGATAATGATGAAAAAGAAGAAGCATCAGTAGAAGATGAGGAGAAGAAAGATGATGAATTTTGAATTATGTAGAATTTATCAGAATAAAAATACACCGAAATTTCTTAATAATAACACATAAATTTTTTAGTTTTTATACCAAAATAATTTTGCTACAGAGGCACAAAAATGTCTTTTTTAATGATGTATTTTTTTTATTTCTTTCTTTTTTTTTTCTATTATACATATAAGAAAAAGAAAGGAGACGTGATAGTGATGATAATTATAAAAGAAAGAGGAGAAGAGATAAAAAAAAAAGAAAGAAGAAGATGAGGTAGCGGTAATAGCGACGATGATAAAAAAAGAAAAATACGAAAATGAGATAAAGAAAAAGAAAAAGAATAATGTGGCGTATAAAATTAAAATATTAAGAAAAAGGAGCGAGAACAAAAAGAACATGCGCAAGCATATGTAAATTTTTTTTTGGTGACTCGCAAGCATATGTAAATAAATCACTGTTATAGAATTTTTTTTTAAATTATCTTTTTATTCCTATTCACTATTTCTTTTACCTCCCTATCAATGGCAAAGCTTTTCATTAAATCATTCACTCATTTTTTTTATTTAAATTATTTTTTAATCCTTATTCACTTTTCCTTTTTCCTCCCTATCACTTGATTAAAATTTTTTACTACAAAATTAGTTACATGTGTTCATTGGTCACATTTCTCATTCACTTAATACCTTTTTATTTTAAGCTAGCATATATATTCTGTTCTACATCGGATAATATATAAAATATAAAATATTTTTATTTTTTAAATAAAAACACATATAGTAATTTTTGTTACAAAAAATTATAAAGTTAATTAAATTTAAAATTTAACTAGTTTCAATATTAAAAATAACGAAACCAATGAATAATAATTTTATTTGTTTTCAAAGTTTAACAACTACTCACTAATATATAATAATATATAGTTTGTGATTAAATTAAAATATTTATATTAAAATTTTATTTTTTTAAATATTTTTTAAAATAATATTAGTTGTTGAATTTGTAAATTTTTTTTCATAATTCATGAGTTAAATTTTCAAACTCTCTTACTCTTATAATAAAAATTATTTAAATTAGTACAATTTAATATGAGATAAAATTTATCTTTAAATTATTTTTTTATTATCATAGTAAAAAAAAATTATTATGGCTGGAGAATTGTTTTTATTAAAATCTATGGCCTAGAACTATTTTATATTATTCTAGTATCATATTCATTCTTAAAATTAAAATAATATAATCAACATTGTTACTTGTTAAAACTTACTAATATATTTTATCTGAATTGAATTAATTAGCTGTATTTGTACATATAAACAATTTTATATTTTTGTTAGTTTAAACACTTACTAAAACTGCTAAAAAGAAGATAAATATACAATATTATAGGGAGCTAAATTTTTTGATGTGCTTTTTTGGTCCGCATGCCATCATAGGGAGTTAATGTCATCAGTAATGTAAAGTTCTTGGACAATTTAAAATTCATAACCTCGGCTGTGAATGGTCCAACTGCGCTGTTCGATTCACTGTCTTTATTATTTTGTTCATCTCTCTCTAATTGTTGAGTTTTAAATATATGCGTTTGATCAAAGTTTTCTTCCTCGTCATCTTGTCATTTATTGTGAGGATTATCGTTATGAGCAATCCGAGTATTGGTTAATTCGGCTATTTAATTTGTCATTTGTTGATTTTTTTTTGTCATGCACTGATTAGCCTGTTGTAATTCTGTCACCATCTGAAGAAGTTCGGAAGGTGTGAAAGGAGGTTGATCAGTCATAGACAGACCTAAAAATTTTAGGACCTAATAAAGAAAAAAAAGGGCTTTTATTTCTAGATCCCACGGTGGGCGCTAATTGTTCTTGTAGATGTTTAGTCATTGTATAGCTTGTTTGCTGATGAGTAACTGCAAATTTTTTGGTCAGAATAAATTATACTTCAGCAATGAGAAAATAGGAAGTGAATACCTGCAAAAAATATTATAACACTTAAATTAATAAGTAGATAATAAACTTTGCAAACTATGATATCATGAATAATCTTCTTATTTTTTTTTTATATCGGAAATGAAGAATAACAATTATATCTCCAAATAATTTTACTTTAAACGAAAAAGAATAACATATTTAAACGTTTTGATATTTATCTTGATGACTGTTATTAATAACCAATTTATAATGTATATATCCAAATCATGATGTATAGCCAAGTTATAACGGCCACGTTACAAACTTTATTCAATCTGACCATCACTTCCCATTAAAGAAAAATATTAGTATGTGTTAGCTTAATATACTTTAGTCTTTGATTAATTATCTAATTGATTAAAATTTGCAAGTTATAAACTTTCCAATATTTGAGTATCACTTTCGTATTTAAAAAAAAAAAAAGAAAAGTAAGGTTCAAGTCGTCAAGGGAATGTTCAACGAAGAAAAAAACTAATGCAGGATACAGAAATTTTCTAGTTTGAGATTGGAATTAGGATGGCAGTAAAATTAGGTATGTTTTTTTCTGTTATTTTTATTTTATTAAGTTTTTTAAATTAAGATATATGATAAATATTGATGCATTTTAATTTTTAAAATTCCAAATTTCAAACAATTATAAATTCCTATAATTTTGCTGATATTACCGTATGGTTTTAACTTTTAAGCGTTCCAATAATCCAATAACATAAGGTGTTATAACTTATAAGCACTCACAAGCTATTCAGATCTACCACCGACAACAAAAATGGCCGATTATTTTACCAACCCATGATTCCCATAGCAGACAAAGTTGACCCATGCTTAAATTCACACGTGAGTGAAACACTTGTGTGAGATCCCATATACTTATACCCTAATCCAAAGCAACCACATTATCCAGCAAAAAGTTGAATTCACCAGCTTGATTCCCCCCAAATGGTGACCAACTCAAATAGCATGACTTGTTAAATTTCATGGTTAGCTTGACTTGTTTTTATCATGTGATTTTATTTCCTTTTATTTCTATTTTTCTTGGCATTTCCTTTTATTTTTTTATAAATTATTATATGAAATTGCATGCATGCTTACTAACTGAATAAAAAAAGAAAAAGTTTAGGGACCAGCAATTTTATTAAATTCTGGCTAGAATCAGTAAAGAAAAGTGAGTTATTCGATGAAATCTTACATCAATCTCACACTATTAAAATCATTATTGATGACTATTTGATAACTATAAATCACAAAAGTTACTGTCTCCCTAGCACTCCTCTAAAAAAAATTGTAATGTTTCTCGCATATTGGTTGACATGCATATTACCCATGTATAAATAGTGATACATATCTAATTAATTTATAGATCTTGCTAATTTTGTGTTCTAAAATTATATTTTAAGAAGATCATAAAAAGATTATTTAATTAAAAGTTATTGAAAAGATTTTTTTTAACATTTCAATACATTAAATATATAAAAGTTTTAAGAAAATTTATTATTATCCTCTTAAATTATATTTTTTAAAATATAAAATAATCAAATCCCTTAACTTATATATCCACTTCAGAAGAAAAAGAAAAGAAAAGAAAAAGTGATATTTATTAGCAATACAAGTAGGAGAAGGAAACAAAATATGTGGTTCTTACAAGTTGGAAGTTGAATCTGTTGCTTCATTTGGACCACAAAAGGACCAAAAGGCCCTTGAGTTTACTTGGTAACCTTATCCAAGTTGCTCTATTGAAGTTTGGTTGGTGGCGGGTATTCTAGTCAAAGTAACATCACACAGTTGACAAGTTACACCCAATAACAACAATCATAAAAACCAAATCCAAATACCAAACTCTAAAATGATTCTAATTTATCCAACCAATTAAATTAAAATATTTTATCCTCACAATAAATAGTTTAAAAAATTATTTCAAACAAAATTTCAAATGGAAATTAATAATACAGTATAAAAAATTATTCAAATTTCAAAAAAGGAAAGAAAAAAAGAAAAATCATATATTTTTTTATTTATAATATTTTTTGTTTTTGGTTTGTTTCTAAGACAAAGTAGCGACTCGCCACAGACACACATGTCCAAAACCAAAACCCCAAGAAATTTCGAAAAGAAAATGACACCTTTTGTTAGTTCTTGAAGGTGAATGCTTGTTTTAATTCATACCCATTTTCCAAAATCGTAACTTTGAGTTCTCTGCTACGTTTGCTCCTTCGGTTGATCTCTTTTTTCAGCTATCTGCAGCTACCGTGAGCTAAAGCACGATAAGGGTATTGCTTAAATTCTTGTTAATTCTTTGTCTTTATTTATTTATTTTAATGTAGATATCAGAGAAAATTGCGAATTTTTTGGTTTGAACTTGGTAGCATTTTCTATTTGGGTTCAGATCTCAATTGGGTTTGTGATTTTGCACTTGTTTTGCTGGATGCATTGTTCAGTGATGAGGAAATATTAATGTGTTTTGTTTTTGTTTTGTCTCTTACTTGGAATTATTGGGATTCTCATTTGTGCTATGTTTTTATATTCTTAAGTTCATGCCCGTTAGTTTTTATTGTATTCTTGATGAAGCTGTGTTATCTTTGATTATAAGTTTGAAAACCAACACAATTATTGAACTGTGTAATACTGTAATGATGTGAATTTTGATTTATCAGCAGGAGATATTAGCCCAAACAAGGGTTTTTGATAGGTTTAAATTCTTTTCCCTTTATATATATAAACAATGTTGGGTAGTTAGTTCAAGTGAGTAAGATTTACTGAGTAATGTTTATGTGTTCATCTCAGTGAGTTTCTCTCAGATCTGGAAGAGAAGCAGGTTGAGAAATCCCATGCTTATCGTTTATATTTCTTGTATTGAAATATCGATCAATGGATGCGATTTCATTAATTCATTTATGGTCAACAGTTTTTCAGTTAGGAATAGTACTTTTTCTAGGATTTATATTAATAGGACATCTTCAATTGTTAGATCCAGATTGAGTTGAATGCTTTAGCAACAAGGATTTCTCATCGGGAACGCTTAATTCTAGTAGAAAATGAACTCTGTTTGGACAAGTATGTATAAGGTTTTTACCTTTTTACATTTATCAGATGCAGTTTAGAAGATGTAAGAGGTAGCTTCAATATAATTCTCTTCTCTTATTGTAGAAGTTGGCATCCCTTTATTTGAACTAACTGGAAATGAATGACAATATGCATTTGTTATTGCCAAAAGTTTGAGCTTGCAAGGTCCCGAACTTGAACACATAGTAGGTACATGGTGAGGTCTTGTCCATGTTAACTTGTTAAAAACTTGTCATATACAGGTTGTGTCACCGATATATTCGATAATACTAAAGTTGAGATCATAATCTTTAGATAAATGATATCACATCTCTCATTTGCTGACATTTGAATGAATGTTGGTGAGAATAGTTGGTGAATTAATCGTTCATTTTACTTTACGATTGATGCTTTACTCCTAGTTTATTGTTGTGAACAAATACAAATTACATTTCTGTTTTTATGCAGAAGCAGTAAATGTGCGAAAGTATTTTCCAGATCCTCTGACATTCACAGGGCAATAACTGTAAGGAAACTTGGAGGTACTTATAGTCTTTACAAGGAAGCAGTTTTTAGTGTATTTATTGTATAATTATTGTGGGGAATGGTCGTTCCCTTCGGATGTGATGGAGGTCTGCATTGAAAGTTCCCATTCCAATGGGAAACAAATCTTGAAGCATTCTAAATCTGCAGATGAAGCAAAAAGATCCGGTGATAAGGCCAGCTTAAGTTCTCATTCCAATGGGAAGCAATCTTCCACTTTCATTAATCATGGTAAGTTTGTCATTGCAATTAGAACAATATTGAACTTAATTGGTTATTTTCCCTTTAGGTATTGGATTCAAGTGAGTCCCACGTCAGTTACGGCTGGATTAAGTGGGCTCGATTAGTGTAAGTCCCTCCGTGTTCCTCCCGAACATTATGTAAATCAGATAGAATATTGTTCAAATACCTAACTCATTGAGAAATAGTTAGAGGGAAGAAACAAGAAAAGAAATAGTAGTAGCCTTGTCATAATTTTCTGTTTTCTTTTTCCAATTTCAATTTTCTGAACCTTTCACCAATGATTTTATTTTTATGTTTATATTTAATTCCTCTAAATTTTTACTTAAAACCTACTGTTGATTGATATATTATGCAGCTGCAATTGCTTGGCATGAGAATAGAAGGAAGTGGATCGGTGATAAGTCTCAAAATCAACCAAGAATAGCTAAGGAACCCGTTATTAGGTATACCTTATAGCTCAATTCCTTTTTTCTTTTGTGTTAACAATTGGCTCAACCATTCTTATCATAGATATGATCAAAAGCTTTTGAAGAGTTTCATATGCTAATGGATTTTAGCTAACATATTACTTTGGTGTAGCTTATTGAGACAACTGTTTGAGTTATTTAAATATCTTCATTGCAGTTGGTCGACATCATACGAAGAGCTGCTTTCCACTAACGAACCTTTTTCAGAGCCGATACCCTTACCGGTATGAATCTAGGCAAAGCATGAAAAATTGAAAATGTATGCATTCATATGGATGTCAAAATGACTAGGGAAAAGTATACTAAATGACACATTTATTTGACACATTTATTTTTCCAAATTTCCTCCGAATCGCTCTCTCGTCCTCCAGCCAACCATTGCCACCACCAATAACAACCACACAATGACACCAAGCTTCAGTAAATGAAAATATACTGAAGAAAGAGATGCTACAATCTTACTGTTTCGACGCTTAGTGGTAGAATTGAAACCATATATATGATTAGATAATAGCAAGTAGCAACCTATATATACAGAGGAATGATTCAATTGTCTTGCTCATGCAGGAAATGGTAGATTTCTTGGTTGATGTTTGGCTTGATGAGGAAGGCTTCTTTGACTAGATTGTTGGCAACTTCTTAGATACATGAATGATTGGCAACTCAGAAAAAAGAAACTGTGTAAAGCCTTTCTAACCTGTGTTCTCACTTCACTTACTGATCAATGATCATGATATGTTTTAGAGAGGGAAGGAGCTAGTTCTTGAGGATCCTTATAGTTTCACTCTTGAGGGTTGATGGGTTATTATTATTTTCCCCAATTGATCTAATACCATTCCATTGTTTGATGATGGGAAATGAGTAAATATATATTCACATAATGTATCTATTCAGTTTATTTGTGTCTGATGAGCCATCAGCTAACATACAAAACATGTTCATGATGATATTAAATCCATTTTGTAATCAATACTTCTTAAACATGCTACCTTTTTCTTTTGCTTTTTATTTATTTATATAAATATCTACTAATTATTATAAACTTTTGATAAAATAGAAAAGTAAAATAATGACATATATTGAAAAAGACATGCTAAAATGCTCATTGAACCTGATCAAGCTCTAACCTAGAGTTTTATTGTCCTTGGGAGTAATAATTTAAATTCTTAGATGAAGTACAAGGGAAGGAAGGTGATGAAGATAAAGCTTGCAAGACTCATACTATATTAGCTTAAACGTGCAAACTAATGATCATTAATTCATTATCAGTTTTAACTAACTTTTGCAGTTGCACGTTTCAAGTGTGTTGCATTCATTTTATGCTAAACTATTTAACCTCTCTTAGTTTCACAAACTAGTACATCAATCTATTTTTTAGAAACTTAACTCTATTTACCTATCCACTATACCCAAAAAGAAAAATAAAATTAGCATAAAATTAAAGAAGGAACTTAATACGATTTTGTTAAGCAAACAAAATTCCTTCTCTCTTAAGCAACCCCCCATGATAGCTTAATTATACTATATATTCGTCATTCGATATTCTATTAGTAATGTTTTTCCTTTTAAAAAAATTATTAAATACAATATTTTAGTGAAAAGAATATAAATTTAAATTTTGATACACTATTAAGTATTAACTACCTTTAACATTAAGTGTATCCGGTGACTTAATAATAATATCACATTAACAAAAATAACTAATATAAACGCATATAAACGCATATAAACGCATATGCAACCAAAAAACGAATATAAACGCATCAAAATTAATCGGTAAAATTCTTTATGATTAATAGTACTTTAGAATAATTTGATGCATTACGGAGGGAATAATTTTCAAGGACGTCAATGGCTGAATGTCAATGAAAATTTCACAGTGCATGAATGCATGATGATGATGATGATGATGATGATGATGGCATACATGCTTCTTAACTGTAACTAACAGTCCATCCTCTCTCTCTCTCTCTCTCTCTCTCTCTCTCTCTGGTTCACAAAACCTCACTCCCACGCAACGTAGCAATACTCTTCCTTTATAATCAGCTTCCCACAAACGCGATGTTTTCTCTCTCACGCATCTCTCTCTCTCTCTGAAAAATGGTAACCGTCACGCGCCCTCTCTTCCTCCTCGCAGTCGCTGCCGTTCTGCTGGTCCTCTCTCCCTCCGCCGCCAACATCGCCGACGATCTCCGCCTCGCTGGCGACTCCAACTTCCCCTCCATTCAGGCCAAGAAGCTCATCAGAGATCTCAACCTCTTCCCTCGTGAAGATGCCAACATCATTCAAAAAGAATCTCCTAACAGCGACAGAAATGCGAAGATCGTCGAGAAGCCGTTGAGGTTCCCTAATTTTGTGTCAGGAGGGATCTCCGTCGACGATTTGGGCCACCGTGCTGGCTATTACCCCCTTCAGCATTCTTATGCAGCAAAGTAAACTTCGCTTTCCTCTTCAATTTTCAATATATCGTCTACGACGTAATTTTATTTGAACTTTTTTTTTTGGCGATTAAATTAGTTAATGTTATATTCGGTCAATTGGTTTTTCTTTCACTGTACCCTATGTTTTTTATGCTGACATATGATCCCTAGGGCCCAGTTTATTCGTTGTTATTTTGTGTTTGGCCTTATGTTATGTTTCGGGTTTAGACAATAAGAATTAACAATATAAAAAGGCATATGAACGTGTTCAGAATTTGAAACTTTCTCTTATTTGAATTAATTAAACAAATGAACATCGAAGTAACGGAAGTAGGAAAACTCTTAAAATGAAGATTTACTGCTTATGGAAATTCTAATCTTCTCCATGTTTCTGTTAATGGAATACACTGGTAACAGGGTATAGAGAATCCTCCTAATTGCTAAATAATAAAAATATTGAACGCTTTGTATTTTGTAAATGTGGTTAAGAATGTGTGACCATAGAAGATAAAATTAACGGAGAAAAGATATTTTCCTTGTTTAGAAGTTAGGAGGATGTTTTGTTTTAAGAGGATATAGCTAAAACAATATTTGTTACTATGTTTCTGCTAATTTATTTGACAATTTTGGATGAATGTCACAGGATGTTCTACTTTTTCTTCGAATCACGGAACAACAAGAAGGATCCTGTGGTGATTTGGTTGACTGGTGGACCTGGCTGCAGTAGTGAGCTGGCTCTGTTTTTTGAAAATGGTCCCTTCAAAATTGCTGACAACATGTCCCTTGAGTGGAATGAATATGGTTGGGACAAGGTATCACATGTTGTTTTGATGTTTGTTGTCTTTCAACTGCTATCTATGGTGTTCCGTACATGTGATCACTAGCTTGAGAATCGAACCCTGACTAATTGCTTGCTTGATAACCTTGCAGGTATCAAACCTTTTGTATGTTGACCAGCCAACTGGGACTGGGTTTAGTTACAGCAGTGATAGTCGTGACATTCGTCATGATGAAGATGGCGTGAGCAATGACCTGTATGACTTTTTACAGGTACTTGTGGTTACTCTTAAGTATTAAATAATGCAAAGTTCCTTAAGCTGTTGTGGGGAATACATTTCATTAGTTCTGGGACGGTGGTAGTGTTTCTGAACTCCTTTTGGCGTCACATAGTTTCTGTTCTGAGAAAAAGAAAAATTTGCTAAGTTGCTGGCGAATTTGATGACTTATGAATACCTGGCTTGTTCTGGCTTTGGTTCACCAATCATATTCTGAGCATGTTTACAATCTTTTCCTTGTAGGCCTTCTTTGCAGAACATCCAGAGTATGCAGAAAATAACTTTTATATCACGGGTGAATCATATGCTGGGCATTATATTCCAGCTTTTGCAGCTCGTGTCCATAAGGGAAACAAAGCTAAAGAAGGAACTCATATTAACCTGAAGGTTCGTAACATTAAATAATGAGCCATTATTACTATCAAATGGTAAGAAGAATCGTTTATCTTATTTGGAGTGGTTAAACAGGGATTTGCCATCGGCAATGGGCTTACTGATCCTGGAATTCAGTATAAAGCTTACACAGATTATGCACTGGACATGGGCTTAATTCGGCAGGCTGACTATGATCGTATAAATAAAGTGATGGTTCCAGCCTGCGAATTGGCAATAAAGCTTTGTGGTAATTTTACATGTGACATACTTCCATTCTCCTCTATAACGGAGCATTGTTTCTTCTCATGTTTATATGTTAAAGGTCAGGGTTTGCTTGGGTCTAATGGAATATAAATTGCTTTTAGACTTAATTTAAAACGATAAAACTACATTTGTTTTTATAATTAGCATGTGGTGGGGAAATGCTTTCTATGATCATGCTATGTAGTCCTATGAATCAATAAAATGTGCACAGCCACAGCCTATGTAAATTATATAATTTTGTCTCTTAAAAGTTTGTATTATTATAATTTATATACTGCAATCATTTAATCTTCAGACATAAATATTTGTGGTAGTACTTTATAACTATCTTAGCGAAATCATCTTACTTTGTTTATATTATAAATTGATATTCTATAATAAGAGCTTTGATTTTTCATTTAAGATTCAAAGACCAATTTCATTCCCTCAATCTCATTGTAAACCTATGGCTTGTTTAGTTGTTTCTACTACCTTTTTGCTTAATATTTGTTTTAATCCTTTCAGGAACTGATGGAAAAATCGCATGCACAGCCTCCTATTTTGTATGCAATACAATATTCAGTTCCATCTTGGCACGTGTTGGTGATATCAATGTGGGTAACACAGTTGCTTCCTGTTCAATATGGCTTAGATATCAAAAGTATTTTATATTGTTTACTTGATAAACCTAAAATGTATTTTATATGGCCGTCTTGAACAAACTTTTTTTATAGTTATTTTCTATGTTGCTTCTGCAGTACTATGACATTAGAAAGAAGTGTGAGGGGAACCTTTGCTATGATTTTTCTCCCATGGAAAAGTTCCTGAACCTAAAAGCTGTCCGAGATGCACTTGGGGTTGGGGATATTGATTTTGTATCTTGCAGTACTACAGTTTATCAGGCTATGCTGGTGGATTGGATGAGGAATCTTGAAGTTGGAATTCCCACTCTTCTTGAGGATGGAATTGATTTGCTTGTTTATGCTGGAGAATATGATCTCATCTGCAACTGGCTCGGTGTGTGCCCATATGTAACCGCATTTTAAATCTGTCGTGAAGTGTAATATTTCATTTTAAGACATCTTTTCAATGTCTTGTACTGATTGGACTTCTCTCGGTCTTATGAATTCAATGAGCAGGTAATTCAAAGTGGGTTCATGCAATGGAATGGTCTGGCCAGAAAGAATTTGTAAACTCGCCCGAAGTCCCCTTCACCGTTGATGGCTCAGAAGCTGGAATATTGAAGAATCATGGAGCTTTAAGCTTCCTTAAGGTATGTCTCACTGAGATAGTTGTGTGTGAAACTCTCAATAATTATCTAGGACAATCTCACATACTATATGAAATACATGCACAAATGCAAATGCTGATTCAATCAACTTTGATATTATGTGTAACAAAACAAACAGGTGCACGATGCGGGTCATATGGTTCCAATGGACCAACCAAAGGCTGCATTAGAAATGCTGAAGAGGTGGACTGAGGGAACCCTCTCTAAATCCGAAGATGATGCGCCAAAAATGGTTGCTGATATGTAATATCTTTTTCATTGCAATCAGTGTAGCAAAAGGGTAGATTAAATGACCATCAACTATTTGTATATGCTGCTTTGGATGTAAAGCCTTTTCTCGTGCCAAACTTTATAAGGAAAAAGCACCCATTTCTGTGTATAATCCTTAATTTTTTTTCATTTTTTTTGGGGTGTCTTGGAAAGAGACTAGAACACGGGAGCCAAAAGAAAATACAAAACAAGAATCAAATAGGCACTACTAAGTACTAAGTCCCTACGGAGAACGTCTCCTGATGTCAAGGCTCCAGCCACTCCACCAAATCAATCCTATCCCAAGTCCCATTTTTAGCTAGCAGGTCAGCAACTAAATTTGCTTTCCTTCTTACCAGGCGAAAATGAACTTTCCAATTCAAAGCCAGCAACTCTTTAACTTTCAATACTACATCATCATCAGTGTTAGTCGGCGGATCAGAATCAAATTGAAGTCTTAGATAAACCTCCATTGAGTCAGTTTCGATTATGACTGACTTGAACCCACACTCCCAAGTAAGAACCAAATCCCTCCAAAGAGCAAAAAGTTCACACCTGAAAATTTTCCAATTAGGGAGACATCCTGAGCAACCTTTTCTCCAAGTTCCATTTTTATCCCGAAGAAGACAACCAAATCCTGCAAAATTGTGCTCATGGAAAATGTTAGCATCACAATTTATTTTGACCATATCTTTTGGAGGAGGAGACCAAACCACACTATCCTCAGGTTCATGAAGGAGGTGGTTTGAGCGGCTAAAATTTTCCAGCTCCTGAGCAAGTCTCCCCGCAAAATCCACCATATACCAGCGAAGAAAGTGAAATCACCTTGCACCATCCGGCGCCGAAAAATATCCAAAGGGTTCACTAACCAGTCATAGATATCTGCCAATGCCAAACAAGGACACACCCAGAATGGACCACACGTTTCGAGCTCGATAACACTCAAAAAGCAGTGAAAAGCTGACTCTTTCTGACCATTGCAGCGAGGGTAGAGATCCAACATCGTCATCCCGTGCCGAAATCGAAAAGATGTTGTGCCCAAGGCTTCCTAGATGCAGAGCCAAACGAGAACCTTCAACTTTTCTGGAATTTTTTAGCGCCACAACCAGTTCCAATTTATGTGGGTATCCCAATGATATCTCCTTTGCAAGAGCCAAAATATATCCCTCTTTTGTCCAGTATGTTTTGGTGGAGGATGCATACCACCGCCATCAGGGAAAGAGGAGTGACCAACGAATCCAAATGTCAGACAAAATTAAAACAAATATCCTCTAACTTACTATGAATATATGAAATGTGGACATAAGGGAGAAGTTCTCCAATATAACCAAGAGGACTCCAGGAATCATGCCAAACAGATCGATGAATGGAGACTATGCACCAAGAAAAATCATCCTTCAAAAAATTAAGCGCTAAAGCGATACTACGCCAACAGTTAGAAGCATTTTTGGGAATCTTAAAATCCAAGCTATAACAATGCTTTATGTATTTTCTTGAAAGGAGTTTGACCCATAATTTATCCTTACAGAAAAGAACTTGCCAGACCAACTTAGACAAAGTCAAATTCACATAGTGAGCATTCCTTAAACCAAGGCCACCAGCTTTCTTGGGAGCAATAAGAGTTTTTCATTTAACTAAAGGAAGTCCCTTATCATTGCTCTGACCTTTCCACAAGAATTGTCGAGTTATAAAATTAATTTTCTTGCAAGCACAAGAAGGGAAGAGGGATATTTGCATCTGATAAATGGGAATAGAAGTAATAACAGATTTAATTAAACAAATTCTACCAGCTTTATTCAAAAGTCGACTTTTTAAACTAGCAAGTCTACTTCGAATAATTTCAATAACATCAAATGCCCTTCTTCTAGAGCCATGAGAATGATTAAGATCAACTTCAAGATACTTTTTCAAATCCTGAGTAAATTTGATGTTAGAGATGTCAATAAACATGTGCTTGCGAACAGATGAGACATTCTTTGAATAGAGAACTTTTGTGGAGGTTAACTTTCATGCCGGAAGCTTTGCAGAAAGTGTTGACAACATCCATAATCAATTTAACTTTGGACTTTGTAGCCTTGCAAAAGAGGAAGAGGTCATTGCATAAGGTAAGAGTTATTTTATTAATTTAATTTTTTTTAGTTTAATAATTTAATGATATATTTTATTTCATATTTTTAAATTTTGATAGCCATTTAGTATCTTTCGTAAAATTTTATCAATTTTGTAAAAATGATAAATATGCACAGTTCTATCATTTTTTTGAATTGGCGTGTATTTTGATAATTAAAATATATTTTGTATTAAGAACAGCTCAGGAAAAACTCAATCTGTTCCATGTAAACAATAAAATAAACAAAACAAGTGTAAAAAAAGAAACAAAATAAAATAAAATAATTCAAGAGAGAGATTTATGGCTAATTTGTTTTTATATGGATTGAAACGATGTGTTATGGAAAGGTTGGCATTTATTTTTGTTCGTTAACCACGTAGATTGGTGAGTTAGATATTGGTGCAAAAATTTTTGAAACATTTAAAAATACGAATTTTTGGATTAAAATTGTATAATATAAAATGGATTATGTTATATGATTAATAAATATTATTATTTTTTATCAGTAATAATTTATATTTATATTTATAAAAATTTTATATATAAAAAAATATATTTATATTTATATTTATTAAAATTCACATAAGTCAATATATATATATATTTTTTTTCATTAAAGATAGAGAGGCTCAAACCTACAATTTTTTAAATGAGTATAAAAATATTATGTCATTTGAGTTATAACTCGTTGGTATGAATTAATATAATTTAGTACTAATAATTTTTAAAACTTATATACATAAATTAATAAAATTTATTTATTAAAAATAATTTAATATTTATATTAAAAATTATTTGCATAATAATTTCTCATATAAAATTGTTGGGTCAAATCTCAGAATTCTAAGGTGTATTGTTGGTGTATAACAATTAACACCCACTCTTGTAAGTGATAACGTGTGAGTATCAAACCCAACATTAGTTTGGATTGCAGCAATGATGGTATCTGCAATACCAACACCATTCTCTCCCAATTGCTTTTTGCGCCATCATCATCATCATCATCATCATCATCATCATCATCATCATCATCATCATCATGTTTCTTATTCCTCCTTCTTCAACTTCAACTGCGTGGTGCTGCCTCCTTCCTCTAACCCCAACTATATACTCAGAGCATCTTCCTCTGAAGGTGAAATTTTTAGCTTCTTTTCACTTGAATTTTAGACTTTCAGTTTCTAAATAAATGACAGTGATCCTAGCCCCTTGGTGAATAGTGTTGATGTTAAATGTGTGCCCCAAGTTCTAATTTTTGTTGGTGAATTATGGAGTTGGAGCTGTTGAGATTACTTATCAGTGAGAACTACAACTTTGCTTTTGAAGTCTGTAATCTAAAGTTCATATCTTTGAGGTGATTTTTGTCCCCCAATCATGAATAGCATTCTTCTAATTGAACCTAAAAAAGAAGAAGGAATATGTAGATGTCAAAAATCATATTTGCTTTTTATAAACATTGACAATTAGATGCAACAACCTTCAATTTGAACTTCAAAATCATATTTATATGGGGACTGGGGAGGATATATTTATCACAATTCTTCTTTTTATTTTTTCAGTTTACTCAATTTTTTTAAGCAGAGATAGGCCAAGAAAAACCATAGGTGAAACTATTAAAAGAGATTTGAATGTGAAAATAATTTATGATATATCAATATTGTATCCCTTGATTGATCGGTGTAATTGACTCCACCTTGTATGATAAGATTCATTTGTTGCTATCTTCATTTTCCCTTTTCCCTCCATTGTTTTCAGAAGTAAGATGGATACTTTAGATAGGTTTTATTACCGCATTTCTTGAAATCTAGCACCCACAATTTATTTAACAAGTTTTCTTCGTCGTACAGGACTTCCTGTTGAGATTGTTGAAGACTCAAAATTCGTTCCTTTGAATGCTGAGGATCCTAGATATGGTCCACCTGTAAGTCATGGTTAGTCTTAACTTAGTTGAATAAGACGTTTTAACTTACTTGCATATGATAAATATATCTCAACATAAGACTTAAAAAAAAAATGGCATACTCACGAAAATCAGAAATTGCTGATCATATCTTAAGTTTTGGATGGACTATATTGTCTTTTCCAGCTTGAGTAACTTCTTTTGGATACTTGGTATCAAAGCAATCAAACTCGAGAGTGCAGTTCAGGCAAAATCAAATTGTAAATCTAAACTTGTTAGCTCGATTTGGGGATCTAAACTGGTAAACCAAGATTTTGATAACCTTGCCTGGGATCAGATCCTACTGCTAGAAATAGAAAACATCAGTGTTTTTGCTCTGAACTTCATATGGAGTTAAAAGTTTGTCGCATTTTGCAGGCATTGCTGTTGTTGGGCTTTGATGAAGATGAGGCTTTGAAGGTGATATCATCATAATCCTTGTAAAGAAATAACATATTAATCTGATACCATGTCTCAAAAAGATTTGTTTTCTTAAAGAATTTAGAATGCCTTATTTAACTTGATCGTTCATATCTCTTTGTATAAGTATGGTCATTCAGTGAACTTGAATTTATAAACCAAAATTATGTCTGATTGTTGTTTATTCTTTTAGCGTAATCACCCGAATTTCGATAACAATAGCTTTCATTGATATTTATTCTACCACTGAAAATCTTGTATGTAAACAGTTAAATAACATCTCAAATGGGCTACTTTGCGATGGTATCTTTACAATTTGGTTGCACACCCTCAATATTCTTTGTAATTCTTTCAATATAGCTATGGCTTATTGTTTAAGATGATGTTGCACAGATTCAACAGCTTTTGAAAGAATTGGATGGTGAATTCCTGAAGGTAACATCCAATCTCATCTTTGAAGTCCATATTTTATTGTAAAATCTAAATGCCTGGTAATGGTAGAGGTAGGTAGGTTACTCAATTGATCACTGTTTCCACTAAACTTATCTTTGCATTCAGACTCATTGAAAAATATTCAAATAGTTTAGTTTTTGGGCATTTCTATTTTGCTAGGGTAGTTAAAATTTTTATCGTATGGTATCTTAGTTTTTAACATATTATTACATTTCAGATAATCTATTGTACTGAAGACATGATTACTCGTTCACTTTGGGAGGCAATGCATACAACACAAAACAGTTTGGAAGGGGTTAAGGTAAACTTTTGGTACAGCTAATTAATTGCTATTTCTATCTACTAAAACTTTGTGGTAAAAAAAAGATAAAATCTTACCTTTATAATTAGCAGAAATAATTGTGTCAAGAATAAGCTTCAACCTTGTGATTTTGCCAATCCTTTCATACAAATCCATCATTGCTTTGTATGATCCCCAGATATGAATCATTGTGTAGAATGTCATTATTGTAAGATTTCTAGTGCCAAGTTTGCAGATGATTCTCACCTATTATAGAGAAATTATTGCCTCTGTAATTTGCTGAGCATAAGAATCTAGAATAATGCAAGTTAATAGAGATTTGCTTATAAATTTGAATGATGTCCAAATATCTGCTGCATGTGTTTGGCATTTTGTTCTCTGCAGATTGCAAAATCGCTTCCTCGGATATGCTTCTTATCTGGTTTAACTGGAGAGGAGATGATGATGTTTATTGATGCTTTCCCAGAAACTGGTAAATAAAATATGACCACAAACTCAAACATGACATGATTGACATCAAATCTATGTGTGCTCAACAGATTTAGAATTTCATCAATAATACATGTTTTACGCAGGACTAAAATCAACTGCGTTTGCGGCTCTTGTTCCTAACAGTGCCAATAAACCACTGCAGGAGTTGATAGATGAAATTATGGGAGACCATGAGATGTTGGTAGGTGTTTGTTTCGTCCACCATTTCTTTATCATTCTTAATGTGCCTTATGGTTATGGAAGACCACACTATGCCATGCAGACTGGAGAACAACTGTGATGAGTAGAATCCACCAAATCCGAGGAAAAGCAATTTCATCTGATAGAGGCCAACTATTTTTCAACATATCATGGATAACGAAGTATGCAGTGTAAATCCGAGTGTAATTAAAAACTGTGTAATTAAAGCCTAATCTGTTGTGTATTAAATTGGTGTTTTGCCAACTTAAGAGTTCGTGCATATTTTCCAAATTTGTCAGTTAAATAAATTAAATTCATACAGAAGGAAAAAATCAAAAACGACAATGAAATGAATTGGATGTTATTCATTATATACGGTATCCTTGGGGATAATAAGTTTATTAAAAGTTTAATATTGTTGTGATAAACATGATGATATGGATGTCCATTTATTATATGGTCGGTTGAATTTTCCTACGAAAAGAATGAAGTTCTCTGAACTTAAATGAAGTTTGAAAAAGTCAACATTATACCTCTATAAATAGAGGTCTCCGAGAATTGATGTACAACAATAACATACTCTCCTCTTTTTACATAATCAATAACAATTCTCTTTTTTTATATTGTCTATATACAAAATTTTTCCTCTTTCTCTTTCATATGTTACTAATATATATATATATAAATCATTTATATTATATCGAAATATTAATTGTAGTGAATATTAATACTAGTGTTTCTTATTTATACTTTTTATTTTATATTTATTATATCTTCCTTAGTTATTTATTTCATCACACGTTATCAGCACGAAACTCTGATCAAATTTTAGGAAGATTCAAGTAATAAATTTTCATTATGTCGAAACTTTCTCATCTTGAATTTAATGCTCTTGATATATCTGGAAACAACTATTTATCTTGGATACTAGATGTTGAAATCTATCTTGATTCAATGGATCTTGGAGATACCATTAACGTTGAAAATAATGCATCGCAGAAGGATAAAACCAAAGTCATGATCTTCTTTCATTGTCATCTTGACGAAGGATTGCACAATGAATATCTCACATTAAAAGATCCTGCAGATCTGTGGAAAGACCTTGAAGAAAGGTATAATCATCAAAAGACGGTGATACTTTCTCAAGCCCAATATGAATGGACATACTTGCATTTACAGGATTTTAAATCCATAAATGAATATAATTTAGCAATGTTTCGAATCACCTCACGAATGAAATTATGTGACGAAAAGATAACTGATAATGACATGTTAGAGAAAACTTTCTCGACCTTCCATGCCTCGAATGTACTCTTGTAGCAGTAGTATCGAGAAAAAGGATTTAAAAAATATTCTGAGCTAATTTCTTGCATTCTTATTGTTGAACACAACAATGAGTTGCTCTTAAAAACTCATGCGCCCTTATTTCTTGAAACAAATGCGGCAAATATTACCCCAGAAGAGGTAAATGACAAGGTTTTAGTAACAAGAAAAATTATGAAAAGAAGAAAAATTATGTTCATAAGAAAGGATCTCACCAGAAGTGGGATAAAGAAAGAAACAATGGGAAAAATAAATCAACAGAGGATAAATATTTCTGTTGTGGTAGAAAGGTTCATTGGTCGCATACATGTCGTACACCAAGCCACCTAGTCGATATTTATCAATAATCTTTGAAAAAGGACGACAAAAGAAAGGAGACGAATTTCGTTTCAAATGATGCTGTTGAAAAATCCACCGCTCATTATGATGTATCTGATTTCTTTGACAATCCTCAAGGTAATCTTGGTCATTTGATCAATGATAGAATAGTGTAATATGTAGGATTGTTAAGTATTCATGTAAATAAATAATGTAAGAAACTTATTGTTAAGTTTTATTTTCTATGCATCTGAATTTCAAGTATCATGTATAATAAAATATTTATAAATTTCAAAATTACTAAATGTGCCAAGTTCTAAAATAATAATAATAAAATTTTTAGTATATGATACTATATTCAGTATTTCTTAGAAAAGTCAAGAAAATAATTTTATGTGCATATACTTTTACTCATTTTATTATTATTATTTGTCTTTGAAAAAAATGGTAAGGACATATGGTGTAAGTTTGCATACTATTCTCAAAAATAATATATATTTTACCCATCTTTTACCGAAAGAAGAATATGTTAATACTATTATTGGCCCAAATAATGTGATAGAAGGCTCCGGAAGAGTTATAATTTTGTTTTTCGGAAGAACAAAATTCATAATAAATAATGCACTATTGTCTACTAAGTCTCTAAGGAACTTATTGAGTTTTAAAGATATCCGTCAAAATGGATATCATATTAAAACAATGAAGGAGGGAAATCATGAGTACTTATGTATCACAACTCATGATTCAAATAAAAATATTATATTAGAAAGGTTACCCTCACTTTTATCTGGGTTATATTATACCAAAATTAGGCAACTGAATCACATGCCATTGTAAACCAAAAGTTTACTTAACTGAATTCATAACTTGGCATTATCGATTGGGTCATCCGAGAACAACCATGATGCAGAGAATTATTAAAAACTCCCATGGACATTTACTAAAGAACTAGAAGATTTTTAAATCTAGTCAATTTTATTGTGCTGCATGTTCTCAAGGAAAGCTAATTTTAAGGCCATCATCAGTAAAGATTGGATTTGAGTCCCCTAAATTCCTAGAAAGGATTCAAGGTGATATATGTGGACATATTCATCCACCATGTAGATCTTTTAGATATTTTATGGTCATAATAGACGCATCTTCAAGATGGTCACATGTGTGCTTGTTGTCTTCTTGCAACCTGACGCTTACGAGATTACTTGCTTTCCAGAAAATCTAATCAAAGCAATTCGTCTTGATAAGGCTAGTGAATTTACTTCCCAAGCCTTTGATGCTTATTATATGACTAACAGAATAAGCGTTGAACATCCAGTAGCTCATGTTCACACACAAAATAGGTTAGCAGAATCACTTATTAAACGCCTACAATTAATTGCTAGATCCTTACTTATGAGAACAAATCTCTCAACCTCAACTTGGGGGCATGCTATTTTATATGCCGCAACACTTATTCGTTTGAGGCCAACAAGTTACCATTAGTTCTCTCCTATACAATTAGCTTTTGGCCAGCAGCCAAATATTTTCCATTTAAAAATATTTTTGGGTGTGCGATATATGTTCCTATTGTACCACCTTCTCGCACCAAAATGGGATCCCAAAGAAAATTGGGGATATATGTTGAATATGACTCTCCCTCTATAGTAAGGTATCTTGAGATACAAACTGTGGATGTATTTAAAGCCCGATTTGCATATTGTCATTTAGATGAATCAAAATTTTCAGCATTAAAGGGAGAGAATAAGCTTCCTGAAAAACGAACTTAATTGGAATGCATCATCCTTGATGCATTTAGATCCTCGATCAGGACAATGTGAACTAGAAGTTCAAAAGATTATATATTTGCAAAGAATAGCGAATGAATTGTCTGATGCATTTTATGATACAAAGAGAATAACCAAATCTTATATACCAGCGAAAAATGCCCCAATTCGAATTGATATCCCAGTTGGACTAGTGGCCACTGAAACAAATTCACGCCAGAAGCGTGGTAGACCTGTCTGTTCCAAAGACAAAAATCCTCGGAAAAGAAAAGAAGTAAATATTATTCCTGTTGAAAAAGATATAGTAAAGACACCTGCAGTTATCTGAAATTCTGATATAATTTTAATGCCAAAAGACGTTCAGGTACCTGAAAATTCGAAAAATAATGAGAACTCGATAAATTATGTGTTTATAGAAAAAAAATGGGAGCAAAATAAGACAATTGTCAATGAAATATTTGCATATAACGTGGCATTAAATATCATGTATGAAAGTAAGGATCTTGAAGCAAGAGCATTTGAAGAATGTCGACAAAGAAATGATTGGCCAAAATGGGAAGAAGCTATGAATGCTGAGTTAGACTCACTTACAAAACGTGAAGTCTTTGGACCTGTAGTCCGTACACCAGAAGATATAAAACATGTTGCATACAAATGGGTATTTGTGAGAAAACGAAATGAGAAAAATGAAGTTGTACGCTACAAAGCTCAACTTGTGGCACAAGGTTTTTCACAAAGGCCCGATATAGATTATGAAAAAATATATTCCCCTGTAGTTGATGCAATAACATTGCGTCATTTGGTCAATTTATCCGCATACCATGAACTACATATGCATTTAACGAATGTGGTGACATTCTACTTATACGGATCATTAGATCGTGATATCTATATGAAAGTTCTTGAAGGACTAAAGATATCTAAACAATCTAATGAATATTTGCATGGATTATACTCAATCAAATTGCAAAGATCTTTATATGGTTTAAAGCAATCTGGACGAATGTGGTATAATCGTCTTAGTGGGTATCTGGTCAAAAACGAATTCAAGAATGATAATATTTGTCCATATGTTTTCATAAAAAAATTTGTATCTAAATTTATTATAATTATTGTGTACATTGATGATTTAAATATCATTGGAACCCTTGAAAAGAATCTAACAACTATAAAAGCTCTAAAAGAAGAGTTTGAGAAGAAAAATCTTGGAAATACTAAATTTTGTCTCGGCCTGAAGATCGAGCATACAAAAAATGGGATCTTCATTCATTAAACAACATACACAGAAAAGATCTTGAAAAGATTTTATATGGATAAGTCACATCCATTAAGTACCCTAATAATCGTAAGGTCTTTGGATGTGGAAAAGGATCAATTCCGTCCTAAAAAAGAAAATGAAGATATCATTGGTCTTGAAGTACCATATCTTAGTGCCATTGGAGCGCTAATGTATCTTGCTAATAATACACGACCTGACTTTGCGGTAAATTTACTAGCAAGGTATACTTCCTCTCCAATTAGAAGACATTAGAATGGAATCAAACAAATTTTTCGATATCTTCATGAAAAGGTTGATATGGGATTGTTTTATCCATATGGATCCAAGTCACAACTAGTTGGCTATACAGATGTAGGATATTTGTCTGATCCACATAAAGGGAGATCTCAAACAGGATACCTGTTCACATATGGTGGTACAGCTATATCATAGAGGTCCACAAAATAAACTATTGCGGCAATATCCTCTAATCATGCTGAAATACTTGCGGTACATGAAGTTAGTCGCGAGTGTTTTTGGCTCAGGAGTCTGATCCAATATATTTTGTCATCATGTGGACTGATTGATCAGAAAATAGCTTCAGCTGTTCTGTTTGAAGATAATACTGCATGCATTGCTCAACTTAAAGGTGGATACATCAAAGGTGATAGAACAAAACATATTTCTCCCAAATTCTTCTTCACTCATGATCTTCAAAATCAAGGGACAATTGGTGTCCAACAGATCCGGACAAGCGATAATTTGGCAGATTTATTTACAAAGTCACTCCAAAATCCTTTTAAAACATTGGTACATCAGGTTGAGATGCGCCGATTTCGAGATATTAAATAATGTCAACAAGAGGAGGAGATTATACTCTTTTTTTCGTTGTCAGCTTTTTTTTTCATTGTATTTTTCTTGACAAGGTTTTTAATTAGGGATGTTCATAGATCGGATCCGATCCGTATATCTACGGTATTTATCCGAATCTGATCCGAAAATTGCGGATATGGATCCGATCCGCAAAGCTATCGAATCGGATCGGATCCGCACACTTATAGGATCGGATTGCGGATTTTATTTAGGTATCTGCATATCCGCGAATCCGCATAAATAAATAAATAAGTAAATATTCTTCTTATGTTTTATTTCAACTAATAATTATCATATATATTGTATTATTTTAATTTTATTATTTAAGAAAAGTATGTTTAATATTATTTTGAGAATAAACATATTTAAAAGAGTAGAAAAAAGGAATTTTATTAATATTTTTTAATAAAAATAAGCTTTAAAAAATTTTTTTGTGTTTTGCGGATATATCCGATCCGATCCGATGATTTTAGTGCGAATCGGATTGAGATTTTGGCTATATTCGATCCGCGTTTACCTCTATTTTTAATGAGGCAGTTTCCATCACAAAGGATATTGTACTCTTTTTCCTTCACTAAAATTTTTTTCTATTAACGAGGTATAATCCTAAATGATCATCTAAGAAAGAATGTTGTGATAAACATGATGATGTGAATACCCATTCATCATATGGAGAGATGATTTTCCTTATGAAAGAATAAAGCTCCCAAGCCAAATTGAATTTAAATGAAGTTTAGAAAAGTCAACATTTTACCTCTATAAATAGTAAGGTCTCAAAAAATTGATGTACAACAATAACATACTCTCCTCTTTCGTACACAATTAATAACAATTCTCTCTATATTATCTATATACAAAACTATTAATAACAATTCTCTCTCTATATTATCTATATACAAAACTTTTCCTCTCTTGCATACGTTACTAATATATATTAGTATATATATAAATGATTTCTATTATATCAAAATATTAATTATAGTGAATATTAATACTAATATTTTATATTTACACTCTTATTTTATATTTATTATATCTTCCTTAGTTATTTATTTCACAACAAATATTTGATTGTACGAGTTTTTAAAAGGCTGTAAACAACGAATGGTAAAGAGAAAACAAAAATAAATAACTAAATAAAATAATAAAAATCCAAGATGCTAAGGACATCCGTAGAATGCCTAAATTCAATTCCAAAATTAAAAATGAATCATCACTCAAATTTTAGTAGTAGAGTAAATAACAAAGCAAAACTCAATAGCACTACCAAAATGATAATAATTGCATTAAATTGACGATCTACATTAAAAAGAATACAGCTCCACTACAATTTACATTAGATTATGACTATTCCTATGATGCTCTGAAACGTCATAAATTCCATAGTATGAAGGAGATACTAGCTCTTTTTTTTTTTTTTGTTGTTAAAAGGAGATAATAGCTCTATCGACTATTATTATACATACTAATGTATACCAACCCGGTGCTGAGAGCACTATATATGATTGCACTTGCATGCCACCAAATCGGTGGCAATAATGTATTCAAAATCTGGCAATGGCAAGAAACTCTCTTAACCAAATCTCTCGTTACAGTGGTTCAAGGGATCCACTTTTCAGTCTTTCCATCCGGGCTTGAAGCCCAGACAAAGCTTTCTCATCCATAGGAAGCACACCACCTTGCATAGCATTCCCGGGACCAACATGCTCTGATGGATGAGGAATCTGACTAGGGGGAACTCCATTATTCGTGTCATTCATGGCCTTCATCCGCTCTCTGATTTCGTCCAATGTTCCACTCGCTACTGCAGTATAATAAAACGTAACTTCTCTCAGTCAACATTATGTAAAATTTAAAAGCTAAGTGCAAATTAAGCAGATGAACAATGACATACCTCCTGTCGTATATCTTTCATTTCTTTGATCACCTGATATGTAGTCAGAACCTAAAGCTCTAGAAGTAATGGCATTAACTCGGTTCCCCTCATTGTATGATGGGGGTAAATTAAAATTTGTTGGTTCAGGTTTCACATTTAATTTAGCATCACCCAGTGGATTGGTGTTGACAGGGGAAAGAGGTGCAAAATCCGGTGAAGAAATATTTAATGACGATGGCGGGGGAGTTGCCATTGGCAAACTTGAAGGTGTTCTTCCAGCTGCAGCATTCTTTTCCATCTGCATAAAATCAATCACCCATGGTAATGTACTCATCTTTTTACAATCTTGTACGTAGAACGCACCGCATTAGTTCAATTATTAAGCACATCTAAAAATACATGTAATTCTCAACCTGAGCAAGACCATCTCTGATGTAGGTGCGGAATGCCTCACTAGCATTTGAAAGCTGAGCAAATATATCAACCTAACATAAAAGAATAAAGCAAAGTGGGAAAATAATAAAACAAGATAAAGATGGTTATACATTTTTTTTAATGAAAAAAAAAAAACATCTGATCTAAAATCAACACAACATACTGGATTCTTACCTTTGGGTACAATTGGGTAATCCTATATAATTCATATAGACCAATTGTGCAAGTTTGCTTCTCCCCAATCTTCTTAAATATCGCACCCAACTCTTGCTGAAGTTGCATTAAAGTTGGATATCAGGCAATGATAACAATAACTACAAACTGACAACAAAATTGAGACAAAAATGATAAGAGTGTGATATAAAGCATTGTACCTTCAATTGGGCATCAGCAGCATGTGTGCCAGATGCTGAATTATTTGTTGCAGAATCACCCCAATGAGTTTGTCCACCAGGTCCAGATGCAGTCAACATTCTTGCAGCAGCCAGTGTCTAAGATCAAAGTGCAAAATATATTAATAGTTCTGTCCCAATAAAATCAATTAGAGAAAGTATAAGCAACCAACTTTAGTTAGCCAACATTATCTAATATTAGGTTTAGGTTTATAATTTAGGATCCAGGATTTTTTATTTACGGTATAGAATTTAAGATTAAATAAAAAAATTAGCTGAAAAAAGTTGGTTTCTTCGCAATTAGGGGTGTTCAAAACCGATCCAATCCAAACAAAATCGATAGACCGAACCGAAAAAAAAAAGGGGTTTTGCAGTTTTTGCTGCGGTTCAGTTCAGTTTTTGGTTCTGCTAGGAAAAACCCTAACCAAACCGGTGTTCAATGAAAACCCTAAATTAACCAAACCCCTCCCCCTCTCCCAAATGACCTAACCCCCTCTTCAATCACACTCTTCACAGCGCCGAAAACACTCCCACTCCCAGCACCAAATCTCCTCTCACTCTCAGCCTCTCATAGCGACGAAACTCCTCCCTCTTCTCCACCATCGACGCCGCCCCACAGCATCCTGACTTGCAACCCCTCCCCCATCCTCGAAGCGCTTCTTTCCGTCCTCCTCCACGGCGCCACGCACCAGCAGCTGCAGTTGTCCTCCACGCACAGAAGGACCTCCCTGCACTCAGCCACTCTGTCTACATCATCAACTCCTCAAGAATGGACCCTCCGTGTCAAGTTGGTTCTATTTCTGATTGTTGTTGATTATTGTTCTTCTATTTCTTCACTGATGGCTTCTGCTTCTGCTATTTTTTTATTTTGAAATTGTTTGTGATGATTTAGGGTTCTTTTACTGTTTTTGCTTCTGCTATTTTTGTGAAATTGTTAGTATTAGGGTTATTTTTACTGCTTGTGCTTCTGAAATTGTTGATGATTTAGGGTTTTCTTAATTCTGTTTTGATGATTTTGTATTTCAAATTCTATTTTATGATTCTTGTTATGATTCTAATTTTTTTGAAAATAATGCAAAACTTGAGGCACCGGTCTGTAACCCTAATTTGAGGATTGAGAATCAAGAACAATGCTTTGCTGTCTTGCTAGAGAACATCAAAATGTGGCTCGTTTGCTGGAAAAATTAACGGAAACGACTTTTTTCTTTTTGTTGTGTTGAACTTTTCATGCTTTTCCATTGTTGTATTATAATTTCTTTTGTTGTTGAACTTCTTGTGTAAAGATTTTTGTTATTATGTTGTATGACTTTTATTTGACTCTGAAATTAAACTTGTTATTTTGTTGCATATTTTTTTGTTGAAAATAACATAGGACAGGGTTTTAGTACATGGGAAATAACTAGAACATAATACCTTTTTTGAATTGAAAAACAAAAAAAACCAAACCAAACCAAAGAATTACTGAATTAATATAAAATTGGATCGGATGACTTTTTCTAAATAACCGAACCAAACTGCACCATGGACACCCCCTACCTCGCATTATTCAATCAAATAATTTGCTTTAGTGAATACCTCAAGATTAAGTTCAATGTAGGCAAGGATGATGGGTTGTGGTTTTGAATCAATGGGAACCATTGAAAGATGTCCCTTTATTGATGTGCCTTTAAGCTTGACAAGCTCATGCAAAACAGTTTTCACCATTCGTAAGGGTTTGTCATCAGCACCAGCCCTGACAAAAGAAATATTTATAAAATAGAAATTAAGTGATGCTTGTTAGATAGAGTACCTATACCCAACAATAGTTATATACCTTCTCCTAATTTCCTCCATCCCCAAGTCTTGCAGATACAAATGGATGCTTTGAAGTATGCGATCAAGATCAACATCAAGAATGGTACTCTGAAGAACCTGCAGCACGGGAAAATAAGTGAAAAAATTGCTGACAAATATATCCAGATAGAAATGTCTATTTCAATTAAGCTGATTGAAGAGGAAAATTAAGTATAGGCTTCTACAATTATTGAAGTAAACTTGATTCAATGAAAAAGTACAGTCTAAAGGCAGAGTAATGCATCCAGAGGCTTAAACAGATAGCCAGATTTTAGCAATGTTATGAATGATTGCAAGCGGCTTTGGATTTTAATCTTGGCAGCTTATATTACCTTTGTAAGCTTGATGAGGCATTTCACAACCAGATCAGAAAATTTCTGATTTCTAGAGGCCAATGATTCCTTTGTTGCCAGTGAAGGCCACCTTGATGGATCTAACGGACGTAAAAGATTTATTAGGACAACAAAGGATGAAGTCCGATCTGCATTATCCTGTATTAAGAATCATTAGTTAGAAAACCAATTATAAATATAAATTTTGTGAAGCTTTTGGCATACAATCTTGCATTTGCCATAGCATGTCCAAATTTTCTGTACAACAAGAAATAAAAAATAAAAAATTGCTAACCAAAATCTTAAGCATCAACACATTCAGTGCTTTCAACAACTGGCTTCCATCATCCATATGAGGAACCCTATCATCCAAAAGCCACAGAAGAAGCTCAGTAATAAGACTGTCAAGAGTGCTCTCCTTCACAGCATATGCCAAACGTTTATTCTGGAAAGTCTGGACAGAGCCAAGGACAGGATTAGTAAATAGCAACTATTGTAAGTTACAAAATATTACAAACTTTTGAAATAATAACAATAAAATTTACCTGCACCAGAGTGTTGAGCACATATTTACAAGATCTTGATGAAGCTCCTGTCAAACTGAAATCAAAAGTCCTTGCAACCTATTTAAAATTGAAGCATGACGAAATCAGCAATTGAAAATCATTCTAATTAGATAAAGGGGATTGATTGTTAGGAATCTCTTGCCTTATTAGCGAGGCAGGCAACTAGTCTATCTGCATCTTTTACAAGTTCATCCATAGCACTGCCTTCAGGATCACTAGTGGCCTGAGTCAATTCATGACAAATAACTTTCATTCCTTCAACAGACTGCAGCACAAAAATATTTTTGAAATAAGAGCTTGAACTTCATTTTCCAATTTCATGAAGAGAAGCCAGGAAAATAAAAGTCAAAAGGTAATTCTAGAAAGGTTAACCGCATTTTTGAAAATGTAACAAGAAAAATGATTACTTGCTCAGGAGAACCAAAAGAAATAATATCAATTGCTTCATTCCAATCTGTGGGGCCACTAGCAACGGCCATGGGGCGCGGCATTGATTGTCTCTCAACCTCCAGTTGACCGAAATTTTTCCTAACAAATCAAAAAGCAAGATGTCAGGGATACATAGGAGTATAGGAACTATGTATTAATTTAGGCCAAAAAATCCTCTATAGTTAAGGAGCAAAAGGAAAAGAAACTAGACAAAAATTTCAGCATACCTCAAAATTGGACCAGAAAGAGATCTAGCCACTTCACCACTCTGCTCAGCAACATCAGACCTGAAACCAAAGCAACACAAATAGAAGCTTGAACATCTGAACATTTTAGCTAGAGATTGAGAACATTCTCGAAAGATTTATCACATTTTTCATTATTCATCCTTATATTTTTAACTTCTTTTTTAGATTTACAAAAGAAAGAACTCCAACCAGAAGCAAATAAATTAGGGGTCTAAATTTCAGCCGTAACTGCATAATGTGAATAATATTCAAAGACATAATAATAATAATAATAATAATAATAATAATAATAATAATAATAATAATACACACCCATTCTCCCTGACAGAGCGTCTTAAAATAGCCCTTGCTTCCCCTGGCTTTCCTTCCTTCTTTTTTTCCATCTCGCGAACCTGACAAATTACGCCCATCATCATCAGTACTTCAATAAATCTGAAAAGGAATAAAAAAGGAGCAACGTGTGCACTAACCTTCCACTTAAATTTCTCATCTAACATGCTTTTTTGAGCATCTGTTAGCTTTCCAACAAATCTCCATATGTCCTCACCTGCACAGAATGATCATAGAAGAGAAACAACTCAGAAAGGCCAAGAGATATAAACAAGACAAAAGCCAAATAAAATGTCACATCAATATCCCCCAACTTCAAGTGAAAAAGTAAAACAATAACTTCCTCCATGCAGTGCCTTCAACCAATAAATTACATTTTAATGAGAGCTCATAATTGGCAAATTTTCCAGACAATAATTCAGTACAATCACCAAGCAAAATTATTTTATAATCACAATAGATCTTCAGGGTATAGCATACCAAGAATCTTATATCCAGTGGCTAGTGTATTCAATGCGGCTTTCCTTGTTTCATTATCTCGCTCTGCTGTCAAACTTGCAACAATTTGCAGTGACTTTAGTTGCCCACTAATCTGCACATATGATGTCACAAATAAACATCCGTGGAAAAATACTCGAAATAAATTCACTTAAAAGAACCTCACTACATCACCTCTGAACCATGATGTTCGAGGATAAATCCAACAAGATCAGCACATTCAATTCGAGTTCTGTTGTTCTTAGAGCGTAAACCCTCCAATATATAAGGGAAACATTTAGATGCAGAATATACAAGAACAAATTGTTTTGTCAGCTCCCGCATTTTTTCTCGAACCTTCTCGATGTTATGCCCTAACTGCAACATTTGAAGGGAGAAAATATATGACATTTTGCCTCTTTCCACGTGAATTAAATTATTCATTTTTTGACATCACCGAGGATAGTTAAGTATTTATACATACTATTGCACTCAAGCCAAAACTAAACTAAATCAACTGAGTTCAAATTAAACCAAAAAGATTTATTAGAAAAACATCCACAGCTGATGAAATTATCATAGTTGTTAAATATACCTTCTCTACTAGGCAAGGAAGAAATATCGCTACTTCAGACTCTGTCAAAGAATATCCCTCATCCTTCAAGGTGTCAAGCAGTTCAGGAAGGAATTCTAGCACCTAAGCAATTAAATTGTATAGTTATGATCAAAGGACCAATATAACATAATATTATTTCCAGGGGGAAAAAGTGAACACTAAGTTCAACCTTCAATAGACAGGTCGTGTTGGATTTGCAGAACTGCAAAACAAACCACCTCAAAAGTATATCTAGAACTTCTATAATTTCCTTTGCAACGGAAGGAAGTGCCTGAGAAGATCAATTGGAGTTTATATAGTTAATAGCACATCAAATACCCTGAAAGCACGCGCACAAATTAAAAAAGAAGCAAAAAAGGTAAGACCTTTTGTAGCATTTCTAGTCCATCAACTTGCTTCTTAAAATCTGCACTTAAGAGTCTCCTAGATAAATCCTCTCTGAAGTACCTAATCATATCACTCTGCATGACAAGAATGTTGGACAGAAATTTATTACAATTCAAAAATCACAGAAAACATAAGCATGGCCATTGGTTAAAAATGGACTCACCTCTAGATCTTGAATCTGCTCAATGCGTGGGTCCTCGAACTTAAACTTTCGAATCACCATTCGTTCTCTATCTTCCTGCATGTAAGGCAACACAGTTGACAGTTCATCCATCAACTCTTTTTGAAGAATTAAAGTAGATTATGGTATACAGAGCTTAGCAGTACCTTATTTGAATCCTTAACATTTAATAAAGCTTGAGACTGAAGCGCTATATCTTGGACAGAGATAGGCTCAGACCTAGCACCCTTTGTTGCAACAGCCCGCTATCAAGATGATGAATCAAGTAGTTAGAAAGCCAAACAAATCTTAAAAGCAATCAACCAACACAAACTCAAACATACCGAAGATGCAGCTTTATTTCCGTGTTTTGGAACACCATTAGCAGTTGATTTCCCAGCCTTTTGAACACCTTTTGATGCGCCCACTGAAACTGCCTTAGCAGACTCAAATGATTCTAACCACAAATATTGCATGGGAAAGAAAATAAACATAAGAATACTCATGTTAATCATTAACCCTGAGCAACAACGTAGATTAAGAATGAGCTATGATACAAAACCCTACCTTGAAGGCCTCCATATGGTTTCAACTTCTCAAGAACCAAAGCTAGAGCTGGTCCATGAATGTCCTTAACTATTCTTTCAATCTAGAAAAAAAAAAATTTAAGATGATTCACATGAATTTCATAAGGGAGTTAACCAAATTCTTCTTATACACACCGTTTCGTGCCCACTAACTCTCACTATCTCATTAATGCAAGCCTCGGCTGCCTTGCGAACATCTGATGATTTATCCTACATATAATCCATCAAACATTTGATGTAAACAATATTAGCCACACATACTGATGTGATAAATGAATAAAGAGGGGGGGGGGGGCAGAAAAAGCAAAAAACTGAGTGACCAAAACTTACTGTCATTGCAGCAGAGGCTGGCTTCAGAAGTTGTGCAGCTTCAGCAAAACTGCTTTGCACAGAAAGCTGCCTAGATAACCAATCAAAAAGGTCTTTACGCCCTTCCGCACCAAGTTTAGAATCCGTCAAAGCAATTGTAATATAAGGAACCTACAATAGTAGCATACTCAGAGGATAGACACAAGACAGAAGAATCGCTTAACAAAAGATTGAGACAGACCATTTTATCAAGATTAACAGCAGCAAGCCACAAATCCAAAGTATTCAGTGCACATTCTCTCATGTGCTTCTTGTTGTCACCAAGGGATTTCAATATATCAGCCAGAATACCCTGAAACGAACAATAAAGCACAACTTGAGATGACAACACAAGATTATTAACAAGATAGAAAATACAAAAGCAGAAAACAATCCAATCACCTTGCTTGCCTTCTCTACAGCTGGTCCCATCGCAGATGCAACATTACCAATTGTTGTCAAGGTTGCCATGACTATATTTTTGTTGCTATCAATGAGTCGCCCCCTAAGAGCACCAAACAACTCACCTGATAATACGAAACAAGACAAGGATTAGAGAGGAAGAGGGTGAGGAAAAGACACACATAGCAACAGTTTCAAAATTATAATACAAATGCTACTAAAGTACCAGTTCCAGTTGCCTGAATGCGCTTATTAGACTCTTCCAGTATTTTATTTACAGCTTCAACTGACTCCATACGAACCTAAAAGGAAATCGCAGAAGAACGTCATGAAACATCATAATAACATCATTCATTTCAGTTATAATAAATAGTTAAAGCAAGCCAGCAACATCAAATTATTTGAAAGATATTGTCAACCAAACCTTCCAATCAGGACTTTCCAAGCTCTTCAGGAGAGTCGGAGTAATCTTTCCACTAATGTCTTCACGAGGCAAGCTATCCAACCCACCAGCAGCAACTAAGGAAGACGAGTCTGATGTTTTGACTGATTTCTTGGGAGCTGCAGATGCTCCCTGAAGCAAACAAATGAAAAAAATAAAAAAAATTGGACCTTTGGAAAATTAAGAAACAAAAAAGATTTAACAGAAAATACATCATGAACAGCATACCTCATATGGATTCTTCTCATACTCAGTATCAAGAGCACTGAGCAATGCAGGCTTAACATCAGTAAGGAACCCTTTAATATCTGCACAGGGAAAACCTTAGAACCTTTTAACAAATAAATAACGAGGGAAGGACATTCAAAAGTTAATGTAATAACCTGGACCAACAAATCTATGCAGAACACCCAAAAGCTTAGTTGAAGCATTTCTAGTGGCAGCTGCACTTGACTGCAGCCCAGTTTCTTTCAGAAAATCAATTAACTCCTGCAAAACAGGATTGCATCAGAACATACAAACTAGAACCAAGACTCAGAGTATCCGTAAGACAATAATACAATAAAATACTAGCATATTTAAACAAAAGCATGTAAATTCAGAAACACACCTTAAGCTTTATATGTGATACACCAAAATCATCAACAGCCGAAACCATCCACAAAAGTCCCTCACTAAGAACTTTAGGATTCTTATGCTCCTTCATGATCTTGTAGAGCTACATGACAAAAACAGTTATTTTAGCAGATCATATGTTAAGGTATTTAAAAAAAGCAAAAGCAAATAAGGTATATAGTTCAAACTAAGCTTGATATGAATAAATAGTACATAAGAGAAAAACATTTAAAATCTAAACAAAATCAATAACAGATACAAGATTTTTAGAACTTTGTTGCTTTAAGCCACTTTACTTTCTTATTATATAACCTATGAAGCACGAGTACTGCTACATGGCATGGACATAATACAATGATGTTACAAAGATACAGCAATATTTAAAAACTCGAAGAAGTAATACAGCTAAGTATAATATATAAAATTGACTCCAAAAGAAAAGCACCTATAAAACCACTGCCCTTCTCCCTATTTTAATAAAATACTTATTTCAGTCTTCATCTTCTCTTCTGCCAAGTTACTAAATAATTTTAGAAGCCATACATCGTCTTCACCGTGCCTAAGACAACATCCAACACCGTAGTGCAATGGATCTCAGGGACGGCAAATCAGGCCTGGAGGTGACCTTATTGATGTTGGTCAAAACATGGGAGTTGACCTTTGCAAGAGGCTTCTCAAGCTAAAAGAGTGAGAATGAATTAACTGACTGATAAATATGAAATAGGCACTGGATTTTTAAGTTAAGATGTGAAAGCACAATATTGGGCACAGGATTTAGAGTATGAAAATGATAAGAGTTTCAGAATTGGAGAGAAAGTTAAGAAAGTGAGCAAGGAGAGGACGGAGAAGAGAGACTCAGTTCACTATATATATATAGTTACGGCACAGGAGCAGAGGTAAGTTAGTTGCAGTCCCTAACTGATCTATAGTTATGCACCATCAAACTCATTCCACCATTTGGTTGACAAATAATGAAAGAACATATCTTCCTGTAGTAATGTATTAAAAATTTGTTTGTTAGTGGATAACATTTGAATGCCTATTTTTTCTTTTTCCGCTTTTGGTCTGGCCTTTTAAAACAGTTAATACAAGATTGCGGTGGGGGATGGGGAGTAGAGGGGCTATGGTGTGGGGGTGCACAAGAGGATTGGTTTGGTAGGAATGAAGAGAGGACGAGAGGACCAACTTTGGTACTTGATATGTAAAACATGGGATTAGGGGAGGACACTACAAGTTAATGAACAAGAGGGGTCTCAGGTGTAATTAGGGCAAACCTTGAGTGGAGTCGGTGAACTTTGGCACAACTTTTATGAAGTCAAATGCATTTAATGATTCCATCTCATGAATCTTTAGAGTTAGGGACAGAAAATCATCAAACATGGGAACCAGAAATCACTCATAAAACATGTTCAAAAAGATAGTCCACAAAACTAGACAGGCAGACAGAAAAGATAGAATCATAAATTCCAATCAACCATGCCCATCCTTGCTCAGAATTTTTAGGATAGACAAGTACTGAACACCCTTGTGGCCACTGGTTAAAAGGTATGCTCATAACTAGCCATGATGCTTACTCTTTCAAATACGAATCCTGGACCAACTGCTTCACAAAAAGTAGTTAGGCACTTCATAGCATGTGCACGTGTCTTAATATCTGCTACTCGCTCACTTAGCCCTATCAAGATGAATGTCAAACATGAGTAAAGAAAGCGACACAAAAAGATCTTGTTACAACAGAACTAGCTATTCTAAGCATAACCTGAATCAAACCATAATACTGACCTGAGAGGCATAGTACTACACACTTCTTTGGAAATTTAGTTGCACTTGAAGCTATATGAGTGATAACTTCAATAACCTGCTGCTGAACCTGCTCAAGGAGAATACAGAGATTAACAGGCATACTACACCATATTTTTAATTTTCAACTATCAATAAATTGACAAAAATAAATCATGTTATTTAAGAAAATAGAACTAACCTGAACATTTTTCTCACCCCATCCAGGCAAAGCACAGAGTAAGCGAATCAAAATTTCGACCGATTGCTCAAGATCCTGTAAGCCTTCTACTTGCTCTTTCAGTGAAGAAATAGCTGTAAAAATCTTACTTCAGAAACCTAATCAGGTATGCTAAAATAACATAGATAAATCAGTGGGGCCTAGAAATTTGACTCCTTGTGTTTCTAGTATGGGTCACAAACTATATTAACCCAAATTACCTAACAGAGCAGAAAGCGTTAAAAAATTTCATTTATGAGAAACTATTTCTAAAATGAATCCATCAAAATAAAAACTAGAAAATCTCCCCAAAAAACATGATTCGGAAATTAACATAGATTCAAACAAGATTATATCCAAAGCTCACAACTACACGATAAATGAGCAATGAAAAATGCAGTTGAAAGCTCACAACTTCCCACTCCCCCAATAAAAAAGAGCCAGAACATAGACTGCAGGTTAATAACATGAAAAAGTCTTGAGGAAAGTTCCTTTCAGCTACTGCATTTGCACAATCCTCAAAAAACAAAGGAAATGTTTTTTCCCAGAATTGTTTGTACAATTCTCATAAAACTGATAACAATCACAAACCTTCAAGACGTTCTTTCCAAACAGCACTTTTTAACTGAGTGATGGTATCTGACTGTACAAGAGAACCTACTCGGGTTTCAATCTCTTCAAGACTCATCTCAGCAGGCTGCATAATTTTTACAAAGATGGCTTAAACTATCATCAGCAATCCAGTTACAAACTATGATGGCAAACTCAAATCAAAAGGATGGAAACAAACTGAACAATTTACCTCAACATCTTCAGGTGGTTCAATTGATTTTGAAACCTTCGGTTGTGCAACACCATCTGCCTTTTTGTTTGTACCAGACTTTGCAGCTCCTCCTTTCTTGGGGGCAGGCTGGGATGCAAAAAAATGTTCAATATATCACTCGGATGCAGAGAAACTAACCACATAATATTAGTTTCGAGCAAGATGTTGTGAACTTACAGCTACCTGAACAGGTCTTTTTCCACTAAGCATGCTTGCTGCTGACCTTTTAACAAATGCACCTTCAGAGATCTGGATGCAAATCAGGTAAAGGAAATAAATTTCCCATCTCAAAATTTTCTGAACTTTTGGCTTCTACTTCATACTTAAAAGATACTAGTTTTCTGACTTTACAAGTTTTCAAATTCCTTCACTGACCGTAATATCACTTATTCACATAAGATTAGTCATGACAGACTAAAATCATTGTTCTGTAAGATTACAGATTTTGGATACAAAAACAACAAACAAATAAAGATTTCGAAGATGAGAATTCCCAATCCACTTATTAAAAATAAATGAACTCTCAAACTATATATTTAACAACCTTCCTCATACCAAAAGGAAGTCGATATCCATTCAATCCCAAAATACAACCCAATACAGAATGATAAAACGCAAAAGCCAGTCACCTAAGTGAAGATTAAGAGTGTATTTGGTTCGGTAGTGAGTGACAGAAAGGACAGAGAAAAACAGAGATTCCATAGTTTCAAAGGCGGGAAAGGGTGGATGGAATAGAATGAAAGAAAATGAAATGGATTCCATCCAATCCAATAGAACTTGTCTTTCTTTCCCCCAATTTGGGCCAATAGGATGAAATCCTCATTTGTTTGTCATAATTCCCTTCATAGTTCATTCTTTCCCTTCCGACTATAATTTCCACCATTTTTATGTGCCTTGGGCACTCAACCCCACCATATCTTTAAATATTCAAACAATGGAGTGGAACCTATACTCCACTTCACTTACCCTATTCCATTATTTCCATACCATTTCATTCATCATTGGTTATATGTAAGGAAAGTGAACCCACCTCTGCAGATGACGCACTTCCTCGTGTACCATGCACAGGTGCTGGAAGATCATACCAAATGTCAACCAAAAGAAAAATACAAAATAGCGTAACAAAATCAGAATACCATTTCAACATATTGGCTTGGGAAGTAAATCAGTCAAACTAAAACCAAACTTACAAACCTGTGGCAGAACCACCAGGCACAGCATCTTCAGACCCTGAAATCATCTCTGAAAGTTTCTTTCTCCTAACATCATCAAGTTTCTCCAGTGACCTCTCCAGAGGTCTCATCCCAACCGACTAAAGAATATAAATATCATGAGGTTCTAACATTCTTAAAAAAAAAAGCCGCAAGCAGATTTGAGGTAACAAGTTTACCTTCGCTATTGCTGCCAATGCTGAAAATGCTGCATCCCTCACTTCAGGAGTACCATCATTTAGGCTCTGCAAGATCCAGATTTTAGTATTTCCAAACAGAATGGATAAAGCGCAGTACATAAACATTTTATAATAAGTGTTTTTTTTTCAGATGGTTGGATTAAACTCCCATAGATGCAAATATATGTGGTCCTAGCTCAAGGAAAACACGATATCAAACTATTTTACCAATACTCAGTATAAATCATGACAATGAAAGGTGCTACACCATATTCAGACAACATAGAAGTAATTAAGTATACATCACATTTGAATTGAAGACAATACTTTTCAAGGTAAAAGAATATTAAACGGTTCATATAAAACTGACCTCCATACATATAGGCACATAATCCTTATGCACCTTAGTAATTATACTTTTGTTACTGGTTTCAATACAAAATGTAACCCAGGTCAAGGTCAATGATCGCACGAGGGGGACTTTGTTTTTCGTAGCTGTTTTAACATCTGCAGCAGGATAAATATAGTATAGTCAAAAAAAAGCATATGTACTGCACTAAGAGAGAAAAATGATACAACTAATTAGGCGTTAAGCTACGAAAGACAATACCCTGAAACACCAATAAAAATCCATGCGAGTATCATACAGTTCATTAAATTAACAATACAATATAACAAGAGTAACAAAACGTTTTCCAACAAGATTGCTCAAGAAACAAGAAGTACAAGGGAAAAGATCAAATGTTTTGTTAAATAGTAACATACAATATATACAATATTCATGTCAAAAGATTTTTTATAGCAGAAACACTTAATATTCATAGAACAAATAGAATAGTCATAGAAATCCAATCCTAAGTTAAAGCTAATTTAAAGAATATGGAGGGTAACCTGCCTTCAACAATATCAACAAGGCTTATGCATCCAGCTTTGTGCATCGCTTGAAGAGTCTGAGTTAATGCTTCAGTCATAGTGGGCTTTTTCTCCTTTAATTTTTCCTACTCAAGAAGGAATTGCATTAAGTAAGTATTACTCTGAAGTTCAGTAAATGATCTACTGAAAACACACTTCACTATTTAATTTTTAAAACATTTTTATTTCTTTGAAAGCTAGAATCATAATGCTACTATTACCCCAAGGAATTCAAACGCACAAGACAATTAGCTCTCGAAACCAAAATCAATTAATAAATTGCTACTGAAAACATACAAACTTTGAGCACATGGAGGCATGCATGAAAATTCACAAATAATATAGAATATGCAATAGAAGAACCAACGAATACATATAAAACCTGCGGAAAAAGTGCATTCAGTTGTTACCCATCCATATATTATGTGCACTGGTACTTACAAGTAAAACAGGCAACACAAAACGAGAACTTGCAGAAAAATGGGTTCTTAATCCACGAGCAAGATTGCCAAGAGCCTGAACGGCTTCAACTGCAACAGCAATATTCACATCTGTGATAAGCTGCAAGCAAAAGCTACTAGTTTAACCTTAGTCGGAAAAATAAACATATTAAAAAATGTCAATGAAGTTCACAATTACAGAAGATCCAACATAAAGGCCAAAACAGAACAAAATGAATCACTACAAATTATGAAGCAACCTTATTATAAAGATAAAGGCCAAAACAGAACAAAATGTATCACTACAAATTATGAAGCAACCTTATTATAAAGATATATTATGATCTAATGTGTGTAGCACAAACATGTTAGTAGGTGCATTCGGGAAAGCTTAAAGATTAAAGTTATTTTAACAATCCAAATATATTTATATAATTGCTTTTTATATAATCAATTATGCAAGAATTAATTTCTGTTTTCATGGTTCAGCTGAAAATTTATTTTAAAAGTAATCTATTTTGTTTGAATTGTATGAAAAATGTTGCTATTATATTGTAAAATTAAAAATTAATAAAAAGAATTTCTGCTCATAATCATAAGCTTAAAAAATTTTCATATGTTCATAAGCTATTTTTCAGCTTAAAATTACCAGCTTTTGGTTATAACCTAATTTTCCAAAACAGCTTTTCTTTGAGGGGAAAAAATGTTTTTAGAAGTATAGAAACATGACTATTTAGCTAGGGAAAAAAAAAAAGAGAGTCGTGAAAAGTAGCAACAAATATCAGGAATATTTAGAAAAGGGTATGATAGAGATAGTTTACAATATCCAGTAAAATCATTACAATTCTAAAATAGCCAATTTCTGCTTATAACCATAAGATTCAAAAACGTTCATACGTTTCATAAGCTATTTTTCAGCTTAAAATTACCAGCTTTTGGTTATAACCACATCTTTTCTTTGAGGGGAAATATGTTTTCAGAAGTATAGAAACATTATTATTTTTTTTAAAAAAATGGTGAAAAGTAGCAACAAATATCATGAATATTTAGAAATCAGTTGACCAACATTGCATGCAGAAACAAGACGAGACAAACCCTAGAGTAGGTAAACAACTAAATATAAGTAAATCAAATGAAAAAAGCCTGAGCCATTGGACTTCCACTAAATGCAACCCTATCCTAACCATGTTTATTTTAGAGCTAGCAATACTAACAAATGAGACCTCAGGGTAGTTTCCAACAAGAAATCCCATATCAGCATCACCTGATAATCAGCATGATATATATCCTAACTAGGAAACAAACACACTATTGGATTTGAAATAGAGCTAGAAAAAGTGTCAAAGCATGACAAGTAGATGGCCAAGCTGTTTCATTTGCATGACACAAATCATACAAAATACCTTCTTTAAGGTCCGACAAACTTCCGAAAAATCACCGGGAGAAATCTTTTTAGTTGATGCAAGCTTTGTTAGCTCAGCCACAGCATCCTTCCGTTCAGACCACTTGGTAGCTTTCTAGTGATTAATAATACAGAAAGGAAATGAAAGAAGGGTTCAAAGCCATCCAACAATAGATTAAAGGTGTATTAAAATAGTAATAAATACAATCTGAGAGATGGGCAAGGAAACTGACCACTCCTTCCCAGAATCCTAACTTTTCCAAAGGAGTCAATATGTCAACAGGATCAACAAGGTCATATTCATCTATCTCTTGAGGAGCTGCTAATCGAAGTGATTGATGAGTTAGGGATGGTAGCACCACCAAGGAAAGGCAAGTCATGTTCTCAGAAAAATAGAGTGAACTCTACTAGCTCCAAAATCAACTACATACCATCATTCCCAGATTCTTCAGTAGGGCCAGGACCAACAACATCAGCTACAGTTTCTGGTTCAGGCTCCTTGTCTTGCTCAGATCTAAAACATGGTGGGCAATTATTAAGATGATGTCAAACCCACAAATTGAATTTTATTCACATTAGTCGTCAAAGCACTAGTTACATTCACTGTTGGTTTAACACAAATTCAAATTTACAAAACACTACAGCACATAAACAGTGTTCCATGACACTTTTCATATGGATTTGTTGAGTGTCTTAAATACAGCATTGACTAATTATTGTAAGCTGTATTTTAGTATATAAAATGTTGTAGCTACAGGCTGTTTAGTTGCTTTGGGTATACAAAGCTTGCTTGACCAATGCCATCTTCTCATCGAAAATCCCTTTGACTGCGTTTGTATGACTACGTTTTTTACAAACACATGACACTGAGACACAAAATCATGTTTGGTAGATGAGACATGGACAGAGACATTGTGTCCTAAAACACTGAATAAGTCTACTTTGTGCCCTTCCTTCCTGTCAGGAAGGACATAAAGACACTGGCGGAGACATAACTTGTTTTTTTCTTTTATTGTCCCTATTAATTTTTCAAAATTACATTTTTTTTTTACCATTCTATTCTTTTTTTAATTTTGTGTGAAGAAAAAAATGAAGGTAAACTGGATTTTTATTATTTATTCTATCTTATATTCAGTTTATCACCAAACAAAACACAAAAATACTATATCCTGTCCTCAGTGTCCTATCTTGTCCTGTTCTCAAAACAAAACGCAGCCTATGTGGCTAAACAGGACTTCAAGCATAGAAAAAACAAAAAAACGGAAATTAAATGAAAACAGTTACCACCCAGAATTATAACTATTTCGATTGAGAGAAATGAAGATATTTAAAACAGCAACTCTTGAGATGTCGTTTCAATTAGTTTGCTGATGGGCATCAGCTTGCATAGCGTGTAATATTTATGTATTATTGGAAGACTTTCAGCATCTTTGAACATGTTGTATTCTGTTGAACTTATTAGTCCTCATTAGTCATCCTCCAGCAGAATCCACCAAGTTACAACAAAACATCATTTTGTGCCGTCACATTTTTACTATTTTTCCTATATGAAGATCTTGAGCAAGAATAACTACCCTTTTGGTCACGTGTTTTATTGGCCTAAACCCTACTAATAGTCATGTTCATGTCGTCTGGATTCTGCAGTTAGTTTTTACAGTAACAATGTGGAAACCAAATACAGTTTCTACTCATATATACATTCCTGCTAAGACTCTTCCACCTCTTATTTTTAGTTAGTCTTAAATTCTTTTTAAACTTTTTTTTCCCTGTCTCAGATTATTAATATTTTACTTTGAAAAGATTTTCAGAAAATACACTTCACAAGAAGCATAAAGTGCCTACCAATTTCTGGTAAGAATATAACAATATTTTCAATGTTTCCTTTTAGCATTTAGATGCCTTTTCAGGAGTCTAAACACAACAGAAAATGAACAAATATCTGGAACAAGCACAGAGCAGATATACGTTTTAAAAATCAAAAACATAAATCAGTGAAAAGAAAAGGAATGCAATAATCAATATAATTCAAAATTTGTTAGAGGGAGGGGGGAGTTGTGTATTGCATCACATTGGAGTAACAGACACATGCCCCAGTGAGCACTTAATGCACCCTAACATTGCAATGATACTCAGGAAGGACGAATTCAAAACAAGAAAATCTACCTTATTTTGCGGGATGGCTTTGCTGTTCCCGTAACATTTATAAGCTCAGCTTCCAGTTCTTTTTTCTTTAGAAAAGAGTCAATTGGAATTAGAATTTGCATATATAAGATAAAGAGAGGGGGGATTAAGAACTACAATAATAAATATTGGCGTACCATTGTATCTCTCATTTTCTCAAACAAAATTGATTTTACAGGATCTTTACCAATCCATCGACAAAGCTCAAGAGTCAACCCTTTAGAGGATGCACGAACATTTTGATCGGAATGATCAAAGAGTTCAGGAAGCATCTTCAAAATTCTTTTAGGCGGCACAATCTTCGATCCAAACTCACTGGCAGTATGAAAAAATGATAATTCTGTGTAATAAATTAATCAAACTATTGTAGATTTCGCAATGGAGAGAACAAAACCTTAAGGCTTGAAACATAACATCTATTGCAGGAACCACAGCTTTAGCAACTTTGTTTTTTATCGCCTTCTCCATTGCATCCTAAAATTATCAAAAGGCAAAAGTCTAGATAGTTGAGAAAAAAAACAGGAAAGGAGAAGACTAGTAGTTTGAAATCTATTTATGTGTAACTCCCAGAAGGAATTAAACATTCAAAATTCAATATGAAAACATACTATGAACCATGAAACACAGAAAGTTTATTAATAAAGCTTTTTAAAAACAAAAAAAAAACAAAAAACAAAAAAACTCTCAATCAAACCTCAGAAGCACACAAAAAAATAAGAATAAAAATAAAATAGAATCTGACGTTTTGTTAAGTAAATGCACATCAAGATCATGAGTAGTAATAATAAGAACAGAATAGCAATATATATTACTGATGTTCATGTGGGGTTTCCATTTTGTTACTAAGAAAAGCTTCTCCTCATTGTGCGCCTTTACAAATCTAAGAAAATTATTGTTCTTCTACGCAAAAATAAATTCCTGATGGGGAAAATGCATGGTCTCAATACTCATTTTAAGGACTAGTATTAGTTGACACTTCTGTATATAAAAAACCTCAAGTTGTATCATTACGCATTACAAATAAATTAAAGTTTTATGAAAAACTAATACTAGGATGAATATGCACTTGGGTTTTACTAAAAGACTAAAACCCATTCTTTTTTGTGTTCTTCTTCAGAGGTAAAATAGGATGAATATGCACTTGGGTTTGCACAGTAGCAATAAGTACACTCACTAGCCCCCCTGAGAAGAATCTCCAATCTCCAGTACCTAAATCCCAGCATAAACCCATTTCGCCCAAAGTATGCAAACAGATGAAACTAAGACGTGACTAAACTAGATCTGGCACGAGTAGAGCACACAAGAAAGGAGGACATACGCTACAATTTGGCATTTTATAACAGCAATAAGCTTTATTATCTGTGTGCATTGTAAATATACATCAAACAAACACTAAAAACCTATTGACTGAGACAAACTGTGCAACGACTAACCACCTGGCAGCAAGTCAGACACAGTGACACAGAATACCAAGCGAACTACAAAAGACACCTCATTCAGAGGCAACCAAAACAATCACGGGAAAGAAGAAATACCAGAAAAGCATCGACAGCCTCCAATTCCACCCAGAGCATAAACACTGCCTGAGCCTTTTCCACAGTCTTCGGTCTTCCAGTGAGACATTTGGCTACAATGGCATCACAAACTTCCTTCCCGAACCTATTCTTCCCAATTTCAAATTCAAATTCACGTTGAAAATCAAACAGAACCATGCAGGTAACTGTGGAGCGAAATCAGAAACATAGAAACAAAACAACACAAAAATCTATTAGGAAACTCACCTGCCGGCATCAGCATCAGCAGCTCGCAAGTAAGCAATCAGGGCATCGAGAGCCTTCTCCTGCACTGGCGCATTCGAATCCGCCACAGTCTTCCTAAAAAACGGACCTGCCACCAAAAAATAAATAAATAAATAAATTCAAATTTGAAAAACCAACCGCATCAAGATCCGAAAAACAAAATGCAGCACAAGCACGAGCATCCGAAAACGTAAACACATCCAGATCCGCAAAATTCGAGATCGGAACGTCGTGGAAAAAACCTAGCAGGCGGAGATTACTAACCGAATTCACGGATGCGAGGGTCCTTTGGATCGGTGATGGAGTCGCATAGCGCGGCCAAATCGATGTTTGCCTCGTTGCGAACCTTCCAGTTCTTGTGGAATAGTCGATCCTCCCATGGCAGTTTCTTTGCCTCCTTCAGAAGCTTCTCTTCCTCCGACATTGCTCGCTCGCTCCGCTACCCAACCCTATCTATTCGATCTCCGCCGAAAGAAAAGAAGAGAAAGAAGAAGCAACCAAATTGTAGATAGCGAGAGAAAGAGAGTATTCTGTGAGTTGCGCTTTTTTGTTTGTGTTGGTTGCGTTGTGTGTTGTGTGTGTAGATAGAGAGATAGTAGCGCCGGCGAGTGGAGAGAGAGAAAGGAGAGAGAGGGGGAAATGAAAGGGAAAACAGAGAAAGAGCGTGGAAATGATTTTTTATCTTTCGCTTCAAAAACACAACTGCGAAAATTTTTTCTTTTCTTTTTTTTTTTTGGTTTTGGATTTAGTTTTACGGGTTTTTTTTTTTCGGTGTTCGGCACTAGGGAGTTGGGACAGAGGTGGTATTTTGGGGTTTACGTTAATGTTGACACTTAACACCCACGCGGTTCTGCCAAGCGAGTGGGTATAACGCGTCCAATAATATGGAGCCGCGTGGCATGTTTAATTTTTTCAAATTTAGGTCACTGTTTGGAAATTTTGAAATTTGCTCTCTCACCTGGCAAAAACAATCTAGAGGACCGGTTATCTATAGAGTCGAAAATAGTCAAAATACAGATTTGTTCAAGTCTTATAGAAATAACGGTATTGTTCATTTGTTTGTGATTAGCAATTACAACACTATTCGAATTTGTATTTATTTATTTTGTCTTATCTGTTTGAAATGGATAATTATCAATTTTGAATGAGGGGGGATAATATCGAATTTAAGTAATATTCGTTTTTATCGGTTTCAATATATATATAATTTTAATATATAATATTTATAATATATTAAAATAATTGTATTATATTTAAGTTTGAGTTAAATTTTAAAGTGATCTCCTAAATTTATAATTGAGTTTTAAACTCATTTCTAAATTTATCTCTGAATTTAACAACGGTAGCTTCTAAGGTATTTTTTGATGATAAATTGATAACGTGGTTAGACGAAAATCACACTAAATTTATAAACGACGTCATTTTCTTTATGGCCTTCAAATACAACTAAAACGACGTCGTTTTGAGTATTGAGAAGAGTTTAATGCGCATAATCTTAGTAGTTCTATGCATTGGTGTTATTGTGCTCACTTCTTCCTCCCAATTCACAGAGCTTATGTACCATAAACCTAATAACTCTAAGTACCCTAATCGAATCTGATAACACATATCTACCTCCATCAATACCATCATCGAATTTAACATACTTTCCATCAACTCTTTGGCAAGTATACAACACATCTCTAACCAAAACCTCTTCGAAAAACTCATTCTCTTCCCAAACCAAATTGACAAAATCTATAAACACAAGATTTCGCCTATTCTCGAGATCCTTTGAAACCAATAAAACTCCGTTAAACTAATTTTTTTTGTTATTATCCCCCAAAAGTTTAACAGAAGAAGAATCCTTACTCTTGCTGAAATCGTCATCGTCGAAGAAAGACGAATTGGGCAAAAGATTAGAAAGCAATACTAAATTTCGCATCTTTACAATCCTTGGAGATGATCTTGACAAGGCAGATGTCCACTTGTTGTTGATGTTGCCGGGGCAGTCTTGGAGAAGAACTAGGCGAAAAAGTTGGAAAATGAGAGAGCTAGAAAGGAGCCTCCATGAGAGGCGAGGCAGCGCTTGACGGAATCGATGACAGCGACGTCAGTAGCAACAAAGTAGGTGAGGCGACTGCAGAGGATGCATTTGGCATGGCGGAGGGAGTTGATGGTAGAGCCATTATCGTTGAGGATGAGAGGAGGCATATTATGAGTTTCCGCACTAAATCTAAAACCCTAAGTTGTTTTAGGGCGCTAAAAAGAAACGACGACGTTCTTCTGTCAAACCACGTCATCAATCCGTCGCCAGAAAATACCTCAGGGATGACTGTTTTTTAGTTTAGGGACATATTTGGGACAATTTTAAGTTGAAGGAGGAGTTCGAGATTCGATTAAAAGTTCATGGACCAAGTTGAGATTTAAGTATTTAACTTATTTAAGTTTTTATTTTAATTTATATTATTTGTGTGATGATGGTTAAATAAATTTTAAAATTTAATTTTATTTGTTGGATTCTAATAATTATGGGAGTAGGACTGATACTTGTAATGGCGGGTTAGAGTTTAACGTTTTACTACTTGTGAATAGGAGATAGGCGAATTCTATGCAGATTATTGTAAGATAGAACGAAATCGGATAGGACAAAAATCTACCTCTACTCATTCTATTACCACCCCTAGTCACGACTTTATGGCGGGGCATATATCCTAATTCTAAATGTCAATTCAGTTTATTTTGATCTAATTTTAAAGTTAACAGAATTAAATTAAATTAAATTGATCTACTCTAAAATTAATATTTAAAATTTATAAGTTTTCTCCTCCAATAGATTGGCTCAAGATCAATACCGATTAGACAGTTAATCATAATCCAAGTCTAATCAGGTGTGGAGGTCTTGTCAGAAACAACCATAGGAGATGAATAATAGACTTCTCAAGAAACTTGGGTATATGTTCGGCCTTCTTTGCTAAACTCTGGGGCTTTTTTATGGGTCTGAAAATAGCGTCCATGCTAGAGGCTATAAAAGTTTGAATAATAGAGAGAATTAAGGCTGCCTTTGTTTTTAAGAGTAGGATAAGACACTGAAAATAAAACATAAAAAATAGAAACACAAAATTTTCTGTTTTTGTGTTTTATTCGGTGATAAACTATAACAAATTATAAAAATTTAATTTATTCTTTTTTTCATTTAAAAAATTTGAGACGAAAAATATAATAATAAAAATATAATTATGAAAAATTATAAAAAATAATAAAAGAAAAAATGAAAAATAATTTTTTTTGTTATTATTTTTGTGTCTTTTTTGTCAAAATAAACACAAAATACACTAATTTAATATTTTTAGATATATTATTTTATCTATATCTCCTCTATTAAATATAATTTTATATCTTTATATTTTTATTTTAGTATTCTATCTCTATAAACAAACTGAGCATTGTTTTCCTTTTTAAATTCATTAACAAATCCAATTTCTACTCCATCCGACTAATTTCGGGTTCGAGTCCCGGACAACCCATATAATATATGGAATATATATATATATATTAATTTTATTATAAAATCTATAAGAAAATACGTCGAAGTTATATTTATATAACGGTATATGTATATACCATAGTGAATTCATAATCATTTTCATTTTTTGTTTATTTGGGACTCATTTTTTGTCGTAAATATTCACTTGTAACATACCATATCTCAATAGATTGACGTAATTTTTCTACTGCATGAAGCTACAGGAGAACCGGGAACGGAGAGCCCCCCTTTCCGCCCGACTCTTTGGTCTTAAGAATGCTGGTTTTAAGAATGAGTGATTTAGATCAAAAGTCCTAAGATAAAAGTAAGTTCAGGGTCAGTATTATATATCACAGAATCAAAGACCACTTGCATGAAGATCACACGTGTAGAAAAAAAAATAGATGTGCAGATTGGATGGTCAATTATATAACAAAGACATACTCTGCAAATCTAGAACTTCCCCTTCGAAGAATCAATTTTGCTCTTTTTAGTGATGTAATTGGGACATCTTGACTCACGATGGTTAATCTTGTAAAATTTGTCTTTCTTCTGGGCTTTGGCTCCTTTTGTCAACCAAAAAAAATTCGTAAACTTTATATATTAAATTAATAAAATTTTATTTTTAAAAATTAAATTTAACAAATATTATATTATATTTATATTAAAATAAAATAATGTTATATAATATTTTATTATTAACTTCACTCAAAAATATTTTTTTAATAATAAAAAATAACTTCGACCTACGACAAGTCACCCAAAGCATAATCTGAACTTAACCCAAAAAATAACGTAGATAAAAACGATAAATTTGAATCTAATAAAATATGCATCGAATACGAGTCAGATCTTAAACATTCCTATCTTTATATATATAGCTAAGTAAAATTAATGACAGATCCAAAAAATTTTAAAAATAACAGCAAATATTATACATGTATCATAATAAAAAAATTATTATTATAAAATATAACCAATTTTTAAATTATTTGAATATCACATCTATTAAAAAATTAATAATCTAAAAGAATAAAATATTATTTAAAATATTCTTTTATTTTTATATTTTATATATAAAAAATATAGAATAATTTTTATTATCATTGCAGTCAAGTTTTTCATTTTAAAACAAAGACCTTTTAAAATGAGAAAATAAGATTTTAATTCTTATTAAATTTATAATTTTCACAATGTGAGTTTGTTATATTAATTAGAATCTCATTTTTTTTATTTTACTAATCTATTCTCTTTAGATAAACATATTCTCTCTTTTTCTCTATATAAATAAGTGGTATCTAGTGAAAAAGATATCTTTTGTATAAAAAATGAGAGAATTTAATTATAACTATTAGATTTAAATAAATGATTAATATTAGACTATAACGTTTAGAAAAAAAATGTGTGTAATTAATGTGTTTGAAATTTAAAAAATTGAATCATTAATATTCTTAAAATTAGGAAGAGAATAATTAATTTTAAAATATATTTATAATTTTTAATTATATTATTTAAAATATAATTCAATATATGAAAAGTTACTTTAATTACAAAATAAATATTATAATAAGTAATTTATTTTATTATTTTTTAACTAAAAATGAAGAGTTATTTTGGTTATAAAATTACATCCGTTATCTTTTAAACAAAATTTACAAATATATGTTTTTCAAAAAAAAAATTAGTCCTAAAATTACATCCCACCATGAAATATATTTATCTTAATTTTGTCGAAGAGCATGGGATGCATGGTGCATACTGCATTGACAATGCTGATTTGTTAGGATATATCTGTATTAATTTATTTGCGTCATTTTTTTAACGTATTTGTAATAATTTTTTGTTTACAAATGTTGCGTGTATAAATAAATATATTGATGCATTTCTAGTTGATTTTGTATTTTTGGAATTTGTACTTGTTCTCCATATTATCTATTTTGTTCTTATAGTGCTGTCATGTAGGATATTTCGTTAATTATTTGACTTTGACCTCACGGTGGGACTATAATGAAGTTAAATAAAACTTTTTTAGATTCAAATATGACATTTCAAATCTTAAAGACCAAAACAGGATTACACCCAAAAGTAAAGGACTAATTTAGTACTTTACCCTTCTATATAAAATACAACTAGTGCATATAAAATACAACTAGTGCATGTATTCGTGTGATGCACGAAAAATATTGATTTTTTATTTATATCTAACGTTTATTTGATAAAAAATATTATTTGATATATATAAGCTCATATTTTTTTTAATTTATAAAAACACTAAATAAAATTATAAAATAAAAAATTCACATAATAATTAAACTAATTAAAGAAAAAGGTTTAATGGGTAATAAATTAATGTCTTAATTTTTATGAGAAAATGTGCGTAAATATTTTGTTGTAAACATCCAAAATTTTGAGGACAAATCACTTAAATAAATGAATTGAAAACCAAATTTACATGAATCCCCTAAAGTGAGAAGAGTTATGTAGGTAGCCTAGTTTAATATAAATCGAATTCATTTGCATCGACTTAGCATGCATATGCAAATCAAATTGAATACGTTCGATTTAGGATTTTCCTAGTAAATCGAATTAATAAAATTTGATTTATGCATGATGCTAGTAAATCGACCTTACTAGGTTCGATTTACCTAGTATGATGATGCACTCAAGTAAATCGAATGAAGTGAATTCGATTTAAGCATGAAAAGACTATAAGGTAAATCAACTCTACTTAATTCGATTTACCTTTAACAAACAACATTATTAAATCGAATTAATTTAATTCGATTTAAAGTAGACCTCCAACCTCTATAAATACGAACAAGATGTTAAATCCACATAAGAGTGACACTGAAAATGACTACAAAGGATAGCTTTCTAATTCTTGTGCACTATAAAGGCACGATTAAGAAAAAAACGCAATCAAAAATTAAGTTTATTGATAAAGATTCGTTAAGCGTCTTTATCAGGCCTTCTATAAGTCTGGTTGATGTTCATGATACCGTACTACAGAAATTGGGTCTGCATGGAATGAAATAGACCGAGAAGTTATATTGTCGAATTTTTATTTCTGTTGTTCAGGATAGGGTGAAGTACGACTCGTTCGTAATAGGCAGTAATAATGATTTGCAAGTTTTATTTCTGTCATTGCCAGTTTTCGGAGGTGAGAATCTCTGAACTGTTGGCAAAGCTTGTGGATGAAGTCTCTAGCTCAGGAGGATCGAACCGGAATCATTAATCAGTACCTATGGCAGCAGCCTCCAATTCAACCTCTGTTGTTGCGTCATCATCTGTACCTGTAATTTTTTCTGCAGGATATATGGTGGCAACTCCATCTTTTGCAGCTAATCACACCACGACGAGATTGTAGAAAAGGTGTTAACGTGAATACTCCTATTATGATTCCGATTTCTAGGGTGGTTGGAGAACCAGATGCGGTGGAAGATGTCCTAAAGGAGGACGATGATGTAGAGTCCGCCACGATTGCTAATGATAGCGATGATGATATACGGAGCAATATTCTTGTCAGTCCTGATGGAGCATCGAACTTGAAAACTCAGCAGTATCTCCTGCACTTTTTGACTCTAGCCTTGGATGCGATGAGACGAGAGGGGTTACTGGATGTACAATCCGATTTTGGCATGAGATATTCACAGGACACCGTAGGTCTAGCTAAGTTTCAAGTCGGTCAGCAGTTTCAGCATAAATGAAAAGTCGTCTTATGTGTGAATACTTATAGCATCTGTCGTGGAGTTGAGTATGAAGTGATGAAATCAGACCATGACAAATACTACGGCAAGTGAAAGGAGTTCGAAAATAGTTGCAAATGGTTGATTTGGATCACACTACGGCAACGAAAGGGTATCTGGGAGGTCAGACGGTATAACGGACCTCATACATGTTTGGTTACCTCGATCTCCAGTGATCACAAGAAATTGGGCTATCATGTGATATCTGCTTACATCCTTTATATGATCATAATGAACCGGACTTCTCATCGAAGAGAGGCGAGGATAATAGCATTATGATGTACATCCTCGCGTACCTCCTAACTGTCTCATCGTCTATGTCGTGAGGAAGGTGACTGAATGTCTCCTACATCCAAGTGCACTTCACCATAAACTTGTGATCCAGTCCGCTAGAGGCAACACACTCAACAACTCCTAGAACCAATCTCATGCAGGTTGTCCGCCCTCAATGAATCTCTGAAAATCCGTTAGGCATCCACTGGCGTAGTGTCCGTTGATAGGAATCCCTAAATGGTACGCAACATCCTGAAGCGTAATCATGCACTTTCCGAATGACATATGAAAAGTGTGAATCTCGTATCGTCACCGCTTTACAAATGCACTGGCCAATAGCTTATCCAACCTAAACTAGTGGTCGTTGAGCATCGTGATGTGGGCTAAGTCGGCCATGTGCAGGTATGGTATGATATTGTTATCCAGGGACATACCATGCTACCTCCTCATGCTGGTGATACATCGATGTGGTTGCACCACAATGAAAAAATTTCTTTTAGAACCATCACAAGTTACATTAATTAAATTATTAATTTAATAAAATTAAACTTCATTAAATAATTTGATAAATTAAACTAGATTAATTTTAAATAAATTAACTAAATTAAATTATTAAAAAGTTTAACCGACCCAAACTAATTAAATTTTGAGCGACTTAGATTTTTAACTAAATTACTAGGCCTTTAACCTAAAGCTTAGGAATTACATTAAATCTAAAAAATTAAACTAATTTACATCCTTTGCCTTATTTCTACTGCTTATTTAACCAAACATTAGAAACCTACCTAAACTCTTCAAAAATTACTAATCTACTTAGTCACTACTCTAACTAAGCATTGCTAATTAATAAACAATTAATGTAACTATCATTTGTAATTTAATCACAATAGTGCATATAACAAATGTTTAAGCCACTTAATATCACACACTATTATTGATATTCAATTTCGATAACTAACCTTTTCGTAAATCGAACCAGCAATGTAGACGATGTCATCTAACCGATAGATACGGTTAGAATCATCTTTCATTTTCATAGTTTCAATCTTAACATTTTTTTGGCACAAATGTTCTCTGAATTTAGTTTTTTAGTGGTTGGAATATAATTCGAAACAAATAGATTCGAATTTCTTATATAGGCATAGAAGGAGTAAATCGAAACCAATGGATTCGATTTATCACTAGCTTTCGTTCAAGGTAAATCGAATCTACTCCATTTGATTTACTAGCTAGTGATGAATTCGAATCCATTGAATTCAAATTACTAAGGGCGAAAACCATAGTTATAATTCAAAGCCAATGGTTTCAATTTTGCAATGGATGGAGCTAAAATAATAGTAAATCGAACTTACTCCATTCGATTTATATCAATTCATAATAGTTCGAATTTGATTAATTCGATTTACTACTACAGTGTCTAAATCGGCCTTAATAAATTCGATTTACATAAAAGTGTATCTCAGAGCATGCATGCACGTAACGTTATTCACTTTAAGGGATTCATGTAATTTTGTAATCCAATTCATTTGTTTAAGTGATTTGCCCAAATTTTGATTTATATATGTAACATTGATTACTGCACATTTATTAATTTATAGACTATATCTTTGATCCTATATCAAATAACGTTTAAACATTATTTATATTAAAATTTTTATCCAACTACAAAAGAAAATACAAAAAAATACAATTAACAATAAAAAGATACCACACTACAAGAAAATGGAACATTTGTAACAAAAATTTTGTAATAAATTTAAAATTGTTACAAAAAAATTATTTTTTAAACAAAAATTAGTAATTGTTACATAATAGAAAAAAAAATATTATCACAAAAAATATTATGATAGGAAAAAATATATTGTCACAAAAAATATTTTGAAGATCAAAATTTGTTGTCACTTTTGTAATGATATTTGGTTTTTTATACCAGAAAAATTTGTTACAAAATATTACCTTAAATTGTAATAGTTCCATTTTTTGTTACAAAAACTTTTTGTAATGAAACATACTGCAACGGCCCATTTTTTTGTTACAAAATCTTTTTGTTTCAAAATTTTTATTTTTTGTAACATTTTTTTTATTACAAATATTACTTTTTTTTTATAGTGCCAATTGATTAAATACATATATAGGTAAATTTTACTAAACTCTCTTTTAAATAAAAGGATAAGTTATCTCATATGACATGTCTAATAACTATTAGATGAAATGAATTATATCATTATAGTTAACATTAACTCTTAAATTTAAGTTTAATTTTAACAACTAATTAAACTAATTAAATATAGTAATTTTTTTTGTAAATTATAAGAGTTACAAAAGAGACCTTATTTTATAATTTTTCTTAATACCACTCGTATATTAATTAGATCTAACAATACCAAAAAAAACTAAAAACCTAAAAAAACAAATGAAAAGAAAAATCAAAAGGCCAAATCATAAATTTAAAATAAAAAAATACATGAGGTGTTAATTGAGTAAGGGTGAACTCCATAGTTGTTAATGAATTTGATATAAGAATTGTGTGATTTTATAGGTATGAAGTTTAAGTGGTTTTACTCTAATTAATTAGTTTGGTTGTCAAAACTCAAGTTAAGTTAAGAGTTAATATTAATTATTTTGATGAGATAAATAATTTCATTCAATAACTATTAGATTTATTATAGAGAATAATTTATTCTTTATTTGAGAAAAAATTAAGTAAAATTTACCATATATATTTGTATTATTATACATTCTTTTCTTATTAATATTAAAAAATCTTTTACTTTGTAAAAAAAGTTATGATTGAATCATAGTAATCTTTATAAATCATTATTAAACGTATGAACTTGTACGTTACTTGATTGTGTCTTATAAAAAAATTAGACTAAAAATATATAATAAAATAAATAATTTTGATTATGCATGATTTGTGAATAATTTAATTAATATATAATATTTTTTTAAATAATAATGTATTCATACAAATATTAATATAATAAGAATAATAATAATTATGAAAAATATTATGATTATGTAAAGTATTGTTAATTATAATTATGAATTCAGTTAATAGTAATAATGATAGGTTTGATGTGCTATAAAATAAAAAAAATAAAATTTTAATTAATATTAAATTAATAATTAAAAGTATTGATAATTAATATAATTTTATATTTCTTATAGCCATTAATTATAGCTATTAACTTAATATATTTTATACTTATGGTTATTTTCTTTTATATATAAATATATATTCGTGGACAACTAAAATTTTAACTTATTGGCTATTTTCTTATATATATGGTAATAGAATTTTTAGTGCAACTGTTTTACAGAATTATTTTTGTGTATTAATAATTAAAAATAATACACCAATGATTTATTATTTGTTTAGAATAATTTTACATAATGAATTAAAATATTTGTCATATATTAAATTATTCTATATATTTATTTTATTATGTCAACAAAAATTTTTAGTACAACTAATAATATTTTTTAGGATTTAGTTTTTGTTAGATTAATAATTTAAAAATACAATTTATTATTATCAATAATTTTTAACTTAACTATTGGATTTTTTCTTAGTTATACTAGGAGCCAATAAAAATAAATTTATAAATAAAAATTTTTATATTAACGAAATTTTAAAATAACATATCCAAAAATAATAACCATAATATATAAATTGAGGTAACAATTTAAAATTCTCTAAAATCAATATAATCAAATGTTAATATTAGAACTAAACTATTTAAATAATATATTAGTTATTCTAGACCATAGATACAAATAGATTATAGTCACTCTCGAAACGACAACCAACTAAATAATGTCATACATTCAACATGTCATACATTCAACATTTAGAATTAGTCCAAATTTAGACAATTCTCCTAATAAATAAACTTCATCGTCCGCTTTTTATGTAATGCAACAAGATATATAATAGCCACGCCAAGAAACTAAATTGACCTTTATTCCTATCAATGACATTGCATTGATGCGCTTAGAGGGTGGTAGTTTCAAAAAAAAAAATACAATATATTATAAAAATATTTTGATTATGAAAAATTTAAAAGAACATTTAAACACAGTACTAATATTTGAAATTGCATATTCAAGGCCGACATAATTCTTTAAAAATTGAACTTAAATAGAAGAAACACAGTCTCATTATATGCTACACTTCAAAGATTATCCGGTAGACGTAAAAAGTATGGATGGACGGAATTAATTTATTTGCTAATTATTCACTAATTACACGGGATTTACATTCTACCCCTAACAGAAATTTTTGTCCTCGAAAATTCTAGTTACTAAGAAAGTAGTAGGAAGCACTCTCTGAATAGCTCACCCTCGAAACTGTCAATCTCCGTCAGGTCCATTACCGTCTTTTTCATTGTTCCCTTCCCAGTTCGCATGTGTCATCCTTTCAACAGTAGCTCACATAAGGGTAGCCATCTTCTCCAGAGCAGCCATAAGAATCAACCGGGATAGCCTCGTTCACGTTCACAAGACGCCATTTAGGTCTTGTCCACACCGAACAATTGATATTAAGGTGATCAGTCTTAATATATAAAGTCTAGTGCTTTGAATCTCCAAAGATAATGCTCATGAATATTTATGCTATATATGTCAAGCAGACATCCTAAATAGCATGTACACATAGCCAGAGTATGCTCAGAAGCATAGTAAATCCGTCCCTCAGGCTCTACAAGAATGAACTACTTTGATACCATAATGTGACATCCTACCACACAGAGTCTTATGCTTAAGTCATAAAACTGAGGTGGTGAGGTATTACGACTTCTAAAAATAAAAATATGTATATATAATAATAGTTGAAAGGAATTTTAACTAGAAGCCTGTGAAGAAAAGTTTAAAATAAAAGTCGTAACGCTCACGTGAATGATAGACGTAAACCGGGTAGGTTAAGAGTAAAACGGCAAAGGTATATATATACATACTAGAAGATTTTCAAGGATACAGATAACAAAGCTCCTGACTCGACTCGCGAAGTTTAAACCGGCCAGAGCATATACATATACATATATTCAAATAAACCCAAAAGTAAGCCAAAACAAAAAACTGACAACCTGTTTCTCCGAACCAACCTCTAAGAGGGACAAATATAAAATACAAAGTGGAGAATCTAAATACATATATAGATATAAGTAAAAATACACCCCTGAGTCCCAAGAGTTCTTCGCTTCATCAGAGTCTCCATAATACAAAGTGGTGCTTCTCAACCTCTATCTGAAAAACAACAATATTGTATGGGATGAGAATTGGGGGTTCTCAGTATGGTTAAGGTGCCCACATATATAATAAATAAGGTTTCGGGAAAGTCAGAGGCAATCCTAGAACGCCGACACTCAAATTATAAAACCTAAATGAATAAATTGGACCATAAATTTGGTAAAACTCTATAAGGTACCTAAATAACGATATATCTCTAACCGGCAGTAGACTTCCTGTCTCATTTGACTCTAACCCTTACCATTGACCCAACTAATCACGGCCTATAGCCCAAAACAAACCAGTTCGGCCTCTGGCCCAAATAAACTAAACCCGACCTCTGGTCCATTTCAAATCAAATCAACATTATCACCTGTCCACCACCAAAGTACTCAAAACAGAAAGACAATCACAACACAACCAAATACAAGGCAAACTCATTTAAAGAGCAGTTACAGCAAGTATTACAATTATCAGTTAAATAGAATTTATCAGATAGCAAACCAAAATAATTATGCACGCAAACAAATGCAATATGATGCATGCCTGTCCTACTGGCCGTGAGCTCACGTGTCGGTTAAATCGCCATAACCCGACACATCTGGTAGCTAACCCATGCATTTGTCTCTAGGTTGCGCATCTCCAAGAGGATCATAAACGAAGGAGAGTGCCTTTCCACATCGAAGGAGGGTGCCTTTCCACCTTCTTCTGGAGGATATACGAAGGAGAGTGTCTTTCCACATTGAAGGAGTGTGTCTTTCCACCTTACAACCAGAGAAGAATGTGGGGGGAAACAATATGAAGGAGAGTGCCTTTCCACATCGAAGGAATGTGCCTTTCCACATCGAAAGAATGTGCCTTTCCACCTTGCAACCAGAGAAGAATGCGGGAGAAACAATACGAAAGAGAGTGCTTTTCCACTTTCTCCACACCCTCATCACGACAAGAGAGGGAACTTCCGTCCTCAACTTGCCATCCAAATACATTTTCAAGTTAACAAGTAAGAAGGATCACACCCAAACCTTGCCATCTCGACCATTCCGGCCACACACAGTCATTCCTAATCTCATTATTAACATCTTAATTCAGTTACTCTAGACCATCCTTCACTTTTTGCACTAAGCTTTCGACGGGCATAATTCTTTCGTTTTAAAATATTTTTCTTCTGTTTTTCGAATGGCATAAACTTCACAGACCCAATTTTCATACAAAACAAGTTTAAAATCATTTGGGAGACTGGAAGCCGAGTTATGGCTCGCCGAGGTTCGGCCAAAAACCAATTTTACATAAAAGACTCCAACCTTTATTTTCATAAAAATCAACTCAATGCCAATATCCCCATCATACAAACAGCATTCTAACATATCATTCATAGTATTCTAACATATCATTCATAACACCAAAATCTCCAACCTTACTACAATCAATCATACCTCACTATTACACAATCTCATGCATAAAATTCTTAAATATACAAATACAATTATCAATTTATTAACATTCATATGTTCAAATTCAAAATCCTCATCCATTAGCATCAAAATCATCATTCTTTATTCCATTTTACTAACACCAACCACATTCACATCAATGAATCATTCATTCGACCATACCTCATCATTTTAACATGCATTGATAACTAAAATCATTAAACATGCTCCAAACACATATTCAACTTATCCTATAGTCACGTAGCTTAAGCTTTCACGATATCGTATATATTATATACGAGAAACCAAAATTATACCTTGGCCGATTTTTCGATAAACCCTGAACATCACCATTTGTCACCGTTCCTCAATAGTCCAAGGCTCCAAGATCTCACCAAACAGATTTTTCCAGCCTCTAAAGTCAACTTCAAGTCTCCAATACCACCAATTTATTTCCAAAAATACACAATTCAAACTAATTTCACCAAACAATACTAAAATTACCATAGGGTTCACTAATTAGATAACTTGACAAGGATTTTTAAACGTTTCTCACCTTACTAACGAAAGTTTGGGATAGAACCCACCAAATCTACAAAGCTAATTTGCTCTTAAACACCAAAATTCAACAAATTCTCAACACCAAAGCTCAATAACTTTTGAAACTGAGATGAGAAGATCTGGGTGAGAAAACTTAAGTTTCTTACCAAATTGTTAGGTGGGTTTTATAGAGGATTCCGAGACAAATGCGTGACTGACGGCTCGTCAATCGGAGCTCTGAATCAAAAATTATATAAAATTGAAATCTAGTAGATGGTTAGGTTATTTTCTCAAGTTCTTTCCTCCGTGAACTTGCTTCAGCGTTCTTGTTGAATGGAAAGGAAAAAAATGTTTTATTTAAGTGGGTGTGACTTGTGGGTCGGGCCTTGGATCCAATACAGGTCCAGTTCGTTCGATTCGGTTCATTCGATCCAATTTTGAGTCAAATTCTTTAAAATTAATGTCAAAATTCTTATTTTAATTTTTTCTATTCTATATAACTATAAAATTTTATTTTTTAATTTTTTATTAATAATTAATTTATTCGCTAATTATTCTCTAATTACACGAGATTAACACTATCCGACTCGCTCATCATCCCCATCCCATCTAAAATAAATCCAACCATGACCCCAGGAAAAAAAAGTAAACAACACATGATCAAACTCTAAACATGAAAGATAAAAGATAAATACGGTATTGAAGATTTAGGACAAGAGAACAGTACACATATAACTCTTTGAACATGCATCATCCTTGATGCTCCACGAGCGACTGTTTCTAGTGGTTCATGCTACCATTTACATACCTACAAGTTATGCGCCTTTCGGATTTCCCGGCAACAACAAGCCACCAGCTACATCTTCCAAATTTTAAGATTGTATGTTATGAATAAAGTTGAACAGATTGACATATAATAATATTTAAATGTATCAATTTTTTTTATTAAGACAACACAATGAATACCCATGTTAATAAGTGTCATGTTTAAAATGTGTCTAACACATAGACACAGTAACTTAATAAAGTGTGCATGTTTCTTAGCAAATTGTTAATGATAAAAAATATAGGAAACATTTTAAGTGCATTGGAAAGTACCAGTGCACTAATTATTTTAACCGTTAATTTTAATTGATATATATTATATATATTTTTTATAATTTAGATCAACGGTTAAAACAACTGGAGTACCAGTACTTCCGATGCATTTGAAATGTTTCCAAAAATATAATTTACCAAAAAAAAATATGGGCTCAAATTTCAACAAGACATGAGTGACAAAAGGGCATGATATATAGTAGAAGGCGGCTAAAGGAGCGTCTGTGTCCGTCTTCTCTTATCTCATCATCCTCCGTGGACTATCTGGTGTGGTGTGGACCGAAGGGGAGAGAGAAAGAGAGAACACTGCCCCACATGACCTCATCGACCCCAACCACATTCAAACAATAACATCCCCTTCTGACCTTCTCTTCCTCTGCTGCTCCTGCTCCTGCTTCATGATCCCATCACCGTCTTATCTTCTTCGGTCGCTAATCCCGGCGGTTCGTTCTACATTCTCCCTTTTTTAATCGTTTTTCAAACAATTTGTTGGGTCAATGTTATTATCAGCTTCAATTTTGGATTTACGGGTGAAATTGCCTCCAATGCCCTCCCTTTTCTGCATACTTATGACAGGGCAGTGAAAAATCAATGACCTAGTTTCGTCAATTGGATGAGTTCACTCACCTGGGTTACCAGCATCCGATTAGGTTGGTCCAGTGGTAGTCAAGCTGGTCCCTTTTCCAATATCCTCGAGCCGGATTAGTCAAGATTTTGATAATAGGGTCTGTTTTGATGAATCCTTGTTCATCTTTTAGAAAGGTGTTTGTTTGATCTTTTATACTTGCGATAGGCTTGTGTTTATGGCCCTTTCTGTTAGGGTTTCTGCTTTCTCTAAGTGATGTGCTGATTGATAAGTTAGATAGCTTTATTATTTTTCTTCTTAGCTTATTGAAATTCACTGAATCAGTAGGATGTATTTACCTCTAATCTCTTGCATTGGTTATGGGAATTTGATTACATTGAAAGTATTAAGGACTAGGAAATTTTCATTTTGGTATGTAGTAACCTACTAACCTGCCTGTACTAGCATAATTTTTACTGATAAATAGTAAATAGAAGGTCAAAAAGAAAAAAATGGGTAAGCAGAAAGGAAGAATAATGTGTTAAGGGGGTTTAGATGCTCGAGAGTTTTTAGAAGACTACACCTTGTTTGCCATTGTTTGATCTTTGTTAAAATTGAAAATAAGCAGGTGAAGTTTTCTTTTCTGTGGGATGTAACTATATAATTCCTCTTGGTATTCTATGCTGTTCATTGGATGGATTTTATTTGTTTACTCCAATTCTTATTGGTATTCTATGCTGTTCATTGGATGGATTTTATTTGTTCACTGTATTTCTTATTAGTGGCTGTTTTTATTTTTTAATGCATTTATGGATAAATGAAATTTGAATTATTATTTCTTTGATAAAATGAAATCTGGATGGATATGGCATATGATCAATTAGATATACCATCCTTGTACTATTTCTCTAAATTAGATCTATATTATATTATATATAGATGTAGATATGAATGGGATCCACTGTTTGAAGCTTTTGATTTGCTAAATTACTCTTTTGGATCTGGGATGAACCTAGAATGAATTGAAATGCATCAATCTAATGGTTCTGCAAATTTGCCTACTACATCTGCAAATGTTGTCCAGGCTTGTCATTTTCTTTTGTTTTCCCTAGTTTCCTTTTTTTTTTCTTTTTCTTGTTCCGCTTGACAATGCCAATGATGAACTAAAATTTCCCGTCAGGAAAATGCATGAGTTCTCTACTGTAGACGGTTTTGTGGAGATAAGTGAAGGCCTGGCAGAGATTATGAAGTACGTGGCTAATGAACCATCTTCTGGGCTTTTCTATATCCAACACCATGCTCAAAATGCAGTCCCGAATGTTATTGAAGCTAAAAGGAACATCGTCGAGAAGTCTCACGAAACAACTTTGCACGCGGAAGATTTAGAGGACTCTGTCACTATGGTTAGGTCAATGAAAGAGTGTGGATTTTCCTTAGCTGATGAAATGATCCGAGACATTAAGAAATCTCTGGTTACGATGACAACAAAACAACCAAAAAGAGGCTTAATTCGTCAACCACCATCAGGTTCACGGATAGAACGAACTAGTCTTTGGGGTGAGGGCAGTGAAAAACGGAGTAACTATCTTTCAAGTGTTTTCAGCTCAGCAAAACAGAAGGCTAGTAGTCTCAGGTGGCCAAATCTTGATACTAAGGAATCCATGGATTCTAAGGGTGAGAAGCCAGATATGTACTCTAATTTGCCATTAAAAGTCACATCTGCTAGCACTAATTCATCTCTACAGGGCATTGAAGCCTACGAGTTACCCGAGTCAAGCCAAGTTGAAGATGAATGTCAGCACGAACAGATTGAGGATAGTGATGTTAACAGCACTAAGTTATTGTCAATATCAGAAAACTATGATGACTTCAAAGCTAATAAGGAAGCTAAACTAGAAGAGTGGCTGCAAGGAACTGGCAATCTTGAGAATAATCGAGGCGCAGGTGATGAGGGAATGTGTTAGCTTAGCTATTAAAATTTGAGACAAAGCTTCAGCTTGTATATACTCTTTCTTGAGCATCTCGTGTCTCTGATAAGTGATTGATTATGAAGAAAATATTTTATAGTGCTGTGAAATGTTCTTTGAATAAACATGAAGTGTTTTGCAAGCAATTGAGAATTATGATACCAAGGTAGCAAAAATTTGGGGCTTTTCAAATATAGGAAAACTTGGGATTAGATTTTCTCAATTTTTTTTCTCACGTGAGGGAGTAAAGTATGATTTTTTACCAGACATTTTATAGGTAGGACCAATAGAAAATATGAGAGGAAAAATATTGAAGGATTAAAGATTACACTTTACATTTTCAATTGGAAAAAAAATTAAGAGGATTTATTTCTGTAAATTTGTATGTGGTTCTTAAAAGCTAAAATTACACATTCTTAGAGTTTAAGCTAATATATCTATATGTTTTTTATATGTTAAGTGGATCAGAACATTCACAATAATATACTAAATTTACATCAGGAAGAAAGGTGATGCCTAATTGCTTCCAACTTGAGATAAAAAGTGAGGTTGCACCTAATAATGTTCTTCTTGTGATAGAAACCGGTAACATCATGGAGTCACAGCTTGTAGTTTCATACGCAAATCGTGATCCACAATAGGAATTGAATCCTCCCATATAAAAGTTTCATAGTGAAGCAGTAACGTAAGTACTTTTGATAATTTGATCAATCTAATGCACCAAAGGATGATCCAGCAATTATAACTACACATATCTGATGTAAATGTAATTGCACGGTTACAGTAGTTACTATTAAGATTTACTCCATGTCTGATCATTTTTTAATTACTTTCTCACATGTTATTTTTTCATGATGTTTTGCTTTGATGGGAGTCACATTTAGTTATTTAGCTATACTACCAAGCATTCATGCAGCTAGTTGCATTCCAATCCTTCATATTTGGTACAACTAACTGTCATCACAGATGCTATGTCATTGTTTGAGTATTGAGTAGCGTGCCAACATTTATTTATTTATTTATTTATTTTTCTTTTGTTTCTATTTATTTTTTCGTTGGTAACTTGTGTCATCTGAATATTTAAAAGTTAAATAAGGTAGCATAGAAAATAAGGTATTTTAGAAATAAAAAAAAGAAAAGCATTTCCTTATATTAATTGCAAGTTGCAACATCATCAATATGGAGGCAGCGACCAAATTACATTGGCTGGGACTGGGGAATAATACAAGTAAATCTTTTATGTGGCAAGTAATATGTTTTGTTACAATAATAAATCTTAAAAATTCTAAAACATAAATATCTAATTATATGACATGACAGTTATATAACTGAAACATTTATATAGACAGAAGTATACTTATATTTATTTTTGATTGCATTTAAAACATGATTTGTATACTTGTATTAGTGTCATTTCTTTGAGTGTTATCACCCACACAAACATCATTTGATGAGTATTAAAAGAGACTAGCAGAAAATTGACACAAATTTCAAATTTTCTTTTCCTTAAAAAAAAAAACTTACAAACTAGTAATAACAATTTACAGTCAGTTTTGACTTAGTCCAAGTTACAAGCTTAAAAAATGACATTGACATTTCCCTATTTTAAAGTACAAGCACATGAATGAATGAACAAGAGAGAAAAAACTTACTGAGTCACTGGTTCACTGATCGACACGTGTCACCACCCTAAGCATTATAGCTCCAATGTTTTGACTTTTGACCGTTAAACACACAAACACAAGAGTAACCCACACAACCCAGTAATCCCGTTTTTCAGCACTCCAAACCCCGCACGTGACTCCTAACCGCTACACTCACTCATCTTCATTTAAAAGAAAACACATACACGAAAACACCGTTTTCATTTTCAGTTTAATTTAATTAAATTAAAAACCACTTTTTATTTATTTTATTTTTCTTTTTCTTATCTTTTGGAGATTGCTGCTGCCGTTGTTGTAACTGCCATGACTCGCCTGAGAAAGATTGGCACCGCTGTTGGAGCGGCACTAGCAACCGCGTGCGGCGGTGCCGTGATCCTCTACGAACCGGCGATCTCAGCCAGCGACCACGGTGGCGGGCCACGCGTCGAGGAGATCCGGAAGCGCGTACACGCCCCGAACGCCGTTGTGCCGTCGAGGGAGGCGCAGCAGTCGGCGCTAATGGCTGCCGGAAAGGGAAGTCCTCTTGACGTGCTTGTCATCGGCGGTGGTGCAACCGGCTCCGGCACCGCTCTCGACGCTGTGACCCGTGGACTCCGTGTCGGGCTGGTGGAGCGGGAGGACTTTGCTTCCGGAACTTCGTCGCGATCCACGAAGCTCCTTCATGGAGGTAGAGTGGTAGACACACACTGATTTTATATCAATTATTTTTTGATGATTTGATTTTACATATGTGTTTTTAATTTAATCGTGGATTGATCATTAATGATAAATCTCAATACTTTCAGTATCTTATTTATTATTTTTTTTTCTTTATGATGTTGTATACTACCTAATGCACAATTCTTAGTTGATTTTTTGGAGTTTTGACAATGGTCTTATTTTGCTGCATTTTTATATTTTCTGTAATGCGTATGAAATATGATCATTGTTTTATTCAATGATTGGTGATGAAATGGAAAAATTGTAAGATGTGAAGATAAAAACAAAACTGTACATTGTGTACACCAACCTCTTTTGTAGTTAGCATATTCCATATTGGATACAGTCACACAGTGACACTAGTGTCATGATTTCTAATTCAAAAGTTTTTCCTTTCTTTTGCCCAGAGATCTCTCTTTGCATTGTCTAAACTGTTCATGAAATTTGCATAATGTCTTAAGCTTCATCGGGACCTTTAGTAGTTGATACTTGATATAGTAACACATCCTCTTTGATCATGTGGTCTCAGCCAAAAGTTGAATTTCAGTACTAGGGAAAATTGGAAATGTCTTATGTATTCTTTATATACCTTAAGGTCCAGAAGGTCTGTTAGATACAGAATCACTCTCGAGGTTTGAGGAGAGCTTGTTGTCTATACTTTATTGTATTATTTGTTTATTTTACTTGATTCTTAATCTCTATCGCTTTAGTCCCCAGCCGAACCTAGTGGAATTTAACTAGAATTTTTACTTTTATTGTTGTCATCATTTAGTCATACATAAAATATATTTGCTTGGATAGGGTAATGCTAATATGCTGTGGTTGTAATTGAAAATGCTACAAACATGGAGGAAATCATGTGCTTGCTTGCTTGAGTGAAGATAATATATGAATGTTGTTAAATTGAAAAACTATGACTTCCACATGCTTTTGATGCAATGTTTTATAAAATTATTTGCTTCTTTTTCTTCATCTGTCTTTTTATAGGTTATAAATGTTCTAAACACTTGATCTAATCTTATATTTCTGTGTTTTTTGTAAACCAGGTGTCCGCTATTTGGAGAAAGCATTCTTAAAACTTGACTATGGACAATTCAAGTTAGTGCTTCACGCACTTGAGGAGCGTAAACAGGTTATTGAAAATGCACCACACCTATGCCATGCATTGCCATGCATGACACCATGTTTTAGCTGGTTTGAAGTAGTGTACTACTGGGCGGGCCTGAAAGTGTACGATTTGGTCGCAGGAAGACAAATACTACACCTATCAAGATATTATTCTACAAAACAGTCTGCTGAGCTCTTTCCCACTCTAGCAAGGGAGGGAGAAAATAGAAGCCTTAAGGGCACAGTTGTTTATTATGATGGGCAGATGAATGATGCACGCCTTAATGTTGGGTTGGCTTGCACTGCAGCTTTAGCTGGTGCAGCAGTGCTGAATCATGCAGAAGTTGTAAACTTATTGAAGGATGATTCTGGAAAACGGATAATTGGTGCGCGGATCCGGAACAATTTAACTGGTAAGACATCCTTCTATTTCTAACTGCTGCAATGGGCACTGATTGTTTACATTTTCTACCTGCTGCTTTTATTTATCAGAAAATTGGTAAGTTGATATACATATTTATTATAATATATCTGAATGGTTGAATCTTATACACACAATCTGAAGAAGCATTTATGGATTTTGAAAGAAACAACAATAGTGGTGCAATGATGAATATTTAGATTAAACGGCATATTCACAGTGAGCCTCCCCTACATCTTCACTCCCATAAACAATAAACACAGTAGCTGTCGGTTGGTGATTTGTTAAATCTAATTTGGAACATTTCATTTGAATCTTCTTATGATGTTATTTTTATGCATAAAGTTGGTTCATTTACCAAGCTATTACTCAATGTCATGTGGCGATTATGTATATTGCTGGTGTCTGGTGAGTTACTTTTGAAAATCATATTCAAATTGTCACTTATAGTTTGATATTTATATGTTAAATTCTTAATGCTTCAGGGGAAGAGTTTGATACATATGCAAAAGTTGTTGTGAATGCGGCTGGCCCATTTTGTGATGGTGTAAGGAAAATGGCCAACGAAAAGGCACAAGAAATGATTGCTCCCAGCAGTGGTGTACATATCACACTCCCTGATTACTATTCTCCGGAGGGGATGGGCTTAATTGTTCCTAAAACTAAGGATGGACGTGTTGTTTTCATGCTGCCTTGGCTGGGAAGAACAGTTGCTGGAACTACAGATTCTAGTACTAAAATTACGTATCTTCCAGAACCACATGAAGATGAAATAGGATTTATATTGGATGCTATATCTGACTACCTTAATATCAAAGTATGTTGTTTGTCTTCCAATATATATTATTGTTTAACTCATTTATCTTTTATTTTTGATGTTTTATTCAGAATTAGAAGACATTGTGGATATTGGTTGTTTGGAAATATGTTGGATTATCTTGGCAACAAAAACAACAAACGTTCTTTTTCCCTCCTGTTATGATGAAGAATAAATTGTGCTAGTGAAATTATTTTCTAAGAATAATTATTTTCCTTTTTATACAGTTTGCTAATGGGAATGTAATGCTGGGAACCTTATAGGTACGGCGCAGTGATGTTCTTTCTGCCTGGAGTGGCATTCGCCCACTAGCAGTGGACCCAACAGCAAAAAATACTGAGAGTATCTCAAGGGATCATGTTGTCTGCGAGGACTTCCCTGGTTTGGTCACCATCACTGGTGGCAAGTGGACTACCTATCGTAGGTAATTTAATAAGGCAGCTAAAATTTCTTTGATGCAGTTTGTTCAGATGTCATTTTCTGACTAGACATATTTAATCAAATTGGATATTAGTCATCCAGTTACTCCATAATATTAACTGATTCTTTATCTTATACTGTTTACTCATTGTTGTCTTTCCTTCTCTTCAGCATTCCAGCTCCTAATGCATATTTATATTGTTTTGATTGCATTGCATTTCAGCATGGCAGAAGATGGTGTCGATGCAGCTATAAAGTCTGGAAATCTCAACCCCAGGAGTGGATGTGTGACTCGCAGTGTCCGAATTGTAGGTGGTGAAGGGTGGGAGCCATCATCATTTACAGTTCTTGCTCAACAGTATAAACGCATGAAAAGTACACATGGTGGTAAAGTTGTCCCCGGGTTAATGGACAGTGCTGCTGCAAAGCACTTGTCTCATGCGTATGGATCAGTGGCTGAGCGTGTGGCTGCTATTGCTCAGGTTTGGCATAAATCCTATGGCGATTTTATTGAGGAGCAAATGTATCCAAATGCATTTTCATAAGTTATTTTGGGCAATGATAGCAGTGTTTCAGTAATATTTATAGTGGTGGTGGCAATCATTGCATATTCTCCGATAAAATTTCTCTCTTAATAAGATTCATGCATATTATTGGACTTCAAGTCTTCTCCATTGTTGCATGCATGGTATGTTGGGGGTTTAAATTGATTCTGTACATTGTGTTTCAGAATGAAGGTTTGGGTAAGAGACTTGCTCATGGTTACCCATATCTGGAGGCAGAGGTGGCCTACTGTGCACGTCATGAATATTGTGAATCTGCTATCGACTTCATTGCAAGGAGAACTCGTCTTGCTTTCCTCGAAACTGATGCAGCGGGAAGGGCCCTGCCTCGTGTGGTTGAGATATTGGCAAATGAGCACAAATGGGACCAATCAAGGAAGAAGGAAGAGTTGAAGACAGCCACAGAATTTTTGCAGACTTTCAAAGCCTCAAAAAATGCTCAGTTCCATGACGGGAAACACAAGTAGTAAGTACTGTCCATCATGCAAAAATTAACTATACATCAAAAAATGATGTTATCTTTAAATATTGTTTACTTATATATGATGATGATGATGATAATCCCTATTTAATGTTTCTCAGGTTCTGGAACATACGGAAGTTTTGTCACACGACGGATACTTTGTTATTCATTTTTCTCTTCACAAGCGGAGATAATACAAGACTCTGCTCGCCATAGACAGTAGCTAAACAAATCTTTAGATATAAACTATCCACGAATTTGTCTTAAAGTTATCTACAAAAATAATCCGTAAAATTCGTTAGATTGTTTTGCACAGTCACCAGTCAAAATAATTGTTTGCTGGAGAGTTTAATACGCCTTGTATTTATGCTACTTGCTCATCAAGTTATTCAATGGTTGACTGTGTTTATCACTGATCTGTGTATTTTATTTTTCTTTTACTCCTTTATATTTTATACTTCTGTGTGTCTCAGGTATTACTCTAATTTATTTATTTTTGACCGAGAAAAATAAAGGTTTTGGGATCTCTACTATACAGTAGAAGGGCATTCGGGTATGCATATATTGGTGAGAAAGTTAGAGTTATATGATCAATTGTAGAAACTAGAAAATTTACTACAATTTGCTCAAAGTGATGTCATCATACTAGGGAAAAAAAACTCCAGAAGTTCAAGTGTTAAAAGATATTGGTGCCAAAAACAGTGTGTTAAAAGATAGGAAACAAAGAATAGCAGTGGGGCAAGGTTTTAATAATAATAATAATAATAATAATAATAATAATAATAATAATAAAGTGTAGAAAAGACTTTTACAAACCAATTTATGAATTATCATATGATATTAGCAAAACTAATTAACTTTTAAATTTACACAAACTAATATATCCATACAAATTGAGAAATTCAATTAGATAAGGATATAAAATAATGACACTATGACAGGTTTATCAAGAATGATTATTTGTACCTGAAATCTTTACCCAAAGATGATTAAAACTTAAAAAATAATCTATCTCAACTGAATAATATTATTTGTAACTTTTTTTACTTAGTTTTGATGAATTTAATTTTAATGCTAAGATAATTTTAGACATGCATCTCATTACATAAATGCTGATTTAAAAAAATAAATATAATTAAAGGACGGAATAAAATTCAGTAAATTAAAATTAAACTCTTAATTTTGATAAATAGAAACTGCCAACGGCCAAACAAAATGCAACAACTGTGAAAAAAAAATATCAGCAGCACTTTTATCGATAAGACTTGAGAGTGAGAGATAGCTGCTTCCGTTGCTCACTAGTTTGTTGGGAGATGGCGGCTTCAGCTGCTTCTACGGTGGCAGCGGCGGCCACAATGGCGGCACTCACTCTTCACCGTTTCTCCAAATCAAATTCTTCCTTCCGCACACTCCCTCGCCTCACTTGCTCCCTGTCTTCTTCTTCCTCACCTCCTTTAAAATTCAACATCTCCTTCGCTCCTCCAAAGCCCAAGCCCAAGCCCAACCCAGGCCCAGGGACCGATCCCGAGGACGATGACGCGGGCCCCGACCAATTCCTGGTCCCGTGGATCGTTCGAGGCGAGGATGGGAACCTCAAGCTTCAGACGCAGCCTCCGGCGCGTCTGTTGAACGCGATTGCAACCGCCGAAACTGGAAGTAAGAAGAAGACTAAGAAGAGCGAGAAGGAAGTTAAGGCGACGACGACGTCGCCGCCGCAGCGGTCGAAGGCGGCCCGGAGATTCTACAATGAGAATTTTAGGGACCCTGGGACGCGCCTCAGCAAGGTTCTTGCTGCTTCTGGAGGTAATAATCTCAAAATGCCGTGTTTTCGAGATTCCGGTACTAGTTAGTTAGTCAGTTAGCAAGTTGTTACGCGATCATTTATGCAATTAAGATTTTGGTTCTATGCTTATATATGATTTCGTAGTTGCATCGAGAAGAAGTTGTGAGGAACTTATATTTGAAGGCAAGGTTACTGTCAATGGTTCTGTGTGCAATACTCCTCAGGTAAGTTTCTTGGTTTGTTTTTTCTTGATAAATTAGGTATGAATATAATTTTCTATGTACATTTTATCATGTAATGGCTTCGTTCGTCACGTGAGGAATTTTATCGACATTGCAGACTAGAGTTGATCCTGCAAAAGATGTTATCTACGTGAATGGGAGCCGTCTTCCTAAGAGGCTGCCTCACAAGGTGTATCTTGCCTTGAACAAGCCAAAAGGGTATTTGTTCTTTATGTTTCTCCTGGATTTATAATTTAGTTTCTTCCGGTTGTGCCTCCTTATGCAACGATGCGATTGCATTTCAACAGGTACATATGCTCATCTGGGGAGAATGAGTCCAAGTCTGTTGTAAGTCTATGTGATGATTTTCTGAAGACCTGGGTATGTGGCACTCTGAGCTTCATTGATCATTTATATTTAGTACAAGTCTTGTCAGGGTGGCATTGTGATTGGCAATGGAGTTGGTTTGCTTGTTTGATCTTTTACTCATACTTTGTTTTAATTATGGTATGTTTATGGGGTTCCCATTTGGGCTTCTCATATGTGAATATCTTTGTAATTGTAAGCTCAATGAGCCTAGAAACACTTCCTAACACTAGACGGGGATGCACTCTTCTCAATCTAAATTTCTTTGGACCAAGAAAGTGGTGCAATCATGATTAGACAATTAGTTCTGAATTTTTGCCATACCAGCTATTCCAAAGAATTCTAGACCATCTTTGAGCTGTTGTAGTTTTTTCGTTTCATATTTCATGCTGTATCTCCTTTTTGAAGTTTATGGAAGGTCTTTTTTCCATTTCTAACGAAGTCTTCATTAACTACCATGAGTATATTTATTTACAGGGTAAAAACCATCCAGGAGTACCCACACCAAGGTTATTTACTGTAGGGCGCCTTGATGTTGCTACAACTGGGTTGATTATTGTGACTAATGATGGCAAGTGATTCCCTGTGAAAGTAATTTTGTTTCTTGTAAAAGTGGTTCTTGTAATAAATCAAATACAAACATGAACAGTTTCTTCCAAGGCCTTATCCAGTGTTGTTGTTTGCAGGAGATTTTGCCCAAAAACTTTCACATCCATCATCTAATTTAACAAAAGAGTGAGTTGAACGCATTTACTTGGTCTTTTACTCTTTTCCTGTGGCACGAATATTCTGCTTCTATTAATGCATGGTCTCTGGGGAGAAGAAAATCTTCATTCCTATCAATTCTCACACTTATGAATTAATTTGTTACATCAGATACATTGCAACAGTTGAGGGTTCGGTTTATAAGAGGCATTTAATTGCCATAAGTGAAGGAACAACCATTGATGACGTCCATTGTGTACCTGATAGTGTGGAATTACTTCCACGTTTGCCTGACGTTCAACGATCTCGTCTTCGCATTGTGGTAAATATTATCTAATTTGGCCTGCTATAGCTGTTCTAGTACCCAGTAGTGCTTTTGAATTGAGATTCTCTAAAGGATGACATGGTATATCTCGTGAACTAAAATATTTCAGTACATATGGTTGAAATGTTGCCTTTATCATGTATTATGTAATGTTAATGTCATAGGCTGTATGTAGTATGCTATAAAAGCCTGAATACGTAGACTCCTTTATATAAAAATAAGTATGTCTTTTCTTGAGTTAGTCATCTGTTTCAATGTTTCAATACTTAGATGATATTGTATACAAGTTTGACTGATTTTTCTTAGAACTATGAGCAGAGTGACACTTGCCTGGATTGCTACAGTATATTAGTGACAAATTCTTTTTCCTCCTCTTGGGTTTTTTATTTCTGGATGTTCAATATTATTCTTTGTGTTCAGCAGTATTGTCTAAGAATATACATAGTTTTTACTAGTTTGCCACTGATGTCAAATTTTTCATGTGATATAGCAGTACTGTTTTGGATTTAAGTGATAACTGGAGTTGGCATCCTTCTTGTCTCAAAATGCCCTCATTTTAGTATGTTGCATTATTTACTCTATATACTTGTGATTTGTCAGATAATGTAAAATTTAAACACATGTTTATTTGCTTCCTTCCTTCAATTCTGATTCTTGTAGGTTCACGATGGAAGGAAACATGAAGTTCGTGAACTTGTAAAGTGTGCTGGACTTGAGGTATGTGCTGCCATTAACATCCCTCTTAAACCCTAAAACCTTATTATTTGGGTTATTGGCTTGTGCTCTGAACTTGTCTGTAGGTTCCAGTTTGTGGTATTTTACTATGGTTTCATAAATACCACGGTTTCATAACATGATATCTTTGCATGTCGTGCTGATGTTGGCCGCTACCAAATCCAATATTCGTCAACTATGAACTATTGATGACCTATTCCTACGTTGGTTTTCTGATTACATTTCATATTTCAGATTTATTCATTAAAGCGAGTACGCATTGGTGGTTTCAAACTTCCATCAGATCTTGGGTAATTGTCATGCATCTACTTTCCCTTTATTTCCCTTGTTTCATTTGGTAGTTGTCGTGGTATTCAAATACAATTAAATCTTCGATTGAATTCTCTTGTAGTTAAATGAATTTATGGTTTAATCTGTTGTATTTTCCAGTATAGGGAAGTATGTTGAGCTAAATCCAGAAAATCTGAAGGCATTGGGGTGGAAGAATTAAAAAAGGTTGCTGTCGAACTGTTGGGTTCAAAATATTTGCCATCAGTGAGACTAAACTGCTCGGAAGCTATTATTGAAGAATTTGCCAATGCAATGGTTTTTGTTTGGTTGGGGCTGTCCGTCGCTGGTGCATTTCACATTTCATGGGAGTTTTGAAATTAGCAGAGCAGAGTGCTTTTCTTGAGGTTTTGACATCAACAAAACTGATGTTGCAATCAATCATATCTGGAAGACTTGGGAAAAAAGATTAGATTACTGCATAGCAGTTGTTACGACTCTTTCTTATGACTCTGAAATTTGAGGGGATTGCTGGTATATTTGATTTAAAGACCTTGTTCCTGACTGCACAGTAAATAGAACTAGTTTAACTATTTAGGGTCTGTTCAAATGAGAGGGTTGTTTTGATAACTTGGATGCATAAATGTATACACGAAAGAAAAAGAGACGTTTGTCTAATTATTCTTTGTCATAGACTCGGTGTCAAGCACCAGTCGAGTGTCGAATTTCTATCGACGCATTTCAGCAATTTAGATTAAATCTTTAGGCAAAAAAAAAAGGCAACATCAGGTAGTTAAAAATTAATTTCTTATAAGATTTAGTGGAAGTTCAAGTGTTCAACATCCAGATCGTATAATAATAGCAAGAATATCAGCTATAATGTAGTATATTCTTTTTTATTTTTTTTTCCGGACAACAGTTATAAATTATAATACAGTCTTCTGCCTCTCGACAAAATTTCAGTTTAACTAAAATAGGCAACACAATTATAGAAGGAAAATACAGGATCTTTGGCATGAAAAATAATATACACTCGATTTTCAGGTTCTTGATATTGGCCTGAAATGAAATGAATTCCCAACTCAACCGAAAAGAAAAACAGCACCCAAAAATGGACATATAACATGATCAATTAATTACATACAAATCAGAGGGAAAATGACCGCTATCATCGAGGGCAGAACCGTAACTATATTTAAACTAGGGGCCCACCCAGTTCTAACTTCACCAAAAACTGGACATCTACAACGGGGTTGTTCCATCACCATTGTTTTCAGAAACAACATTCAGAAACTATGTGCTGCTAGCTGCCCACCGTATCAAAACAAACTATGGAATATCAACAAATGAATGAACACACTACCACACTAAAGTGATAACAATTCAGATATTCGATCTCGACCGTCAGGAGGAATCTCCCTTCCAGGGACCTGAACCTTAAGAAGTTTGGCATACCTGCAGAAATTTAATGTTAATAGAAATTCAATGATTCCAAGAAAATGGGGATAATAAGCAGTTTTTCAATCAACTTACTGAGAAGCACTAAACAAGTGTACATGTTCCGTAATGAATGAAAGCAAGGCCTGTGTCAGAAATAGGAATAGCAAGATAAGATGACCTGCTAAAAATTAAAATCAATATGAAGCCATCGGTTCAGTTTGCTTGCCTCAAATGGCATGTTTAATAGTTCATAGTAGGTGCGGACTCTATCCAACCTCTGTTGGACTGCTTCACTATCTATGGATGGAATTGCTGCTAGCGCCTGCAAAATGACCATTATTGTCACTATGGCAGTCAAATTTCAGCGTGGGAGTTTTGTTCTTTTTAAATCCCCATGTATTTCCAATTTCATCTTTGTACCACTAATTCTGATTGATTTATGTGTCAGTACAGTTCCAACAGACGACTTTTAATTTTTATTTTTTCCAATGTCTCAGACTTTAAGGCGAATAGTAAGAAAAAACATTAATTACCTGTTCCAATGCAATGGAATTTCGACATATCTGCTGAACTCCAAAAAGATTAATAGAATCCATATCCCCCAAAGCCTATAAATAATAAGTTTATCCTATCATTAGCAGTGAAATGAAAAGAAATAAAACAAATGTTTAGACTGAAGATACATCCTCAAACATTAAAAAAAAAGTGGAGTGTTCCTCTACAGTAAAGGTGAAAAATGTAGGAAACTATATATGCATACCTGAATAAATTTATGTGCTGCAACAAAACAAATTCCTCCAAATATGTAACTCCGTTTTGCATTTGAGACAAAAGGAGCTATTTCTTCATCTCTCTCAGTAATCTGGAGGTCCCACAAAAAAGTAAAGATAAACAGTTTGCCTAGCATAAGCACATGCTACATCTTTGGAATCATTAAACAGGAATAGCAAACCTCATAAAAGTTCACCATTATGTTTCAGTTACTCTCTTTTTAGGTTTCAAAGTTTGAGATTGATTATAACATTTTAAATAATTACAAAAATATTTTAGAATTTTGGATTAGCTGGTTTAGTAAGTTGGTGTTACAAGTTATTACGATATTTAGTTACTCCTGCAATGTTTTTTCTTGATCCATTCCAGATAAAACTAAGAATATTCACAATCACATTATGCAAAGATAAAAGGTGCACCAGTGAAGTGAGCGCAATGATGAAGTCATCTGGCTCTTCAGCATCTTGGTCATCCAAGTAAGTTTTAGATCCCATATCCTGCCCAAAATTGTGATACTCAGAATAAATGGAGCAATTAACTATCAGTGTTATTTCTTCCACAGATATAGACAAACAATAATGCTGGTGACAAACCTGTATGTGAAATACTGTTGTTAATTGCATCTCTACACGTAAAACCTTTAGACAATCAACAGCCAATTTCCTATAATCTTGAGCAAATGATGCAAGAGTCCTTGGAGGTGCACTGTCTGAACGAGCATGATGATAGTTTCCTTCAACATGATTTGAGCTTTGAGTTGCCTGTCCAAGCCTGCAAATTGCACAAAATTTATGCACCACAAAAATACTGCCCTATGATTGAAAAGAAGGATATAATTTCTTTCATTTAGGAATCAATAAGTCAAGCCCTATAACATATTGCTTATATGGCTAAGATAATCTATAACACATGGGCATTCCTCCACCTTTGTGGTGGGTTTGAAAGTGTACTTAGGTCTGCAATTGACTGCAAACTTGAGGTGTTCTAGTTAGGTCCACAATCTTGAGATGGTATCAGGTATCATCATTGATATTGGGTCACCGACACATTTGGCCACATCTACAAAGTTCACACACCAGATATCCTATGCCAGGTGTTCAGGGAATGTGTCTATCACTTAATGATATGACTAGGATAGGCTTTCTAACCACTTAGGCATCTTTTTGGACAAAGTTCACATGGGCCATGCAGAAACCGAACCAACCCAGAGTTGCACACAGGCCAGTATCACAGATCACAGACTCTTAGCAAGCAGATTTGTGCGAGTATTGCAGACCGAGCTACACACAACAGAAGATATGGACTCTGGAGTTGTAAGCAAAAAATCCAAGGTTTTTTTACTACTAGTTGGGCAACTCTATACCGGTTTCCTGCTTTACCCAGAATGATGGTCTGGGTATAATAGGCTGCATCATGGATTCTAAAAAGATTGCAATTTTACTCAGAGCTCCACTACAATATCCAAAAAACGAAGTTGTTTCCAGGTGGAATCATTGCAAGTGCCCAAACTAATATAATTATGTAATTGTTCGATCTCAATGACAATCTTAATAGTCTTGCATATATTCTTGGTTTATATGCAGTATATGCAGCAGTTAAAGAAACTCACCTTTCAATTGAGTCTGCAACATACTCCAACGAGTCACTAAGAGATGCTAACAAAATAAGCTTGTTTCCATCATGAATTAGGTTTTCCTGAAGCAAAACTACAACAACGTAACTGGCAATGCGTAATAACGAGAACAACTTTTAGCAAAAATGTAAAACATGAAAATCTGTTCCTTCCAAGTCGGTAAAATAAATACCAAAAATCAAGAAGGAAAAAAAATTATTTCAATAAGAAAAGTAACTTATTAGCATAAACGAAGTCACAAACCTGCTTAATGGGACACAAACGCAGCAGTTGTTCACTTAGTTCTAATTCAGCCTCAATTGTTTCAGCGTCAGAGGAATTACTTTGCATGTTAGATTGATCAAGTACATTTGGTAAATATGCACTTGAGGGGTCTAGCCTCATCAATTTTTCAATATCATGCCTCCCAATAAGCATATAACTCTGCTTCTCAAGAACAGCCTGAAATACAATTTGACTTAAATATTAGAAAATAGTACATCAGAATGCCACTATGGAAAAACTAACATTTATAGATTTGTTAAGGAGCTCTCTTCTAACTCTGTAAGTGGTAAGGAGCATGCACATATAAAGCTCCACAACTAACAATCTCAAGACCAACTCAATTCAAGAGTTGAAACCATTAGTGTAACTGTGTAAGCACTAAATGGTTTTAATCTCCCATGACATCCACTCACAAAAACATCCCTTCCGATCATTAAAGAGTATATTTGTACTGATAGTAAATGAATTATAGTGAGCAAACTTGTGACCAATAGGCCATAACTGTCTTTTGATTCTCAGTACTGTTCAGCCAATAGGTCATAACTGTCTTTTGATCCCCTAAAACTTATGCTTTGTTCCTGTTTCTGTATAAATTCTACTTGAATGATGTATTTCCTGCGTGGTATATTTCTCTTTTCACTTTGCTGAAAGTTTGTCCCAAAGGAGGGATAAAAGTACCTCCATGTATGAAGCCCGGCATCTTTCATAAGTCCTCTCCAGAAAAGTTTCCACATACTTCACAAGATCACTAGCAAATTTGGGCATTGCTTGTGCCCAGCCAAGCACCTGCAGCAAATTAGATCCAGTAAATTATAAGGGAGCATATCTGCATTCTCAAACCACAGATGAAATTAAATATCAAGGATAATCATCAAATAATGTTCAAGCTAGCCAACTGGGATTAGCCTAAATGGGGTAGATGATTAGGATAGAGTTCCCCCTTCCCTTGTACCCTGGGTTCAAAACCCCCTTTCTTTGTACCCTAAAAAATAAAATAATAATGTTCAAGCTCCAAATCCCATTTGTCCTATCTTGTCATACTCATAATGATGTTATTTGACAGGAAAAAACGTAGAAATTAAAACCTTTCTTACCATATTAAGAATATTTAGTTAAAACTTACCTCCTTTGTTAAGTGATCTATAGCCAATAGTCCTTGTAATACAGGTCGACCCTTCTCAATTGATGGTGTATAAGCAGCCAAATGTGCCCTTGGACGAAAAGCAGCTGGACCTAAAAATATAAACCTTAGATCAAATACTAAAACAAGCTTATAATAAGGGCCTCTTAGGACTATAACTAATCCATGAACCAATCAATATTCATATTCCATCTTTAATATAGAAAGCATGTCAAAAGTGTTCAGTGCACCACAGGCCTCAACAAGATACGCTATCATAACATGCTTTAGGCAACTTCTTCAGCTTCTTTTAAATTTTATATTGTAAGTTTTGCTATTCAAACATCAAATACACAGCAAGTATGTGGCAGACATTTGCAACTTGAAGGATAAGAGAACTTTTTTGGGTAAAATAACATTTTTTCCCCTGATAAAAGAAGAGTATCATTAAGACTTAGAGAAGAATCAAATAAGATGACACGATGATAAGAGATCCTCCCTACCAAAAAAAAAAAAAGAAAAGAAAACACTGTTGATGAAGTGTAACTGTTCAACGGGAGAACAGAAGCACCTAAACTTAACCCTCCTAAGAAGGGAGTTTGAACGCTAGATTACCAACCACTCTAATATAGTTGCATGCTTCTTGTTTTTGAATCTTTTAGACTGAGCTAAATGTAAAGTATACTCTTACTAACAATCAAGTCCTGAGAACCTGATACCCAGAACATTAGTTGGTAACTTTGAAATTGTTCAAGTCTGTCCTTTAGTTAGTAAATCCCAACTTGATTAAACTATATCACAGAATTCCCATGGCTACCAAATAAACTTTTTAATGTATAATTGACATATGACAATTCAGATGTTTCAACATAAATGTCATGATACACACAAATAAAAAAAAAAAATCTACTGGGCCAGCAGGGGTTCTAAAATAAGAGCTTTAGAAAGAAACAGGGAGAATGGTTTAGAAGACTTGCTTGAAATGGCCTGCTGTACTCCTTTTCGGTAGTCTACAAACATGGTGGGTAAAAAGTGGTCCTTCACGAAGTTCTCCACAAAAGCTAGTAATCCATCATTCCTGAAATTCACAAAGATGACAGCATCACAGACTAATTCATTATGAAAGCAACAACTTTTGGGCTTGGAAATACATTTTGGAATTTGCTAGGAACCAGTAGTCAATAAGACAGTAGAAATAACCAGAATTCATTTCTAAATGGATATTTAGTATAGAAATGCAATTGTAAACCCCACCTGCCACCCCCAACCCACAAAACCCCCAAAACAATTCTCTTAAAACTTTCAAAAGGGGCAATTCAACAACCTGGGCCTTTTGCTACCTTTTCTTCCAAAATACCTTCAGGGAGGTAAATTGCATTTTCCCCTATTTAATATGCTCTAATGCCTCTGAAGATTTCTATTGGATCACAAAATTTAAGCAAAGGAAAGGAAGAGAAAGATGCTAATGATGCATTGAACATGTAACTAGCGATGCAATTCAATACCCTAACCAAATACCTCCGTGTATGTTGAGGCCTATACTTTCTCTGCTTTAACAAATAACAATTCAAAAGTTCTACAGAATCATTAAGGAAGAGAAGATTTGTGACCCCTTTAAAAGTAATGTTTCATGATGAGTTTACACCAATAGAGAGGATATTTCAAGAGACCTCTCAACTCTCTCAAGACTCACAATTACTCAAATGACTATACCCCCTTGCATCTACTAAACATGTAACAGATCAATTACAACTAACTACTCTTAGCTAACTCTTTCAAATGGTAACTAACTCATATAGTAGTGGGACCCTAATAGTCTTATCAACCACATTGTTGGTTCCTGTTTTTCATAGACACAAGGCTTAATTGTTGATTGTAACTCTGTATGCATGGATCCGATCGTGAGCAAGAATAGACAGTTGCAACCAACTAGAAATCATATTATTGCTATTTTATATCTAACCGTAGTAGAGAGATTGTCACTTAATTATGTTCACTATACATAATGGTAAAATGAACAATATAATGGATATATAGTTTGAAAAATTAATAAACCAAACTGGCTCTGTGACAATGATGCACGCGCCCACAGCCAGAGAGAGACAGGAAAGCAGACAGATAGACAGACAGAGATGTAGAGTGGGAATGACTATGTTATATGATGAGAGGCAGTTACACCAGAGAAATTTGGGAGATGAGATAGCTTGTTGAGCAAGCTAGAGTTACAATATTCAAACTACTCCAAGGAAGTTACTGTTGGTTTTAACAGCTGGCAAAGATCAAGCACTCTACTGTGTTCCCATTGAACTAGGAATATACTCTTATAGTTCAGAAAACCAGCCTTGTCTGGCTAGTTTAACAGAAAAGCTGAAAACCAGACCACACAATAGATTGTCTAACATAACGTTTTTGCCTTGTATCCACTCTCTTTAACACTTAAAAATCATTTTTACAAATGATTTCACTCAAAATTTATGTTGAGAAAGGGCCAATTATTCTGCTCACGAAAAAAAAAAAAAAATAAGCAGAGCATTATGTGCTCAACATTTGAGCACCAACTATCCACACAAAACCCAACAATGTTCCACAATACTGATTTAGAACAAAGTAAAATGAATAAGCACATTGCCATTCATTACAGCACGTAAAAAGAAATAATAATATAGCACACTTAATTTGAAGGGAAAAAGAAGAGAAGGGGGGGGGGGGGAGATAAGAAAGAGGCATAGACAGAGTGGTTTCTGAGACAAATATATGACAAGAAACAGTGAGATGGTTCTGAGCTCACCCAAGTTGGGAATACTTTGTTGGCAACATAGAAGCAACTTTATCTGTGAACTGCATAAAGAATCAGGTCAGGAAAGCCATAAAGCCAGTTTACACGAGGCAGGAGAAAGTGTGGTAATCCAGTACACAACACCTGATGCACAGGTCGGTATATGGCAGCTGCCAAATATATGCCTTCTTCAGGCAAAACTGCTGCAGAACCATAACCCTCTTGCAGCACATTGGGACCCTTCCTGTTCCATCCTTGGCGAATAAGATCAGCTCCTAAATATTAATGTAATCAAACATAAATATTGGAAATGAGAAAGCATAAACAAGCAAATGATATAGAGGGAAAAAAATAACAACACTGGTATAAACTATCTTCAGAAGAAAGACAATGACTCATCATTAGAGCACAAACTGCAAGTGGAGTAAAAAATAAATGATATTACAAAATCTTCTATAAATGATATATAAATAAAAAGTTATCACAGATATGGTTCTGGTTTCAAGCATACTAATAAGAGAGTTTCTTAATTAACTGACAAAGGAACAATCTGGATTTGTAGAAAAGGCGAAAGAGGGCAAATGTTCCTATTATAAGCACTTGTCATTTCATATACTGTGCTTAATGCATAGACAGATTACAGTGGGACCAAGGTGTTAAGATCCAACATAGATTGATCTGGAAGTGTTCAAAAGATGTTAATAGTGGGACCAAGGAGTTATCCAAATCCGTAGTCTTTGAGAGGTTTGTGAGGATAGAGTCTGCACAAGTATCAGTTTAGCAAAGCTAAAAATATTGGACATGCATAAATGACTAAATCCAACTAAACATATTCTTTTGAGAAGCCATTGCTACACTTCAGTATGCAATCCAAATCTCATAACATATCTTACTAGCAATGTAAACCTACGGCAGCAAAATTCCTTAACTTGTTATTACAAAGTATACTTTACTCCTCTAATAGAATTCAGCATACCCTGGTTAGGAACAGATATTGTAGCATCTGTAAAGCGAAAAGCAAAAGTAAGACCATCTTCTGATTTATCCCTGCAATCATTAAGAGATAGTAATCATTAACAGCAAAAATTTAGCATCAGAATGCAAATATTATTACAGCAGATTACATTCACTCTCTCTAATGCTAAAGGCGCACATGTGATGCCCAAGAGTTCCCACATTTGGGAAGGATCAAATTCCTTCTTCTCTCGAATCGTTTCTTTGTCAACAGAAGGTAAATGTAGATTGATTTATAAGATAGAAAGCACACAAAAGATAACTTATTATTTGGGCCGTGAGACACAAATTGATTCAAATTGCATCATATAGCATTCTGTGCTTGCCAATGTAATAACCACCAACATAATATAACCAGGGCGAGACAGCCCAATGATGGATTGTTTCTCACCGAAGGCTCTACTTATCTATCTAATATCATTCTTCTTAAAAGAAACAACAATTACACTATTAACTACTATTTACCAACAAGCAGAGCTTATTTGAGTAAAAAACCATATAATCCTAAATTAGAACATTAACAGTGGATCCAAATGGAATAATTCTTATGTCAGCTTCTTAATGGATTGTTATTCTTAGCTTTTGGAATTTGATGAAGCAAAAGGACCCCTACACAATATTTAAATTAGTAACAGCTTCAAATAGAGGAGATATTAACACATAAAAAAAGATTGAGCAGTTATCATCAATTAAAATAGCAATAGAAATTAAGGCACTTGCCTCTTGTCTTTTGAGGGGGCTTTACTTGCAAGTCTAGCTGTTTGTACAGCAGCATCAGCAGAAGCAGCTTCAGGAGTGGCCCGCAGAATTTCACATAAAAGTTGTTGGCATTCACTCTGTTAAAAAAGTGAAGAACTATAGTCAAAGGAAACAATAAAAAGGACTACATCCAACATGCACATTCAAGAATAATGTAGGATACTTTATGTTCATAAGACAGGTTAGTTTCATACAGTTTCCTTGAATTGGAGCATAAATTAAGGTGTTTGACAGCATGTTATATCACTCTCACTACAGTCAACAGCAAAACCATCCTTAATGAGGGAAAAGCAAAAGAGTGCGAGAGGAAGAGAAAGTGGGGGGAAAATGTTACACCAAATCCCCACAAGCATGTAAAGTTTCTTAGTGGTATCTTGACAACGACAAACATGTATGTTGATCCACATATTCTATGATAACTTAGCAAGTACAGAGAAATTAGAAGTGTACTAAATTCTATTAGCAGCAACATATCCGTAAACATTTCCTCATCTTTTTTAAATCAAATATCTAGCAGTTAAATGCCCATGCATATAGACTACCTGTAACACAGTCAGGGAGAAACCTATACTGTAACCTCCAGTGACTTGAGATGCTTCAGACTCAGGGTTCCAATTTACATCAACTGACATTGATTTTGGAGTGTTGATTTCAACATGATGACTGGCTTTAGCTTCCAAAAGCTCCCCAACAATAACATGGTTCTCTGAAGAGTCACATATGAGAATACAAATTTGCTTTTGAACACAACCTAGATAGAGAATGCGTGAAATACTTGTGTCTCACCAAATATTCGAACAACAGCATCCAAAATTGAATCAAGAAGCTCCTTTGCAGCAACCTGAGCTTTACCGCCAGGAACCATAAGAGGTGATACAGGGCTCACAGCCAAGAGAGTCCCATTGACAAATATTCCATTCTTTCGCTTCTTTTTTGGCATCTGATAGCTTTCTAGTTGACCTTTTATAAAGTGTAGGCCTCCTGTGCCAACTCGGGAGTCTTGACTAGATGCAGATGAATTCAAAAGCTCTGCATGAGCTTTTATCTTGGACATAATAACTTCATGAATTGTTGGTCGCAATCTTTGGCTGACATGATAAAATAGATAAAGGTTATATACACCATATTACCCGGCAATAATAATAACAACAACAACAACAATACGGAACTAGCTAAAGGGTGTCCTAAGGGAAGTGGTTAAGAGTGTGAAGAAGAAAGAATTGGTTTTTCCAATGCGTTAAATGTATAAAAAAAAACTTAAAACATTAACATTTAATTTGCATTTGTATCAAAATTTTTCCATCTGCAGTATCCTTAACAAGTGAAAGGCACTAGTATGCGAGACCCTAATAATGATACAATGAAGTAAGACACTCGCATTTTCTAAACCCACCCCCCTACCCCCCCCCCCCTCCAAAAAATAAAAAAAATAAAAAAAATCCACAAAAATATTATAGTAGCAGAAAAGAAGGGGAAAATATTAAAATTCACATCCTGATTCGTTTCAGTGGCATGTTATGACAATAACACTCAAATTTTTCAATAGTCACTAATTAACTGGTCGAAGAAGCTTTCCTTGAAGAAGGATTAACTTTAGGATGCATAAAGTTTTACAAGAAGTTTTCTCTGTTTTTGTTGCTGCTTTAAAAATGCCTAGAATGCTAGGTTTCACCTTAAGTAACAGACTAACAGCTGTTAAGTAACATGATATCTGAAGTGTGATTATTCATTATGTTCTCAACATGCCTTAAGCCATGTGCCTTACACAATCTAGATGTCTGCCTAATTCTATCCCATTACAACATCTTTCCTGAAAAGCTATAAAGGTGTGTAAATTTGTTCCAGCCCAAATGCCCTTTAGTTAATGTTTAATTGTTTCTTTCTTACTCTCAATACCTTGTTACAATATCCTTCAATCAGAATTGTTCTTGTTTCTTTTAGATAAATCAAAAACTTGCTGAGACAAATAGAATCAATTAACAAAAAGAAAACATATTAACAAGAACAAACCCAGAGGGATAAAAAAAGGTGTCACATATAGTTGCTACAAAGATTTTCCCTCCTGCTTTCTCATAAGCCCAACAAAACTTGCCAAGAGGAAGTGATCTAAGGATGGCCGTCGCCCACCAAAGATATCAGAGTTATTCCACAAAAAGCAATAAGAATAAAATGTTATGTAGATAACAAACCATATCACAGCACCAGCTGCTGCAACTTTGCCAAGCATGCAAAGGCACTCAACCAGGGTTTGAAGATACTTGACATGAAGTGGAGCATCACTCTTTCTGATTGTTTCCTATGCACAAGAAAGTCAAAAGTTTAGCTCCAAAGATTACAGATCACCATTAAATCAAGAAGGATTATAGTCAATAAAAATAAGTGGTTCATACAAGAAACTCATCAGGAGTTGAATTGGAAAGCCATGTTGGCATTTCATGTAGAGCAATTGTAGCATCCTTTGGTACATCACTACCATTGGACTCCAAAGTGCCTTCCCCATCATGGCCATCAAAACTGAAATGCAAATTGTATATACAAGTAAAGCAACATTCATGTGTATAAAACAAATGCAAAGACCAGCATATAAGGACTCCAAAATCAAATGGTCTCCTCTCAAAAGGAACATAAAATTTGTTTTTAAAAAATTAATAAAAAAAAGAAAGAAAGAAGAATCAGGAATACATCAGCCATGCCAGAATCAGCATCACAAAAGATTATAACCCTAACACAAGAAAACAAAAAGGAAAAAAAGGATGATTATGATGATGAAGAAGAAGAAAGAAGAAAGTAGACAGCAGATCATGCATGCAAATATGAAAATAAAGTTGTCAATCATTACATTGGAGGAATCCTATAAAGAAAGAAAGAAAAAGTTTATTGAGATTTTAAAAGATGAAGCATGCAAAAACTAGGACAAGTAATCATCTCTAAAAGCATGGTAATAAACAAGAGTAAAATCTATCATTGAAGTAGACCCTTCCAAACTTTTAACATATTCAGTAAAACAATACCTCTAAACAGACCATGTGCTTTGCAACAAAAGGGAAAACCCCTAAAGATGTCACAAAAGAGGTTTAATAAAATAGAGTTTGGACCGAAGACTAGTTCCCACCACAATATAGCAATTACTTAATTAATGCTATTGTAGCCATCATTGAAAACAATACATTATAACTATGCAACATTCTAGTACATCAAAATCAATGAAGTCAAAGCAGGAAAGAGCTGAAAAGTAATGTAACTGTCTTGTAAAAATTGCTAAGAACTAAACTTCTACATAACAATTTTTAGCAAGAACATCAAACTAACACATATTCACATCATATACTGAAGAAACCAGTTTCCTTAGTTATTCACAAGAGAACTCGAAAACCTTTTCAATTCTTGACGAACATAAGACAAAGCAATTTCCCAGAACTAATTAGTCTACCTACTGCAAAGGCAATCAGGTCCTAATCATCAAGAATGAAATGAACAATAAGGAACTGTATGAAGTGTCAACAAGAATTCATTAACATAGTTTATACAGTACAGAACAAGAAGATAGAGATAGTGATCCATTTGGCCAGTATTACCCCCCATCCACAGATCCGGGCTTATATGATCCATCAACCTGGAGAGCAGTCTGAGTGTCACCTTTCAGTAACCTTGTTCTTCGAGATAGTGGTTGTGAATTATGTGCAGTGAGTGCAACGGCTGTGGTGGTTGGTACTTCATCATCATTTTCTAGCATAGTTGAGCCAGCAGCACTGCAGAAAGAGCAGTTCAAACATAACTTCATAAGTTGAATAAATCACAACTTAAAACTCAAGAATGAGGACAGATTACATATTTGTTGTAAATTCCATAAACAACCTCCATGAAATCCAAATGTTTCCAAACAAATGATACATGGAAACAGTTGAAAAAATAGTAGTAAAAGGGAAAAAAGCATTGGAAGTATATATGCACAAAATAGAACAACTAAAAAAGCATTTCAGAAGTATAAACCCCAATAGCTTAGCATGATGTTCAAAGTTACAGATCATAATGGAAAAAAAAAATTATACCTATATTCGCCCTTGTTGTATAGATGTGCATGCAAATCCTCCAAGATCTTATAAAAGAGGGCTCCACGTAACTTTGTTAATTCTGAGCGGACATCTTGAAGTGCACCAACCTGGGCCACATGTCAAATAATGAAATAATTATGACCAAAAAAATGAAGAAACTATAAATAATGATCGAGTAACTGCAAAGATATGAGCCATGAGAGCCATGAGAAAATAAAAAAGGGAAGGCAACAGGAAGGTTGACTTTTTTTTTTTTTCAGATGTCCAGTTTTGGTTCTTATACCATTTGTAGTTTTCTACTCAAGCCAAAGTTAACATAAATCTTAAACAGCAGCCGCCAAGCTTTGTTATGCTAGATGGGGTAAGCTACATGGATTTCATTACACACTCTTGATAAGACATTATGCATAGGTTTGATGATATGCTTGAAAATAATGAACTTCAATTGACCTATACCTATTAAGCATCTGAAGTTAGAAGTAAAATATTTAAAATTAAATAATTAAAAGATCAACCAGCAATAATCTCAATGAAATGTAGAATAATGATATAACCAACTAAATGATTGGCATTTTCAGAGGCATCCCTTTGCCTTTCCATATAATAGAGGATAGAATAACAATTATAGCTCTCTATGACACACAGGACTTTCTCACATTCTTAGTCTTCTTGAGGCAATATTAATATCTAACAAGCAGACAGATGCAACAGCTTTGTTGTATTTGTTTAGCCACATCTGTTCTTTGTTTCTTTATAGATTTTCTGATATGATGGATATCGTATCACCTGCTTTTAGTATGTTTGCCCTTTTATCTGTACAAATCACTTGCTCCTTTTAACTAAAATACCAAGTGAAGTGCAGAACCAAGGTGGGGAACTATTAATGAAAAATAGCAGGTTCCTACTCAAAATAAGAAGAAAATAGGATAAAATGTGAGTGAGTTGAAATCCTACAGTTTGGAGACCTTCTCTCTCAAGCATCAGCATAGACTGCACTTGCAATTGAACTGCAGCATAAAATTGCTTCTCAGCAATGAGCTCCTCTATACGTGCTGGAACCTGCAACTTAGATCTTCAGACTCAAAATCCTCCATGAAAGATAGAGAAGTTTAAACAGATAACAGAAAAGAAAGCAATTAAAACAAAAAGTTTAAAAGAAATCAGGAAGCATGCACAAATGTATACATGCAAGCAGAAAAATGCAACCTTGAGATGCATTTCCTCTAGCACCTGAGAAAGACATTATATGAACTGGATTTACGGGGTCGGTCATCCTAAAATTGGGACTCACTTCTTGTCGTAAATATTCACTTGTAGCATATCATATCTCATTGGATTGGCGGGAGAGTAGAATCCATAAAAAATACTTATAAAAAAAAGTGATCCATTGAGTCATACTAAGTATATTTGAATTCTATTGATTATAAACTATCTTTATATCAATATAAGAAAAAAAATCCCAACATAAATTTTTGGTGCTTCAATACTGGAGAATTCTAGTCTAGAAGCTCCTTGATGCAGCAATAGACCATGGTTGATCAAATATCTATAGTAGTGCATTGGTATCACTATGCTAAGAATGAAAATCCACAATAGCATTGATTCACAGGAAGATAATTGTTAGCATTAGCCTAATTTCATCGCCATTCCAAGCACAGTGAGCTTTCACGAGTTATAATGTCTCTGTATATAAGTCTAGTTCTATAGCTTCAATGAATTTTGAGGTCATTATGTGCTTCACAGCTAAAACTACTACAAAAGTTCTACACATGTACAGATGTAGCACACTGGATATGAAACTGCAAATGCAATTTTGCATACTGTTTATTCTATCCCAAACTGTTAAAGTGGCAAAAAGTGACTCCAAGTCATAGAAAATATAATTAGACTTTTAGAGGAAGCTAGCGTAAGTTCTGACACGATACTGTCTTTTAATCAGCAACAAACAAAGCAATGCAATTGAATCAAGAAATAAAAAAACAGTAAACACTTGGGAAATAAAAGATTGACCTTAGCAATGCCTTCAATTTGATCCAATAAGGAGATTATGTGTCGCAATGTAACTGAGCGATACCATAATTGATGCAATTGTTTATTGCGCGCACTAAGGTGCTTCTTTGCCTCTGCCAAATCTACCTTTAAGACAGAGATACTCTCAGTGGAATCACTGAAAAGCTTCAAGATCTGAAGATAAACAAGATATTTGTTAAATGGAAAATCATAATGAAAGGCCAATCCTAATTCAGTTACTCTATGTAAACAAGAGGGAAGTGGCAAACTCTTAAGAATTCTACAAAGTAACAACTGCCAAAACTACAATAGGAAGTTTATAGCACAATAAATTGAACAACAATAAGAACAACGAAAACAATAATAACCATCAACCATTTTCCCATTAAGTGGGATGCAAAGTAAAGGGGAAATTTAAGGAACTATAATCTGAAGGTGGACCTCCATTAACACCCACAATCAAACTCCCTGAAGTTTCAGTTGTGAAGTACTGGCAGTTTGAACCAATTGTTCCCGGGTCAACATAACAATTTTAAAAAGAACCCATGAGAATGAAATATTAAGAAACCTGGGAATAGTTTTGGATAGCTTTGTTGAAGCCACTATGATAGGTTTGTACTACTTCATCCACAACCTCCTCAACAACATCACTTTGCTCCTTCAACAATTGTGCAGCAGCATCACGATCTTTTGACGTCAAAATGTGAACAACATGAGGTAGTGAATCAAAACGAGCAACAGTCCAACTCTCATCTATTTTAGCGAGTTCACGTCTCAAATACTGCATTTCGGTAGAGCAGAAAGACTCAAATTATCACAAATTAGAGAGATTAACACACGACAAAGAGCAATAGAAAACTAGATATATCAATGAAGGTTTTGGAGCAAACAATCTACAGTTCAAATTATTAGCTAGAAGTAAAAGATAATTTTAGTATAAAATAGCAATCATGTGATGCATACAACTTTGGTTACTATAACTTGCATAGTGGTAAAAGAAGGCCATTAAATAAAAGTAATCCTATCTGTTGAGCAAAGCTAAGTTGGTTTGAAAAGACCATGAAGAGGTGAGGACTTTGAGAGCCAATCTGAAGCATTAAACGGGAAAAGTGTCAGCGTCTGGTGGTTTTTCTGCTGCTTTATTTTAAAGCAGCAGAGACTTATGATATTATTATACGGGCATATCCTAAACTTGCATCATATATAGCATTGTAGTGTCAAAACCAGTACATCTTAGAGTAGATGTTTAGAACCTCTTAACTACAAGTACAAACTTTCACGGTTCATGATTTTTATAGAGGGGTTTCCTCTCAGAGATGCAGACAGATTGCAAAGCCTGGCCTGTTGATGTATTTTTTTTTGTCTATCTTAACCTTCCATAAATTGAGGATTTCTGGTCCTCCATGCCTTTTCTAATATCCTTCTGTCCTTGTTTACGAAAAAGGAAAAAGAAAAAGAAATCAATTTTAAGTTATAATGAGAACAGTTTGCAGTTACAACAGCCTTTTGGCACCAAATGGGGTCAAATATGGGCCTACTTCAGACTAGTGTACTCTGTTGGAACCAAGGATGAAATAGACTGAGGATATAATTATAACATTGGACAGAAGTTGTTCTCCCACCCTTGTAAGGCATGAGCCTTATTCTGGAACATAAACATAGGTTACTGCACCAAACTGCTCAAAGTTTCCCCATTTCTATTCCAGTAATCTACAAGCACTAGCAGTGAGGCCAAAAGTCCTTAGAATATAAATCAATTGCAGAGAATCCCTCTGAAAAGCAGTGATTAATCATTTTGAATACAAATCTAGAAAGTAACAAAGGAAAGCTTACAGCTTTGTCTTCAGGCAAAGGCAAGTCATCAAAAAGTCCCATATTGTGCTTTCAATGTATCCACACACCATAGAAGAGATAAGATTACCTTGTACTAACAAACCCACAGTTCTAACTGCAATGGATGAATACAAGTAATGAACACTCAAACTAATTGGCTGTGATAAACATGAATAATGTGAATAATCCAATTTCACCTAAAATAATGAAAAGAATCTGCTTCAATGGGTGCACTAGGCTTCAAGAAATGAAACTTAGTGTAAACCACAAAATTTGGAACCAAAAAAAGAAGGGGGGAAAAGTAAAAAGGAAAATAAGGAAGAAGATCAAATGAAGATATAATAGCTATCATAAACTACTTCTGCAAAAGGATTTCTGAAGCAAAGCACATGGTTTTAAAAGCCAACAAAAGATAGTGTTCCAACGTAAATAAAACCGATATTCTACTCACTCATAATAAAATGAAGCTGAAAAAAGAATTGTAAAGAAGTAATCAATTATATTGTTTCTGTAATAAGTTAGAACAACAATAAGTTCAGTTTTACCAAAAAAAATTATTTCAGAATATTGTCCCCTAATCAACCTCAAAACTCCCAAAAATAATTAAATACTGGTTCAGAACATAGAACAGTTGAGTCTAAGCAGCAAAGCAAACCAAACTTCTTGCTTACGTACACTTATTCCTAATGATTTCCAGATGACAATACCTCCAAATCCAGCTCAAGTAGCAACTAAAACAAGAGTTATTATTTGAACTTCAAATAACCTGACATCAGCAAAACAAAACAATAAGCAAAGAAATATATAAATAAATAAAACAGTAGATGATTTTGAATTCAACAAAAGAAAAATACGGTTCTAAGTTTGGCACTGAACTATAGTATTAAACATTAAAAACCCCCTATGTCCCCCGTATGTCAGGAAATACCACAATCATCAACCACCAAACCTTTCCTCACTAGGAGGAGGCCCTGGAGCAATCTCCGTGGATTGTTTCACACAAAGCATAAGCACAATTTTCTTGGTCATTCGGCAAAAGACAAACTACACTTATTTCCAATGCAATATCCAAAAATTTCTAACAATTAAGTAGTGATCAGAAACAACCACGAGAAGGGATCAACAATAGATTACTGAATTTAATTTTTGTAAATCTTAAAGCACCTAACAATCAAAGCATAATTAAATATCATTTCTACCGCTGTTCATTACTATACGGTAACTTAACACACACACACACACACAAACACCATAATCTCCATTCTACTACCGCTAAATAGAACCAGATCCTTGATTTCCTCTCACAGGCGAAGTTCACTAGAACTCTTCAGCAATTTCACTCATACAGAAGCAAAAAAATCTATAAAACTCCATCGAATTCCTCTCTCCACACATATCCTTCCACTTCCTCTCTGTTACAGTTCCTTCATCACTTAGCTAAGCAAAAAAAGGCGTTTACGAGAATTCAAAAAGCTGAATACTCCGTCGAGAACTTACAGTAAACGAAATTCGAAATACGCATTCTGTAATCAGAGATCTCGAGGAGCTACAAATGATTCAAATCGAGATTCATTGTGTGCGCACTAAATTCAGCAGAGAGAGAGAGAGAGAGAGAGAGAGAGAGAGAGAGAGGGAGGGAGAACCTGGAGCGAAATGGCGGCGAATCGACGGAGGAAGGAAGAGGAAGCGCGTGAAAAGGACGAAGGGGGAAGAGAAAGTGATGAAGAAGTCACTGAGCGTTCGGAAAGATAGATTTGACTGGTAATAACAAAAGAGAAAAGGCGAACACGCGCGCGCGTTAGAGCGTAGTCGTTGTTGTTTTAGTGAGGAGGACGAGAAAGAGAGAATGATCCTGAAAGATGTGAAACGCGTGACGTGATGCTTCTACCTGTTTTTATCTAAAGTTTATTAACACATTTTTATTTGAATTGAATTTTGCTTACACTTAATATAATCTTGTTTTATAAAAAAGGGGAAATTGATATTTAGCGCATTTATAAATTATAATGTATATTTAGTGAAGATCTTTTTTAAGTTTTTAATGCTAAAACTAATAACCTTAATAAATATCCTACCAAAGTCTTTTTTATTTTCATGTTTCAACTTTCAAGTCTTTCTCTATTCTAGCCATTATTTAGAGCAATTTATCATTTAACAAATAAAATCCTATCCATCCAATTAATACATGCATTAAAGAACAATATATTCAAAACGAATTTCAAATTATGAAAATTATGCATTTTCTGGCTAAATTTTTTACATACCGGTAATTTTAGTATGAAATAGGAAAATATTTTATTATTTTAATATTTTATATAAGTATAGTAATAGCATAAAATGCCGCTGGTATTTTATAATAAAAATATTTTTAGCATTAATTTACATCGGTGGAATATCTTCAAACCAATGGACAAACTGAAACTGTAAACAAAGTCATATTGGCCAAGTTAAAACGCCGATTACAAAACGTAAAAGGAGCATGGCAATCGAGCTTTCTCAAATCTTATGGGCATATCGGACAACTCTTCACTCCACAACAAGGAAGTCATTTTTCCGACTTACTTACAGAATAGAGTCATGATTCCCATAGAGATCGCTAAAGAATCTCCAAGGGTTATATTCTACAATAAAGGGCCAATATCTAAGCACAAAAGGAAGAGTTCGGCCTCCTCCCAAAAGTTCGAGAACAAGTTTGGATCAAAGAGGAAGCACTAAAGCAAAGGATGGCTTTGAAGTACAATCAGAAGGTAATCAAAAGAACCTTTATCACGAACGATCTTATACTGATACAAAATGACATCAGGATTCAGAAGTCGGGCAACGAAAAGCTAGCTGCGAACTGGAAAGGACCCTACAAGATTGTTGAAGTCTTAGGAAAAGGTTAGTACAAGGTGTCCGACTTACAAGGGATGGAACTCTCGAGGTCGTGGCACGCGTGTAACTTGAAGAAGTACTACAGTTAGGTAGCGCACCTTGTTCCCTGGTGTACTCATTTTATCGACTTCATAATTTTTTTCTGAGAAGGATTTTTTCTGAAGGGAATTTTAATAAGGCACCATAACACGGGCTAAGAGTAGTTAAAATCCTATTAGCCAATTTATGGAAAGACATTTTTCATTTATCAATGATAAATCCACTTCTTTCTTAAAAGTTTCCTATAAAAATGGATTAATTTAAACTTGACAAACCGCAAAAATCATTACTCGACCTATAATGGTCGGCAAGTTGAAGCGACGAGGTACAAATTAATATAAGAAGTTATGTAAACAATTTGTAAGATCAACCTCAAAATCAAGGCGGAATAAAAATAAAGTGAAAAAGTAACTTGACAAAGTTTGATTACAGGAAGTCGAAACTTACAAAGAAAATCACTATACTAACCTACTTCACCGACATCATTTAACTTAGCAAAGAAACAGTATTAGAAAGTTGTCAAAACACGATTTACAACTAAACGGCTATATAGGCTAAGATTTAACTCGACAAAAAATAATTACTGAAAACCTATAATCATGATCAAAATGAAGAAAGGTTTTTTGATAAAAAAGAAAACTAAAATTGTCTAAAAAATTCAACTAAAAAAGTGCTCAAGGCTACAAGCTATTACAAACAAATTGTTCATAAAAGACCACACATTGGGCCATTCAAACTGCTAGAGACGGAATTACAAAGGATTAAGCTGCTCTTCTGTGACAGTATCTTCAGCTTGGGTGGAAGGAATTAGGTCATACCCAGAAATCGGCACAGCTGCGATGGGGCCAGTGGGAGAAGGAGGGAGTTCACCACTAATGACCTCATTCCCATAGGGGACCTTGGGATTTTGGGAAATTTGAATGACCTCTGCATCCGAAATTTTCGGGTCGTGCAAATGAACCTCCTCATCATCCTCGGGAGCCAGGCCGATCTTTTTGTCTACTACAATATTATATTGGCTGATCAAGGAAAGGTCCGTCTCAGCAGTAATAACTTGAAACTAGGCATTTGAATTTGCAAACATTTCATCCATTCCTTCAGCCACATATTCCTCGAGTTCTGCATATTTGTCCCGAACGTTAGCCAGCTCATCCACTCGGTCGAGTCTTGCCCCCGAAGACACGGGTATAGCTCTCCTCCGCCTTCATTCTCAAATGACATAGCCAAAGCCGTCTCCGCCTGTTTTGCCTTGGCCTGAGCTTTGCCCAAGTCGAATAACAATGTATCCCTCTCCTCTTCAGGCTCCTTTTTTGTCTCCTCCAATGAAACCACCTCGACTTGGGTAGCCATCAAGGAGCTGTGGGTGGCGCTAAGGAAAGTTTTCTCCAACTCTTTGGCCAAGGCTGCACACACGCCTGCTGTCCGAATTCTACCTCGAGCCAGGAGCTGAAGATGGTTTTTGAGGGACACATCATCCATACTAATATGGCTATGAGGGAGAATATGTTTTTCGCTCCATGCAAGCCCATCAAAGCCCCTGTCGTATATGGTTTCCTACTCTGCAGTCTTTTACCTTTTGGGATTCGGTTCGAAGGAAGAAGGATGAGGACGGGCCACAACACTATCAGTGGCGGAGATAAAGAGAATTGGCCGAAACGGAGGGATGGGTATAACCTTCCACGAAGCTGAGGCACCCGACTCTGACTTCGAGGGAGAAGACCGGGCAACAGCGTCACCAGCTTCTTTTAGTTGTATGTCCCGAGCCACAACGTTCTTTCTGGTGGCCCGAAGTGTCTTAATGGCAGCCGACTTAGGAGCCATTTTTTCTACAAATAAAGACACATTAGCCGCCAACACAATTTTACAACAAGAATTTATAAGTAAAAGAAAGGATGGCTACCTAGTTCGGACTAGAGTTGACTGTGATCTCGTAAGAATTTTTTGGTGTCTAAATAGGGAGGCCATCCCTAATACTCTTGAAATAAGCCAACTACACTCTTTTCGAGCTCATCTAAATCATCTACATTATACTTGGATATTATTGGTCTCTCTTCTCAATACAATGTAAAAAGGGTTCATCGTTCTTGTCAATGAAGAAAGGTTGGGCATCCTCAACAGTTCGGATTAAAAAAATAATTTTTAAAATCGTGAAAAGACTCATTAAAATAGAAAAAATTTTCCTCCCCTAGACAGCTCAGAAAGAAACCTAACCTAATTTTTTAGAACTGAAAGGTTTGGTATGCACAAAGAGATAGAAGAACACTTTCAGTGAAGGTCGGATATCCAATTCCCGACAAAGGAGTTGGTATATTTTCAGAAAAGTCCATGAGTTAGGGTGTAGTGGGCTAGGAGCAACATTGCAAGTACAGAGGACATTAATCTCAAAGTCGGAAAAAGGAAGCCTAACATCTAGCTTAGTAAAAAAAGTAATCATCGTAAAAGAAAGGGCATTCCGACCTATCCAATGGGAGAAAACATATCCTCTCCTCGGGATCAGCTACCACTATCTCATAGTTTCACTCATCTTTCTGGTTTTCACACAACCTATGGTGCCTCTGGAAGATTCTGACATACTTTCTATCAATAACAAGAACAGGAGTAAGAACAAAAATATCTACCCATGTTAAGTGAGAGGAAACTTTGGTCAACATATTGTAAATTACAGAGCGAGACATTAAGGCTATACTTACAAATGCAACACACAAAAAAAAATCGTCACAACAAGTCGGAAAGTTGGACAATAGTCACAAAGAAGTCAGGTCATTGTTAATGACACCAGTAATTAACAACATTTCTCATAAAATCTCATAAACACAGCGGATCATCATCAAATTCCGAACACAGAAATGATGTCGCTTCCAACCAAGCAAAAGCGACACCATTTGAGAATAATATAACCATATCAAAGTCCCTAGCAACAAATCCCAAGCAGCGAACAGTTTTCAACAAGTTTTCAAGAACAAACAAGAGGTGACAATACTAAAGGAAATACAAAACCCCCATCACCAACAACATTTTAAATGATCATTCAAAATCCAAGGCAAATACAAGTACCCATAGCAATTGTAATAGAACAAAAATGGATAAAAATACCAACCTTAATGAAATGCAGAAGTAAAGAGGCACGTCAAACAGCAAGAAACACGAACGTTTCTCTTCGAAAAAGCAAAACGAGAACTTTTGAATGGGTTCAAGATGAAGAAATGCTGACTTAGAATGCAGTATAAAGCAATGAACAAAGGAAGAAGAGTGAAGGGGTTTTTGATGAAGGAAACGATGCAAGGTGAGCGTTTTCAGCACCTGAAAAGAAAAAAGAGGGAAGAGATTAACCTTTTATGAACAAGGGGCAAAAAAGACATTTTGCACCCCTCTTTAAAGCCACGCGTGGATTTTCAGAAAACTACCGGGTAACGTTCACCATGTCATTAAAGTGGCAACGTTTCAAAATTTTGAAACATCTCGAGTACCCAACCTCTTGAAGGCGGCATACCCGACAATGGAGACTAGAGCCATAAATGCTTAGGTCCGACCTCATGAAAGCTCAAACTTAAGTAGGGACACAGTTCATACTCTGGCCCAAATGCAGTCTAGGCCCATTAAGGATAAAGGCCCTTCAAGGGTGGCCTCTTCCACTCACCTGACCTTCTAAGAGGCTGAATGCGTTAAGGAGGTTCAGTTCCACTTATCTAAATAAGTAACTGCCTCTCCAAATCTCTCATACTATTTATATTTCTCCTAAAAGATAGACCCAACAAACTCTCAAGATAAAGGGAACGACTGTCCACCAATAAAAGTGGAACTCCTAAAAAAAGGTGGTTATCTTTTTACTATAAATACACTGACACCCCTCGGTATATTCAAGTCTAAATCTACTAAAAACCTGTTTAAAGCCTTTATTAAATTAAGCATCGGAGTCCCTTGCAGGTACTACCCCTACCTTCTCACGACGAACTCGAACGACGGCACCTCGGCATTAGAACAAGTTGGATGCTGCCTTAGAAGGAGTCTGGACCTCACGTTCAGACCTAAATCACCATTTCAGGTAACTCTCAGAACAATAACTTTCTTATATACCTAATAAATTAATCAATTAATTAATTGATATAATGAATTACAATTAATTGATTAACATAAATTATAATAAATTGTATAATATTTAAATATTTAATTAAATCCATTAGTTAATATTGATCGTAACAAATTGAATTTAATAAGTTAAAAAAACAAATTAAAAAATATTTTAAAAATATGTTAGTTTTATCATTAAATATAAAAATATGATATTTATATAATAAAATAGATAAAATAAATAGATAGAATAGATAGAATAGATACAATATTCAGAAGAAATGATATTAAATATTATATTAGTAACTCCAAAATAAATCGAACCGAGCTTAGACAAGTTCAACTAGTATTTCAAGCATTCAAACCACAAAATTTTATAGTTGCAGCAGCATCTATTGTAGAGAAAATTAGAAATATATCCCTGCAACAATTCCCACATAATTAGGCGACGTCCTTCATCATTCATCAAGAAAATCTAAATTCCAAGTGAGCTACATATATTAAGGATAAAATATATTATTTATTTTTAAAATTTGATAAAAATTTTAAAATATTCCTAAGTTTTATTTTATTTCAATTTTGTCTCAAAAATTTTCGATTTGTATCAAATATATTTTTGAAGGCTAAATTTTCAAAAGATTTAAGACGAATATAACAATAATGCATAAAAATTATGCTTGATTTGTTTGTGTTGAGGGGTTATTCTTATGAAATTGTTGTTGAATCAATCTTAAATTTTTTGAAAAATTAGCCATCAGGTGTATATTTGATGCAAATCGAAAAATTTTGAGACAAAATTAAAATAAAATAAAATTTAAGAATATTTTTAAAACTGTTGTCAAACTTTAAGAACAAAAAATATACTTTACCCCATATATTAATTTAGACACATCTGTCAAAAAAAACCACAAGTGAAAATAAATGGCATAAACTAAATCTATATTTTTAACTCATGAAAATTGATACAGCAATAAAGATAAGGTTTAGTGATTCTATTAGTATATATAATTTTACTAAATTCCCGACTAAATTTTTATATTAAATAAAAATTTTTAATTAGATATTTACTAATCACTTTTGTGTAAAATAATATGAAATATTATTGAAGTATTTATTTTTATATTTGATGTAAGATGAGTTATACAATTAGGATTATAAGTTTTTTTAAGATAACTATTGATGAGGATTAAATAGAAAATAGCTAATATAAAAGTTACAAAATTTTAAATTATAAATGTATAACTAAAAATTTAATAAAATTATAAAAATTAAGAAAATAATTTAACCAAAATACAATAAAATTTTACAGCCATACAATTTTACATTATTAGAAATAGAAAAGCACCAAAAACCTGTTAGATCTAGATTAAATATCTAAACCAGTCCTAAAAAATTTTCATATTAAAAAATTTTGTTTTCTAATAAATTTTTGTTTTGTAAAAATTCTCAAGAATTATTTTTGTTAGACATATTAATTTTTTTATCGTTTTAAAAATACGCTAATTTATCTTATAATTATATTTTTAGAGCTAATATCATATAATTAAGTCTTTTAGAAACTTACTTATCTAATAATATATATATATATATATATATATATTTATATATATATATATATTTGATTTAAAATAACAGAGAACTAATAACTTTTAAGAGGTTTTTTTCTTTATTTTTTACGGTATCGAATTTAAGAGTAAAAAAAAAATTACCGAAATGACTAATTTGGATCAATATATATTTATGGTTGGAAAGACATGGCCGTTAATTTTTGTTTCATTTTGGTTGGAGGAATGGGCTAGAAGCCCAGACTAAAGAGGCCCAAAATACTACAAACATTTCTGCTAACCAAGACAAGTGCCATGGCATCAAAGCTGATGTTAGTTGAATACCAAAAAAAAAAAAAGCTGATCTCAGTCACCACCGTCGCCGGAGAGAGCTCCCAGACTGTGAGATCGCGATTGCTCTCAACCGCTCACTTTGAAGGCTGATCGGCTACCGTGTTTCCCTACCTACGAACAAGCTTGAACAGCAGGAGCCATTCTCTCCTTTTCAATTGATGAACTCTTCTCAGCAAGGTATTTATCTTTTCTTCCATAGGATTTGAGTTTGTGATCATTTTTATCCCCGTGTGGACCATGGTAATTTCAGAAAAATCAGGTCTAAAAGCACATAAATTAAAGTCGAAGGGGATACACTTTTTATTTTTGATTTTTTTTTCTGTACTCCATATTATAGGTTGAGTTGGCGGAAGTAAGTACCTTTGGTGAAGTTGTTACATTTTATTACAGGATTCGCAGTTCAGGCTAAAGTAGCTTAGTGTTGAGTAGTGTTATCAGTGATTGATCTGCGGGTGTACGTTAGCGTAAGATGCGCTTCGATTGAAACTCTCTTTGAACCGCTTATTTCATTCCAATTGCAATGGCTCAGATTCCCAACCTGGACAATGCCCCCATCAATCTCATTTCAATCAGGTATACCTCTTTTAAAAGTATTATTTGATAACAATTCTAAATTTTTAATTTATATGGTTATATTTCAGGGAACAATCCCAAAAGGAGCTCATCAACATCCTCAAGAACGTAACTGTTTCTCAATTCCCACCAATTTTTTTTGTCCTTTTTTGGTTTTGACTGCAATTTGTTGTGATGGCACTCAAAAAACAAATTGACTTTGTAAATTGCTTGTGGTCGTTCTTGTTTTAGATTCGAGGGAAGAAGTGTTTGGTTATCGATCTGAAGCTAGGGGACTCTCTCTCTCTCTCATCATACAGACATCGTTACTCAAGGTAATTAAATTTTCTGTCTTTTGCTTCTATTCAAGTTTTACACGGAACATATTTATTGTATTAGATTTCAGAAAATCATTCTTGCCCATGGAAGATAGTTGGAATTTTTTTATAAGTAGTAGTTTGTTGTTTAGATGATTGGATAGTTTTATTGTATACTGAGAGGTTGTGTTGAACCGGTGAAATAGGAGCATGGAGTTGAATTGCGGCATCTTTCGGCTGACCACATTCAAACTGACTGCACCAAAGTGGTCTACCTCGTGCGATCTCAGCCTAATTTGATGCGACATATATGTTCTAATATTCACCATGACGAATCAAAAGGACTACAAAGAGAATATCATGTTTATTTTGTCCCCCGCCGCACTGTTGTTTGTGAGAAAGTGTGTTTTCCCTTAACTTGAGTATGTTGTACTAGTATACTTGTCCTACCATACAAAATAATTATATTTTCTTGTGAACAGGTTCTTGAGGAAGAGAAATTACATAACATGGTTACAATCGGGGAGTATCCCTTGTATATTGTACCAATGGATGAGGATGTACTATCATTTGAGCTTGACCTTGCTTACAAAGTATGTTGTTGGATATTACCATTTCTGCTCTTCCTGATATATCTATTGAGTTAATTTGGTATTGTTGTCCCTATGAGTTATAATTTATCATCTTTGAAATTGTCTTCCATTTAATATTTGCTTTGAAATTGTCTTCCGACCTATCCAATGGGAGAAAACATATCCTCTCCTCGGGATCAGCTACCACTATCTCATAGTTTCACTCATCTTTCCGGTTTTCACACAACCTATGGTGCCTCTGGAAGATTCCGACATACTTTCTATTAATAACAAGAACAGGAGTAAGAACAAAAATATCTACCCATGTTAAGTGAGAGGAAACTTTGGTCAACATATTGTAAATTACAGAGCGAGACATTAAGGCTATACTTACAAATGCAACACACACAAAAAAATCGTCACAACAAGTCGGAAAGTTGGACAATAGTCACAAAGAAGTCAGGTCATTGTTAATGACACCAGTAATTAACAACATTTCTCATAAAATCTCATAAACACAGCGGATCATCATCAAATTCCGAACACAGAAATGATGTCGCTTCCAACCAAGCAAAAGCGACACCATTTGAGAATAATATAACCATATCAAAGTCCCTAGCAACAAATCCCAAGCAGCGAACAGTTTTCAACAAGTTTTCAAGAACAAACAAGAGGTGACAATACTAAAGGAAATACAAAACCCCCATCACCAACAACATTTTAAATGATCATTCAAAATCCAAGGCAAATACAAGTACCCATAGCAATTGTAATAGAACAAAAATGGATAAAAATACCAACCTTAATGAAATGCAGAAGTAAAGAGGCACGTCAAACAGCAAGAAACACGAACGTTTCTCTTCGAAAAAGCAAAACGAGAACTTTTGAATGGGTTCAAGATGAAGAAATGCTGACTTAGAATGCAGTATAAAGCAATGAACAAAGGAAGAAGAGTGAAGGGGTTTTTGATGAAGGAAACGATGCAAGGTGAGCGTTTTCAGCACCTGAAAAGAAAAAAGAGGGAAGAGATTAACCTTTTATGAACAAGGGGCAAAAAAGACATTTTGCACCCCTCTTTAAAGCCACGCGTGGATTTTCAGAAAACTACCGGGTAACGTTCGCCATGTCATTAAAGTGGCAACGTTTCAAAATTTTGAAACATCTCGAGTACCCAACCTCTTGAAGGCGGCATACCCGACAATGGAGACTAGAGCCATAAATGCTTAGGTCCGACCTCATGAAAGCTCAAACTTAAGTAGGGACACAGTTCATACTCTGGCCCAAATGCAGTCTAGGCCCATTAAGGATAAAGGCCCTTCAAGGGTGGCCTCTTCCACTCACCTGACCTTCTAAGAGGCTGAATGCGTTAAGGAGGTTCAGTTCCACTTATCTAAATAAGTAACTGCCTCTCCAAATCTCTCATACTATTTATATTTCTCCTAAAAGATAGACCAAACAAACTCTCAAGATAAAGGGAACGACTGTCCACCAATAAAGTGGAACTCCTAAAAAAAGGTGGTTATCTTTCTACTATAAATACACTGACACCCCTCGGTATATTCAAGTCTAAATCTACTAAAAACCTGTTTAAAGCCTTTATTAAATTAAGCATCGGAGTCTCTTGCAGGTACTACCCCTACCTTCTCACGACGAACTCGAACGACGGCACCTCGGCATTAGAACAAGTTGGATGCTGCCTTAGAAGGAGTCTGGACCTCACGTTCAGACCTAAATCACCATTTCAGGTAACTCTCAGAACAATAACTTTCTTATATACCTAATAAATTAATCAATTAATTAATTGATATAATGAATTACAATTAATTGATTAACATAAATTATAATAAATTGTATAATATTTAAATATTTAATTAAATCCATTAGTTAATATTGATTGTAACAAATTGAATTTAATAAGTTAAAAAAACAAATTAAAAAATATTTTAAAAATATGTTAGTTTTATCATTAAATATAAAAATATGATATTTATATAATAAAATAGATAAAATAAATAGATAGAATAGATAGAATAGATACAATATTCAGAAGAAATGATATTAAATATTATCTTAGTAACTCCAAAATAAATCGAACCGAGCTTAGACAAGTTCAACTAGTATTTCAAGCATTCAAACCACAAAATTCTATAGTTGCAGCAGCATCTATTGTAGAGAAAATTAGAAATATATCCCTGCAACAATTCCCACATAATTGGGCGACGTCCTTCATCATTCATCAAGAAAATCTAAATTCCAAGTGAGCTACATATATTAAGAATAAAATATATTTTTTATTTTTAAAATTTGATAAAAATTTTAAAATATTCCTAAATTTTATTTTATTTCAATTTTGTCTCAAAAATTTTCGATTTGTATCAAATATATTTTTGAAGGCTAAATTTTCAAAAGATTTAAGACGAATATAACAATAATGCATGAAAATTATGCTTGATTTGTTTGTGTTGAGGGGTTATTCTTATGAAATTGTTGTTGAATCAATCTTAAATTTTTTGAAAAATTAGCCATTAGGTGTATATTTGATGCAAATCGAAAAATTTTGAGACAAAATTAAAATAAAATAAAATTTAAGGATATTTTTAAAACTGTTGTCAAACTTTAAGAACAAAAAATATACTTTACCCCATATATTAATTTAGACACATCTGTCAAAAAAAACCACAAGTGAAAATAAATGGCATAAACTAAATCTATATTTTTAACTCATGAAAATTGATACAGCAATAAAGATAAGGTTTAGTGATTCTATTAGTATATATAATTTTACTAAATTCCCGACTAAATTTTTATATTAAATAAAAATTTTTAATTAGATATTTACTAATCACTTTTGTGTAAAATAATATGAAATATTATTGAAGTATTTATTTTTATATTTGATGTAAGATGAGTTATACAATTAGGATTATAAGTTTTTTTAAGATAACTATTGATGAGGATTAAATAGAAAATAGCTAATATAAAAGTTACAAAATTTTAAATTATAAATGTATAACTAAAAATTTAATAAAATTATAAAAATTAAGAAAATAATTTAACCAAAATACAATAAAAATTTACAGCCATACAATTTTACATTATTAGAAATAGAAAAGCACCAAAAACCTGTTAGATCTAGATTAAATATCTAAACCAGTCCTAAAAAATTTTCATATTAAAAAATTTTGTTTTCTAATAAATTTTTGTTTTGTAAAAATTCTCAAGAATTATTTTTGTTAGACATATTAATTTTTTTATCGTTTTAAAAATACGCTAATTTATCTTATAATTATATTTTTAGAGCTAATATCATATAATTAAGTTTTTTAGAAACTTACTTATCTAATAATATATATATATATATATATATATGATTTAAAATAACAGAGAACTAATAACTTTTAAGAGGTTTTTTTCTTTATTTTTTACGGTATCGAATTTAAGAGTAAAAAAAAAATTACCGAAATGACTAATTTGGATCAATATATATTTATGCTTGGAAAGACATGGCCGTTAATTTTTGTTTCATTTTGGTTGGAAGAATGGGCTAGAAGCCCAGACTAAAGAGGCCCAAAATACTACAAACATTTCTGCTAACAAAGACAAGTGCCATGGCATCAAAGCTGATGTTAGTTGAATACCAAAAAAAAAAAAAAAGCTGATCTCAGTCACCACCGTCGCCGGAGAGAGCTCCCAGACTGTGAGATCGCGATTGCTCTCAACCGCTCACTTTGAAGGCTGATCGGCTACCGTGTTTCCCTACCTACGAACAAGCTTGAACAGCAGGAGCCATTCTCTCCTTTTCAATTGATGAACTCTTCTCAGCAAGGTATTTATCTTTTCTTCCATAGGATTTGAGTTTGTGATCATTTTTATCCCCGTGTGGACCATGGTAATTTCAGAAAAATCAGGTCTAAAAGCACATAAATTAAAGTCGAAGGGGATACACTTTTTATTTTTGATTTTTTTTTCTGTACTCCATATTATAGGTTGAGTTGGCGGAAGTAAGTACCTTTGGTGAAGTTGTTACATTTTATTACAGGATTCGCAGTTCAGGCTAAAGTAGCTTAGTGTTGAGTAGTGTTATCAGTGATTGATCTGCGGGTGTACGTTAGCGTAAGATGCGCTTCGATTGAAACTCTCTTTGAACCGCTTATTTCATTCCAATTGCAATGGCTCAGATTCCCAACCTGGACAATGCCCCCATCAATCTCATTTCAATCAGGTATACCTCTTTTAAAAGTATTATTTGATAACAATTCTAAATTTTTAATTTATATGGTTATATTTCAGGGAACAATCCCAAAAGGAGCTCATCAACATCCTCAAGAACGTAACTGTTTCTCAATTCCCACCAATTTTTTTTGTCCTTTTTTGGTTTTGACTGCAATTTGTTGTGATGGCACTCAAAAAACAAATTGACTTTGTAAATTGCTTGTGGTCGTTCTTGTTTTAGATTCGAGGGAAGAAGTGTTTGGTTATCGATCTGAAGCTAGGGGACTCTCTCTCTCTCTCATCATACAGACATCGTTACTCAAGGTAATTAAATTTTCTGTCTTTTGCTTCTATTCAAGTTTTACACGGAACATATTTATTGTATTAGATTTCAGAAAATCATTCTTGCCCATGGAAGATAGTTGGAATTTTTTTATAAGTAGTAGTTTGTTGTTTAGATGATTGGATAGTTTTATTGTATACTGAGAGGTTGTGTTGAACCGGTGAAATAGGAGCATGGAGTTGAATTGCGGCATCTTTCGGCTGACCACATTCAAACTGACTGCACCAAAGTGGTCTACCTCGTGCGATCTCAGCCTAATTTGATGCGACATATATGTTCTAATATTCACCATGACGAATCAAAAGGACTACAAAGAGAATATCATGTTTATTTTGTCCCCCGCCGCACTGTTGTTTGTGAGAAAGTGTGTTTTCCCTTAACTTGAGTATGTTGTACTAGTATACTTGTCCTACCATACAAAATAATTATATTTTCTTGTGAACAGGTTCTTGAGGAAGAGAAATTACATAACATGGTTACAATCGGGGAGTATCCCTTGTATATTGTACCAATGGATGAGGATGTACTATCATTTGAGCTTGACCTTGCTTACAAAGTATGTTGTTGGATATTACCATTTCTGCTCTTCCTGATATATCTATTGAGTTAATTTGGTATTGTTGTCCCTATGAGTTATAATTTATCATCTTTGAAATTGTCTTCCATTTAATATTTGCTTTGAACAATTACTTATCCTTGTTTGCCTTCTCATCTATGGTAGGAGTGCCAAGTTGATGGTGATACAAGCTCGCTTTGGCATATCGCAAAAGCAATTCACAAACTTGAGGTTGTAGTTTTGAATACATAATGTTGTCAAATTTGTTAGCAGGGAAGTTTTGGACTCAGAACAATTATCATCAAACTGATAGGAGATAATCAAATACAAATAGAATTCCCTTTTTGATATAATATCATCGATCTGCTTGTCCTCTTTCTTAAAATTGTTTCGTTGTTGTATTTTATTATTTTATTTTGCAGTTCTCTTTTGGAGTGATACCAAATCTGAGGGCAAAAGGAAAAGCATCTGTGCGTGTTGCAGACATCCTAAACCGAATGCAGGCTGAGGAACCAGTCAACTCATCTGACGTAATCATGCTCTACTCTTTTTTTTCCCTTTCTTTCTTCAAGATAACTGGCAACAGTAAAATAGCCAAAAGATACCCCATAAAGAATAAAACTCACACACAGTGAGAGTTTTCAAAGCTTATTTAAATACGCCGTACAGTCCTCTGACTGTTTGATATTTGTATATAGATGGTTATGCCAGAGATAAACACACTAATCCTTTTAGATAGAGAGGTATGTCCTGCCGTTCCATTTACTGTATACAATTGACATCCTCAAAACTTATCATTGAAATTGAGTGCACAATGAATGCTGGTGGATATGGTTACTCCTTTGTGTTCTCAATTAACATATGAAGGATTACTTGATGAGGCAAGTTAATGCAGAAACATCCTACATATTTATGAAAGGATACATATTGCATAGTATCTTTTATTGCTTGTTATTTGATGATCGGTCTTTTCTCCTAAGAATATGAGAATATCTCCTAATCAAGTTTGGTCTGCTTAGTATATTCCTTCCCTTCATTTCTTTCTGAATTTTAATATTGTAAGTATGAATACCAAAACTTTCCAATACCTGCTTTAGTTATTTGGATAAGTAGTTTTGGAGCGTTATGTAGCCTTCATGGCTTATTCTGTTGCCATGATTTTGTCTTCAGAAATATATAATTTCAGCATATGGAAAGAGTTGAAATGTGGCTTACCTTTTTTCTATCTTATTGCATTTGTATAATGCAGTTTTTGAATATCAAGAATGGTTCTATTGAGCTTGATGCGTCTATTATGGGACTTCAGCAAGAGGGGAAAAAAACTAAAGTTCCACTTAATTCAAGGTAGGTTACTTTTCTGACTTCCTCTTTTAGTTTCTACCTTCTATTAATGATGCAATGTTGATGGATGTTAACTCTATTATCTATGAGTTTGAGATGCTTTACTTGCATCATACCTGTTATCTTTTATTTACCATTTGCTCTTTATATATCTTGAAATTTGTTTTCCTGTCCTGTGTTAGTGACAAGCTCTTCAAGGAGATACGGGATCTCAACTTTGAAGTTGTTGTCCAGGTTGATTTTATATTTATCTTGACTAATCTCTCTCTCTCTCTCTCTCTCTCTCTCTCTCTCTCACACACACACACACACACACACACACACACACAGAGGAGTGAAAAGGTTATTTAGATAGACCATCTATGGTTCCTTGTAGTTCTAGTTTCTTAGTTGCTGTCTGCAGTATTGCAGATTTTGCGTCAAAAAGCTACATCCATGAAGCAAGACTACACTGAGATGACGACTACTGTAAGTTGATGTCCTATACTTGGATGCTGCTTTTCCAATTAATTTTGCAAAAAAAAAAAACTTTCAAAACCAAATTTTTATGTGAAAGTATTTATCGAATCGACTGGAATCCTATTGCATACTTTACCTTGGAGATCAAATCCTTCAAGCTGTCACAGTTGTATGCATGCTCATTAATGCAACCTAAGAATAATAAAATAGTTAACTGCATATGTTCAAGTATTTAAACTTTGAGAAGCCTAAACAAGTTTTTTTAACTATTTATATTAAGATGGATCGCCAAAGACATTCTAATATATTGCTTTCCATAATATCCAGTCACAATCAGTTTCCGAGTTGAAGGACTTCGTGAAAAAGCTGAACTCATTGCCAGAAATCACTGTAAGAACTTGTTCATTTTGACATTGACTTCATTAACTAGATTCTTAGAGTTATCAAACATAATATGCTTGAAATTATTTTTCCAGAGACACATAAATCTCGCTCAGCATCTGACAACATTCACATCAAAGCCTTCATTTATGGGGCAGCTTGATATGGAACATACAATTGTTGAGTCTCAGAGTTATGACATGTGAGTTGATGTTGCATGCAGACGTCCTTAAAGTATTTGGATGGCATTTTATTGTAAATTAATCTGGTCAATGTTTGGAGTTTGCTAACTGGTGATGCATTGTGCTTTAGAGATTTCTGCTTGTACATAGCTTATGTTTTTAAGTTGTGAAACTTTAGTCGCTAATTTATGCAGATGCTTTGACTATATTGAAGAGTTGATCCACAAGCAGGAGCCATTGACGACGGTCCTGCGCCTTCTAATCCTATTTTCCGTTACTAATTCTGGGTTGCCAAAGAAGCATTTCGACTACTTAAGGCAAGCTTGAATGACCATGGATCTTTTCTTCTTTTACTTTCCTTTTCTTACTCTATAGAAACTAGGTTACTTGTAATATTTCTCCATTCTTGCTTCTCTGCATTATACCAAGAAATCTTATTTTGTGGTACTCATTGTTGTCCCATATGTTTGTAACTTCCATTTTTAGGAGAGAACTACTACATAGCTATGGATTTGAGCACATAACCACCCTAAATAATTTAGAGAAAGCTGGGCTCTTTAAAAAGCAGGTATCATGAACTAGTTGTTTACTTGCAAGCTCAAATGGGTCTCTGGGATTTTAAAATTTTTTTTTAATTATATTTGTGGAATATTTTTAACTAATGCTCATTTTGCATTTGATCCTCTTAGGAGTCAAGGAGCAACTGGCTTACCATAAAACGTGCTCTGCAGCTTGTGGTTGAAGACACTGATACAGCCAAGTAATTTTCTTCTAGATAATGTGATGCTTGGACACCTTTATTGAGTTTTTCCAATTTTGATTAGGAGGTTGATGCATGTTAGTGTAAAAGTGCTAGAAGCATTTTGACTCTTGCAACATTTGTCCCAGAAGTAATTGTCTTGCAAGTTGTTTTGACTTTACAATAACTACCCCTGAAGTCATGCATATAATGAGATGTGGTTTTGATTGGCAATGCAAAACGTTTGACACCAATAGTATTTCAAAATTAATCTCTTTTGTTTAAGTTATACAGCCACATATTAGAAAGTTATGGATTCTTCTTTAGAAATGTGTTAATGAGTATGTATACAACACAACTAAAATAATTTCTTTTCACGGTGGGATTTGGGGTTGGGCGGTTGTTAGACATGATGAAATGGTAATAGATACAGAAATAAGCATCTCACTATCACCTCATTAAAGGTTAATTGTTGCAACATTGATGTTCCAGTAGTACGTGCTCTTTTTTTAATTTAATTATTATTTATTTATTTATTACTACTTATTTTTAATTGCTCATCTTTTGTGGTTGCACCACAAGTATCCCTCTGTTATATTCACTTCTCAGTAGCAATTACTGATGGTGTTAATGTCTTTGTCTTGGTGTATATAGTACATGGTATTTCTTGCAAAATATTTCATGGGATTCATTTACATCATCATTACTTTATTAATAAAATGCTATTTTTCAATTATCTACTTGTTGCACTCTTGTATCCCTACTAATTTTTAAGTGATTTCCCTCCCATTACAGCCCCAATGATATCTCTTATGTCTTTTCTGGATATGCACCACTTAGCATTCGTCTGATCCAGCATGCCATTCGATCTGGATGGTAAGTTTGAAACTTCAATACTAAAGGCCTTCTTCATAGCTACTGTTGAGCATGGAAATTAATTATTTGTCTAACATGATCATATATAAAATTTAAAGACAAGTTTATAGAGCTGCAAGTTTCATTTAAAAGCAAGGTTCCAATGATGTTATTGTTATTATTAATTTATTAGTACATACTACTTTATAGTTGTGCTCTCTGTTGAGGATGAATTCCAATATTGTTCAGTTTCTTAACTCATTTCAAATTGGAAGACTATAGTGTATTATTATAAACAGCGATTTCCATGCTAATCAAATTATCTTAGCCTTTAGTTCCAGTTTTTCATTTAAACACAATACATTTATTCAAAAAGATAATTTGATTGTGAGCTTAGTTTTAAAGCAACTCATGCAATATTAAATGTGATAATTGGTCTCTCAGGCGTCCTGTTGAAGAAATTTTGAAGCTGCTACCTGGACCTCACCTGGAAACAAAGAGGGTTAGTACTTACTAAGTTGTCTAAATCATAGTATCGGTGCATGCTATAATTGGCCAGCTGAAAATCTTATAACTGTTTCAGCAATATTTTACTTATCCTGTTCATATTAGTCACATCACTTGTATATTCCACTTACCTTAACCTCTCTTTCTATTTATACTTAAAGTTTGGCTTTGCTTGGTTGCTTTTACAGGGTGCATTCTCAAATAGCCCATCATTTGACTCTTTATCAGGGGTTTCAACCGGCATAGCCAAGTATGGGTTTACATCAATCTCCATAAATGCAATGCTTGTGCATTGATTTGACACTGCTAAAACATTTAGCAATAATAATATAACTAATAAGGTTCAGATGGATCCTATCTTTTATTCATCCACAATTTATTATTTGTAAAGGGTATCACTTAGCAGCAGAGTTGAGCTTTACTACCTGGAAAAAATAAACCCTAAATGCAAGAAAGAGTTCAATCACTTTTCTGCCATTTCCTTTGTTTTTAGTTTACTGAAAGAGATAGCAGTTGGAACTTGGTGGTTCACATTTGAAATAGGAGTTTCAGAAATTGCAAAAGATTTTAGTCTTAAAGGAAGACGTTTTATAACTTCTTTGATAACGTTTTTCCCCCTTCTGACCCGTTACATATTTCAGAGTACCTGATGGGAGGCGTGCCCTGGTGCTTGTTGTCTTTGTTGGAGGCGTTACCTTTGCAGAGATTTCTGCTCTTCGGTTTCTCTGTTCTCAGGTGTGGCAATCGTTTCCTTTTTCAAATTGCTTTTAACATGCTAACCGTACATTCTTCCTACTATTTAAATCCTGGTTTTGTAAACTTGGCTATTGATCCATAATGTAGCAGGTGAATGGACGTATTTGCTTAGTAAATTTGTGGCTTATCATGTCTTATCTTTTTGATGATGTGTACTAAAGGCATTATCTTTCTAGAATGGTGTATAGTGTGTCACATTAGGTGTGAATCTCTTCTTGTCATGAAATCGCTTGTTTCAAAAGGTTAAACTATTAGATAGAGATACATAAATCGTCGCATCCAACACTTCTATTTGGTTCCTAAATCAAATTTATAATGTTGATTTTGCAGGAAGGCATGGCATATGATTTAATCATTGCAACGACAAAAATAGTCAATGGACAAACTTTGGTGGAGACATTTATGGAGAAGCTAGGTTGATCAATCATTGCAGTTTTTTTTTTTTCATTTTTTTAACTTTTATTTTTTATAAACTAAATTCTCTTTTCCGGCTTAGGGAGGTGAGTTTATGTTTGATGATGCCAAATGAAAGCTATATGCAGCCTAATCGAGTTCTTCTAGAGTGATGCTTAACCGATGTTTATTGATGTTGTAAAATAAGTGAGACCTGGAATATGAGAGTTGTTTTATTTAGTTCTACTATCGTATATTTGCTTACTTTTATCTGGTTCTTTAATAGAACCTTGGTGTCTCTTCCATGGCTCAAGGTTTCTAGAGATAGTAAAGAGTGATGAATTGTTAATTGAACTACATTTGACAAGGAACCTTAATTTGTATTAAAAAAAGTTAAAAAAAAAGACCCAACCATTAGCAATGATTACAAGATTTTAATCCAAAGTTCGTTAATGAATTGGAGTGCACACTTGGTGGCTGGCTTTACTTGCATTTACACTTGCTGCTTTCTAGGATGTTATCATTTAACATTTCCAAAACACTCCCTTCGTGATGTTTAATCATTTTCGTTCCATCATTTGCCACGCTATTGTGGCACCTACAACGTGTAAGTGTTATGGTATATCTTTATAGTAAACATCTTAGTTTAAACATTCGTAATGATATATTTTGTACTCGCTTGTCAAAATATTTGGCTAAAGAACCAAAAAATACAGAAAATAAAAAACTGGTATTTCAAAATAACTATTTATTCCGAATATTTATATTCACTCATGTAATTTTAGTCATTATCAAATTTATTTATTACTTTTCTTATATGTTTCTAGTTGGTCATTTTTAAACAAATAGTCGAATACAGTAATTTGCAAATATTCAAGAATCATCATTTAATAGATATAAACGTGATTTTGAATTTAGAAATCTTGTACAATCGTCACATAACATCTTTTATAGCTAATTTTACAACATTTCTCTTTACAGAAAAGTACAACCACAACATAATACAAAGTTCCTGCACATTTTGCATGCTCAACTCTATCAGCAATGCAACAGAAATCAAAGTGAAGGAAAAACAATGGAGAATAATACACCATTATACCAGGTGGACATGGCTTACAATACAATATCATCTAAACATCTATGAGCTAAATAATGAAGTTACATTGTCATTAGGCTAAGAACTTTGCACATTCTGATCCCCTTCAATCCGCTGTAAGACTTCTAATATGCTTCCTGCTTTTCTCTTGGCTCTATCTGTGCCATTTTCAGATAATTCGTGTAACACTTCTTCTGCGCCAAGTTCCTTTGCTAGTTTCAATTGCATTAGATCTCCCGTGCAAAGCGACCACAATACGGCCACGGCATTCTCCCTGTTGCGTGGAGACCCGGTTCGTATAACCTCCACTAGAATAGGGATTGGCTCAGCCTGACCGATTGCTATCCTTCCTTCATGGTGGCTTGCAAGGATTGCCATTATAGCTAGTGCTTCGTCTACCATACCACCCCCGGCATCCTTCAAAAATCGCATTAATGGGGCTACTATACCGGCTTTGATGGCTCTTGCTTTGTTTCCTTGATAGATGGAAAGATTAAAGATCGCAGTAGCCGCATCCTTCTTACCTCTCGGAGTACCTTCGCAAAGTAACTTTATAAGAACTGGGATAGCTCCAGCTGCTCCTATTGCAACCTTGTTCTCATCTAGAACGGATAAGCTAAAGAGTGTTGCAGCTGCGTTTTCTCTAGCCTCCATGCTGCCACTTTTCAGTACATCTACGATATCCGGTATAGCTCCTGCATTTACTATAGTTCCTTTGTTGCTCTCATTGATTGAAAGATTAAGAAGTGCTGTAACAGCATGCTCCTGCGTTCGAGGATCCGAAGAAGACAACAATTCCACAAGAAGTGGTATTGCTCCTGCCTCGGCAATACACACTCGGTTATCTGCATTCCTTTTAGCCAGCAACCGGAGTTCACCAGCAGCTGCTCTCTGCTGCTCCATATCACCGTTTGCTAGTTTATCCAATAATGTGTTAATAGCAGTTCTGTCACAATCCGAATGATTGCTTCCGGATTTCTTTGCTCTACAGCTCCCCTGCTTCTTCGGTAGCTCAACACCATTGCTTTCGCACCATAAAGCGATCAAACTCTTCAAAACATAGTTAGGGGTAAGGGCAGTATGCAAAAGTGTCTGCTGCGTCTTGGGGCAGGTTTTGTGACCAGCATCAAGCCATTTCTGAATGCATGATCTTTCATATGTCTACAAAAGAAAGGGAAAATTTCATGAATAACCGTAAGTGGTACCTTTAGCAGAGCATCACAGCCGCTATATACTATAAACAATCGCTATACCTGACCAGTAGAGACAATTACAGGATCTTTCATCAGTTCAAGAGATATAGGACATCGAAAATCATCTGGGATTACCGGAGACCTGTGCTTAATTGGCACTTTTCCATCATCATTGTTATCAACCTCAGGATTTTCGGTTAACACGCAGTCCTTCAGTTTCCTAAGAAGGGATGTTATTGTCTCAAAATATTCTCCTGGTTCCCCACCACTTGTGATAACCAATTCGTGTAACTCAGCAGACTCTTTCTTCAGATCATTTATAGTCCTCAAATGCAACTTGTCGGAAAGTCTTTTGAGGACAGCAGGATCAGGGTCTTTTTCTTTCTGTGCTACTTCCATATCCAAATCTAGTTGTAAATCAGCAAATTCTGTAGGATTTTTGGCTCTTTTGAATTGAGCATGCACCAGTTCAATCTGAAAAAAAAAAAAGAATAAAACAACCATAAAAAACATAGGACATAACTAACTACCAACCAATGCTGCCCCTTGTCTTTTCCAAGAATATCATTCCCAAAAGTTTAAACCACAGGAATTGGTAAAAATGAGAGGGAGGAAAAAGTCTGAATCGCCAGAGATTTTTGTATGGTATTGTTGATTACCTGTTCCTGAACTTCCTCCGATATCTCAAGTTTGTCGTAGGAAATTCCACATAATGCCTCTTCAATTTTTTCAGTTATTTGTTGGAACTTAGCTATTGTATCATTCCTCTGCAAAGCCTGTGAATTTAAGCATTAGTCGGATAATAATTTAACAGAACAGGTTGGATCAACTAATATGTTCAGATAAGCAAAACCAATTCATACGAAAGCATAGGGCATCTTCACAAGTTATCCATCCTTACTCTAACATCAGTGGAATAAAACATTCACAATGAAATCCAAAACAGTGAGTTAGTGCAATGTAAACATCTCAAAAAGTAGGAAGCTTCCACAACTGAATGGCACTAATTCGACCGCAAACTCGAACTCAAGGGGGGAGGACTGCTCAAATTCATATAAATGACATGTAGTCAAATTTTCTAGCAGACCTACATAAACAAAACATTGGCATCTCACAATCTCACATCAATGAAAACATCACTATGATAATTTTCTCCCACATCAAGAAAACGAAATGACCTACAAATCCGAGGTAGCTCATGAGTCATAATCCTATTGCCAAAACACCAACACCACATAAATTCAACTTTCCTATATAGGCAGATCTTCACAAGAAGCTGAATCCACACATCACATACATACATACATACATAGATACATACATAAGTACATAACCTACCTGATAAAGCTTACTCCCATGGTTCACAGAGTTAAGAAGAGTCTTAGCTGAATCCAATGCAACGTTGAGACACTCAAAAGCTGCAACTTGTTCATCACTGAGGAGGGACTCATCATCACTGTCCTTCAATTCTTCAAAGAGAGGGCTCAAAAGCTTCACCCTCCTAACCAGATTCCCATAAATCCTCTTGCAAACGTTGTTGCACTCTGGAAGCCCTGAAACCTCCTTTATGGACTCAGCCAAACGCGCCACAACCATCATGGCCTTGGAGTTCTTCTCACTCCCACCACCCATTTTTTTATGGCACCGCTGGAAGAAGAGAAAATGTCAAAGCCACAAACTTTGACCACAAAACCGAAGGGTGCTTCAAGATTGGAGGTAATTGAGGATACCCAGATGAAGGAACTGTGGAAATCAATCATCAAGGGTATAGAAAGTTGAAAGCTGAATTCACCATGGATGATGTGAATTATTGATTCAAAGAAGAAGAAGCTTTGTTGTGTTGAAAGTTGAAACTTTGATAGAGGTAGGAATTTTTGGAGGAAAGAGAGAAGAGAATTTCGTAATTGAATTGGAAAAGTGAGAAGATTTAGATGGAATTGGAAAAATTGGAAAAATGGGTGTGAGTCTGTGACTATTGAAAGTATAATTCTATAATCTATTTAACAGAAAACGGGGAAAAATGGATAAAATTGGATTGAAAATTATTTGAACGAAGTCGTGGACTTTGCGTCTTTATTGCTCTTTGGAAAAAGTCGTTGGTGCGACGAGTTAAGAAGATAGTAGAAAATTAGAGTAAATATGGGAGAGAAATTATTTAAGGTAAAAGATTATACTTTATCTTTTAAATTAAAAATTTAAAATTTAGAGGATCCAAATTCGATAATAATTAGATAGTAAGAGATGTTTAAATTTTAATCCGATTTAAATAGACTGCTCGCTTAGATCCAAAATTAATTAAAATTTCACTAATTTAAATTTAATTAGATTTTATTTTGACAAATTATATGGACTTAACTGAATTTTAAATTTATTTTTTAAAATTGATTTAATTTAATTTAAACTGCATAACGCATTATAATATTATTATTTTATTTTATTTTTAACTAAAAATAAAAAAATTTAAATTTGTAACTTCTAAATGAGTATAGAAAAATTATATTATTTGACCTATAGCTTATTAACATTTCATTATCATATTTATACTTTTATTTATAATATATTTAATTTATTATATATTTTTATATTATTTATATATTATTATTATTATTATTATTATTTAGTAAATATTTATCTTAAAAATAAGATTTATTTATTTATTTTAATTAATTTATAATTTTTTATTATTATATTATTGTTATTTTAAAAATATTATTGAGATTTGTTATGTAATTTATTTATTTTTTAATTTATAAAACTGCAAATTCCATCAAATCCAAATTATTTGAAATCGGATTGAATTCTCTAAACGAAATCATTTAATCTAAATCGCACTGCAAATAAAATCAATGTTTGAATCTGATAAATTTTTAACTCAAAAACGTTTTAAACTACACTACAAACAACCCTAATAAAGATAACCAAGGTAATAATTCTAATATGTTACATAATTTATTTTTTTACTTTTTATAGCTGATAAATCTTTTTAATTTGAATAATATAAAATCGATATGCCTTATGTAAAAGGTCGTCAAAATAAAGGGAATTTTATACATAACCAAAATAACAAGATAAATTTATAATTATATATATTATTAGAAAGAATTTCGCTAAAAAACTAATTAAAAGTGCAACCAATTCAAACCAATTAATTAAAAAATAGATTTGTCATACAAAAAAATAAAAAATCTATCCTCTTAATTTTTTAACTTTTAAAATTAAAAATAAAAATAAAAATAAATTAAAATTAACTTAATTAACATATATTATAGTTAGCTCGCTAAATTTTTTCTCTTTTAAAATCTCCCCACATGGTAACAACTTAGACATTAAATTCTTCATCTTTGATATTTGGAACTTTTAAGGTGAGTTGTCCATTCTAATCAAGAAATGATATCATGTTAATTGTTCAATTGAAAAATAATATTAATACTTGTTTTAAGTAGAAAATAATTTCTGAAACATAAATTACTTTTATTAATAATAATAATAATAATAATAATAATAATAATAATAATAATAATAATAATAATAATGAAATTTCGCAGCAAATATCATGTAAACGCCGACATGGCATGAAGCAATCAGCTATGTGTAGTTCGGCCATTCACTTCCACAACCAATTTTGATTTTTTTTTTTTTAAATTAGAAAATAATAGAAAAATAAAAACAAAAAAAACAAAAAAACAAAAAGCTAATTCAGAAAATTATCAATTTTCGTTTGACATTTTCCTCATTCATAGGTCATTTGCTTAGTCACCCTATTCTCCAACCCAGCTTGGTTGCGTAAAAGAAATGCAAGGAACAAGGGTAGGTGGCACCATCTATAATTTATTAGAAATTATTAATATATTTTCTACAGATATTAGAGTTTTATTTATATCTTTAATTTTTCTAACAAATCACCAATATTGCAAAAAGCATGTCAAGCAACGTTAGCCTTTCTATAAATAATCATAAATATATAGATTTATACATAATAGTTTCATTTCAAATTTTCAATAATAATATAAACTATTTTTTACATGACTAACAAATATTATCATTTTTTACCAACACTTCACTAACAATAATTTACACCCATATTTACAAAAGCTTTGTACACAAAAATTAATACAATTTACACCCATATTTTTTAAAATTTATACACATAAATCAATAAAATTTATTTATTAAAAACAATTTAATATTAACATTGATCAATAATGACAAAAAATACTAAAAATTACTACCCCAAGAATTTCTCTGACATAAATTGGCTTGTCTAGAGCTTCCTACCTCAACGTTTCAAGTCTTGCAAGTACTTCATTCATTCTCTTTTATTTGATCATTGTCACTTCATTGCAATTTTAGATGAAGATAATTTAATAATTTAATTTAAAAATATACTAAAATAATAGTAAAGTAGGTCAAACACTTGAATTACTTGTGCAACAAACAGAAGAGCATTCAAGTAAGTTCAATTTAACCATGATTTTGTTGATCTCACAAAGCATGTCTGCTACAACAGCAACAACCTAATGCACCTTGTGACTAAATCCTTTAACCGAATTAGAAACAAGGTATATCAATCCATTAAAAAAAAAAAAAAAAGACCAAGGACTTGTGTAAATCATCATAGTATTCATTTGACTCGTTCTACAACCACCTAATGTATCATTTTGATTTTATGGCATGATGTTATATTATATGACACTACATATCAATAAAACCAGAGGCATATGGGATCACAATATACATCAAATTCCTTCCTCATTCATTATAATTTTGAAGGATCCAAAGAAAAATGCACATTTTTCTGTGAATAAGAGTCCTGGTCCTAGCTTACATCAAGAAGCTGAAGGGCGAGGCAGTCTTTTCGCAATTTCCTGTGGTATAAAGAAAAGGGGGTAAAAAAAAGAACAAGTGATCAATCTTTAAGCATAATACGAATGTCCATACACATTTACTTAAAGAGGATTTTCCCAATGAAACTATTGATATATAGCATCATGATATGCATAGTGATGCATCAAATAATAACAGATGTGAAAATGAAGATTACAAACATGAGAAGTAGAGAGGAGACGAGGACAGCCAGATCAGAAGGTGAAAACTCCATTCAAGTATTACCAATTGAAAAATTATATTAGAATTGCATGTGCAGGTAGGATTCTAACCGGCATAATAATACGATTCTTTAAGGTCAAAACTCGAGTATAGGCTTCGCATGGAGCTTAACCTTAAAAACTTTTCTTACAATTTTACCTCCCAACCAAAGATACCCTAAGAGTCAAAAGCAATGACATCTAATGCATATTTTGGATGGTAAAGATGAAAGATCTTGAGTGCATTTATCCAGGTCTCTAAGGAGACTACTTGAACCTAGGATTTAATCTTGGCCAGGTTACTTCGCCTAAACTTTAGGGTCACTGGTAACCAGAGAACCAGAGAATCAAATATTCAAGATCTATTGCATATTGGACTTCACATTGTTGGCTACATTCATGATATGCTTGAATGACTTAATCAAATAATATCTAACCAATGTTATACAGCAACAACAACAAAGCCTTATCCCACTAGGTGGGATCAACTAGATGGATCAAACGATGTCATTGTATTACCGGCATAAAGGCAGCAATCACTAATTCTGAGTTCCCTCCCACAAATTTTTAGGCTGCGTTGGAAGACTATCCTAGACAAAATTACAAAGATATTCCAGGATGCAAGCTGGTTGGAAGAGATAGATAAGGAGATAGGCAACATTTCCATCCCGGAACAGATGAACTTTGTAATTTTTGTTCACCCAAAATGTGGGAACAGACTTCTGTCTCTACTGTCTCAACAAGCTGTATTTTGGGTCTTAGTATGATTACCAATTAAGGATGATATAGGTCAGAAAAAAGTAGGCACGGTAATAATTTTTTAATTAAACAAGTATAATGTAAGAACCTGGCATCTAGAGTAAATAGAAGAATGAAACAGTAATAAAAGGGCATGGGAGAGGGAGTGATATCAGTGAGATATCACCCAATTTCCCAGTATTTGTTATTATTATTTAGTAAAAGGAAGGTATCACAAAAGTATCAGGTAGATCTGATTCTCTCCTAGCGTCTAATCCCATCTTTCGCCATCTTTTCCCATGCCCTCTCACAGTCTCACTACTTCCCACACGGTTTATAGTTCCCACCTCTCTCATAACAAAATGCTCACTGTCCCTAACTCACTTGCAAGTTAGTTACAAAACCCACCCTAGCCCCTATTTCACTCAATTACAGTTAGGTCTCTAATTTCTAATTGGCTTGGTACATAACATATAAAAAGTAATACAAAAGAGTGTAAAACATCCTCACAGCAGAAACGAAAATGAAAACTGACAACACATGTCAATCCCATTGTATATCAGCTAAAAGTAACACCATCAATCAGATCATGTGCAAAGGGATAGCAGGTCAATCATAGCTTCTGAACCCACAAAAGAAGAGGGAAAAAAAAGAGCATCTTCGACTTCATGCCTACTCCTATTATCTTTATTTAGTATCCTCAGTGCATTATGAGAAGGCCAGTAGTAATTCTTGAGAGGCTTTGCAGTTTTCCAGACAGAGGAGGCTCTACCTAGCAGTTTGCGCATGCCAGCATGTTTGTTCAACTCCTCTAGAAGCAGCAATCCTAGATGGCATTAAAATGTGATCCAGATCTAGGCCACTTTAATTCGCCTGGTCTGCTCTAAAACTTTTTCTATTGGCTAAAGTCGGTGTATCACCACCATCAGAAAAGGTTCAAGTTTGGAAGTTTCACGGGACAGGAGTCCTTCCCCTGAGATCATCTTTGGCTTGTGCAATATATATATATATATATATATATATATATATATATATATATATATCATATTGGTGGTACAGCTACCTTCAGACTGCAAGAGCATGGTGGGGAAGCTTGCTACTAGCATGATCAATAATGTCCTAGGAGACCATAGATCAAAGTAAAGACTGAAAAGTTACTACCATAATAGGCTTGGGAAAATCTCAAATACCTGCATGTCAATATCACACAGTATTCCAAATTTCCAACAAGATTTAATACTTGAGCATGTTTTGACTCAAACTTCTTGTGGCCTGCTGTGTACAATTTACTGCTAAACAGACTAAGCTTCACCTCGCATGAACAGTATTGAAGCATTACCCTTTTATTTTTTCACCTTATATTCAAGGATTTACATCCAAATAAAACTGTAACCATACATATTTTACATGTAAATTCCCAAATTGCAGGAAATTCTGAAATCCAGTTACATCCAAATGGTCACTACTACTACTGCTACTACTACAACAACAAAGAAGTCTTATCCCACTTGGTAGAGTCAACTAAATAGACCAAACGACAATAGGGTGCCTTTCATAGATCATAACTGTGTTAAACCCATCTATTCTTAAATAGTTAAATCTCTTTGAATAAAACAACAATCATACATATTCTAAACAATCAACAACTTACTGAATGTTACATGCAATCACGGACATCCTAATAATTAGAACATTTACACTATTGTTCATCCATTCCTATCCTTATCAAAAGAAGCCATGATTAATTTGAAAATTAATAAATTGGAAGGGGGGAAAAACATCAAAGTACCTCAAAGAGTTCATTTATGTTGTCCGCTGTCTTTGCAGATGTCTCTATAAAGAACATTCCGTTCTTCTCTGCATAGTCAATGCCATCCTTCACAGAAACAATGAAATATACTCTATGAGAAAACAAGAGACTTGAGTCTCTAATGAAAAATAGAAATATATTGAGGAGTATTGCAATACCTGAACAGCCACCTCTCGCTTCTCATGAAGATCAGCTTTATTACCAACCAATGCCAGAACTATTTCAGGGCTTCCGTGCTTTTGTAGCTCCTACAAAATTAACAATACTTTAGATCCTGAAACAAATTGACAGAAAATGTAGAAACTCAAGCTATTCCAATCTAATCAATGTAACAGACATAAAGATATTCTTAGAATTGTAAGCCTAACTCCAAGGGCTAGTTCAAAGGGGGAGGACTGCGCAGTGATTCCCACATGCTAATGACTAAACCAAAAAAGAAATTACAATATAGAATCATGTGATAACTACCAAACTACCTTAACCCAGTATTGTGCTTTGCTGAAAGATTCCGGGCTTGTAATATCATAGACAATAACTGCAACCGCTGCACCACGATAATATAGGGGTGCCAATGCAGCATACCTGAAATAGATTTCATTAGCTGAGTTCTCCAAATTGTCTGTATAATATACTGTGTAATCTGGAAAGAAAAAGGGATTTACCTCTCTTGACCAGCAGTATCCCATATTTCAAACTTAACTGTTGTAGAGTCTTGCAGTGCTATCGTTTGCGACAAAAAAGATGCTCCAACAGTTACCTTATATTACAAAGTCTAAAGGAGATAAGAATCCTATAATCGAGTAATTTTCATAACATATCTATCTAAAAGACAATGTGCATAGCTTAGCTGCATTTAGCATGACCAAACACCATAAAAACACGTTTACCTCAGATTTATTAGGAAAATTTATTTAAGTGTTTTGGAGAGAAGTAATGGAAGCAATATTGGTACCTTGGATGTTGGATCGAATTGACCACGGACAAACCTTAGAACAATACAGCTTTTACCGACGCCAGAATCACCTAAGAGAACAAGCTGTGTTCAACAACATTTGAAGGTTAGTTATTGGGCCTTGTAAAATTGAACAACAAAATAACGGAGGTTTAACAATTAATAGGATCATTAAAATTAAGTTTAGCTAAATAATTGATCACAACGTAAACAAAATCCAGGAAATAAATAAGTTCCAAACTTAAACCACCCCCCCCCCCCCACCACACAAAAAAAAAACCGAAACTTTCCTGACTTCCCTTTTCTAATAAAAAACGAATTCAAACGTATAAGATCAAAATTTTTAGGAAAAAAATATCATTATCCATAAAATACCTTAACACGAAGGTTCTTGGCGTCCTGCCCTCCACCATTCTCAGAATTGTCTCGACCAAGCGGCCTCGAATCCCTACCTGTATTCAATTTCATCCAGAAACCCTCGTCAAACCTATAAACAAGAACAAAAAAAATGCTCCAAATTGCACCAACCGCGATAAACCAAAACCCCCAAATCAAAATCAAAACCAAAATTACTCGAAAAAATCCAAAATTTTTAAATCCCCTTTTCAGCTCACGAGCTAAATTAACCTAAAAATTAAGAATTTGGACAAAAATTGAAGAGAATTGTGTGTACCTAGAGTGGAGGAGCCACAGCCCATAGTTCAGAGAGGAGAGAAATGGAAGATGCGGTGACAACTCACAGCACTCGCTATGAAATTTGGATCCTTTTGTGCGCGTGTGTTTTGTTATGGTTGTTGGAGTCCCAAAAAGAAATTGGGGCCAACAAAGCACACAATCTGGTACAGTTAAGGGTTCGTTAATGGAAGGTTTGATTGTAAAGTTGGAAGTTGAAACTGACTTCAAAGTATGAAAATTTTTTGAGAGAAGGTTTGTTTTGTTTCTGCTCTGTTTCTTTCTGCCGTGTGAAAATCGTTGCCTTTCGTGAGGACAAGAATTTGCACGGCGGATAATCTCGTCGCAAAATAATGACTAAATGTGATTAAATTAACAAATTTTGTTAGCTCGGTTATTAATTATATTATGAATATGAATATTTTATATATATTGAAAATTAAGAATTTCATTTTTTAATGCCATTAATATATTAAAATTTTAATTTTAATATTTATTTTAATAAATATTTTTAGAACACTTATTAATTCATAAAAAATTTTGCTAACTTATCTCTTAACAAATTATAGTTATCTCAATATTCTCAAACTCAAAAGTGACGCTACTAGAATGAAATTGAATAAATTTTCTTACTAGTTAACATAATCGATCCGATTTGATTCAATTCATTATTTTGCAATGCATCTTGTTTTGGATAATAATAAGTATCGAGAATTTGACCACACGGAATGGAATCATGCATTACCAGCATCATACAAAGAATACGGATAACGTAAGAATTAGAAAATAATATTGAATCGGCAAAACGGCGGGTAAATGAGATAAAATGTATATTCGAGGCAGTAAATACTTAACGGATACTAAGAAAATATATAAAACATGGGCTCCACAAGCAAGTAACACACATATTCTTTATCTCTACTAAGAACTCTACTAACTTAAGTTTTGAAGTGTCTTTGCAGGTTGCCCTCTGGGCTGGTGCGAAAACAATCCATCTCGAAGTCTTGATAACTCATAAATTCGTATCAACCTCTAGATACAAACATTGGCGCCGTCCGTGGGGACCCTAAAATTGTTTCATAACTATGGCCGATTACAAAATTCAATCCATCGTTGATCAGAACACGCCTCACAAGGAAATGCACCACGAAGATGGTCATGAAACTGATCCCAATTCCACTGATAAACATTAAATCCCCTAGGGTTCGAGCACAATACTGGAGCTCACCGCATTGCCGGATTAGGACTGGTAGACTATGCCCATGCAATGCAAGAAATGTGTCACAAGATGCAAGAAATACAGGAAATGCAGCGTAAGATGCACGAGTTAGAACGTAAGCTTGAAGAATAATGTTCGCAAACTCGGCGATGCCAATCTCGAATCCATACAGCTAGATATCGACGAAATAGCCGAGAAAGGATGACCCCGGAGAGATCCCGAGGTTATTGACATGAGGGTGATCATCGGCGAACTCGGCAAGAGGGAACTAATTCCCAATCTGCCCAGTCCAAAAGGAAACAGACTCCGAACAGGAGCCCAAGTCCTAGACGATATAGGGATTCTAGGGAACATGTAATCTTGGGACAAACCCTGTTTGTCTCACATGTCCTCCAAGTCAGATTGCCTAAGCATTTCGACAAACCAACAGATCTTAAATATGAAGGAAAGTCTGATCTCCAGGAGCACATAGACGCTTTTGAAGCGTGAATAAATTTGGAAGGCGTAGAAGACTACAATAAAACACTAAGCATCTTATGACGAGAGTAGCTCATGAAAAGAGCAACCCATATAAGAAAAACTTGTAACATCACAACCTTACAATATATGCATTATTCCAAATATGTGCACTGAGGTATGATTTCTAACTTAGTTCCTCTTGCGACCCATGTTAATTTAGGCGTCGGAGTCTTTGCAGGAACACCTTTGGGAATGATGAACTTGGGACATTAGAAACTCGGAATAGGATGATGGCGGCAATATCTTGTCTCCAACCTACCCTCTATAATTTTTTTCAAGTAACTCCTAAACTCGGAAGAGCAAAAACACTTTTAAACAATGGTACTGTCTGTGGGGATGCAATAAGATGCAAAGCGTTTCTAGTCATGCTATTAGAACCGACAATAGAATGGTTTAACATCTTGCCTTCTGGTTCCATTTCTTCATTTAATGATATCAAGATCAAGTTTCTTTCTCACTTCACAACGAGGCAAACCCAAGCTAAGCATCCGATTTCCCTACTCGGTATAGAGCAAAGGACTAAGAAAAGCATACATGATTATCTGGATCGGTTCAATAAGGCACTTTTGGAAGTCAACACATGAACTCCTGAAGTTGTTTGCCTCTGTCTCATAGCTGGACTATTTGAAGGAGATTTCAGAAGACACCCCACCTCAAAAGATGTGAAGTCCATGGAGGAAATCCATTAGATTTCTCTAGAATACACGAGGGACGAAGATGTGTCAAAAGTAGTTTCAACCAAGCGAAAAAACCCAACTCCCTCACCTAATAAAGCCGGAAACTCATGACAAATCACTCCAAGATCATTGGTCCCTCGTGTGGGAAAGTTTGCCATATATACGCCTTTACTTGCATCATTAACGAAAGTCTATAAGCAAGTGTCACATAGGGACATACTTCCATCTTTGAACAAATCGTAATACTGCGATTATCATAAATCCTATCGTCACAAGACGGAAGACTGTATAGATCTAAAGGATGCTTTGGGACAAGCCATTCAAGACAGAAAATTTTTCGAGATTGTTATGCCTCGATAGCATAATGACAATAAAGAACAGGAAACTCGGAATCCCAGAAATGTTAAACCTAATGAGAACCAAGACGTTACTGCTGAGGTGGTGGTAAACGCAGTGGTAGGAAAAAATGGTTTAGCGAGGTCTAGGAGTGTAATTAAAAATGATGCTAAAGTTACGAGTTCTTAAGTGCTAAAGATACAGAGCTTCCCGAATATTCAATTTACACAATTTTCAATATGCTGCATTAGAAGATGATGGCCGTTGGTAATCACCGCTAAATTGGGAAATGGGATTGTAAATAAGATTCTGGTCAACATTGGAACAGATTCAAACTTATTATTCAAAAACGCATTCAATGCCCCAGGCCTCAAGGATAAGCATCTCAAGCCACACTTACCTGAGGTAGTAGGTTTGGGAGATCACTATATTAAGTCTGATGGAGCTATTGACCTCTTTTTCACAATAGGGGAAGGAACAAAAACTAGGGTGGTACAAGCCGAGTTTATTGTTCTACAGGACTCGACAACTCTCAATGTCATCCTTGGCCGCAAAACTCTTAATGATCTTTGCGCTTTCATTTCGACCAATTTTTTTGTTATGAAGTACTTGACGTCAGAAGGTCGTGTGGCAACAATTTGAGGAGATCGGGTGGCTACCATCAAATGCGACACTGTAAGCTTAAATCTAAGGGACAAGGCCAAGGAGTCTATAGGAATATTCTTGGTGGATTTGAACTCCCAAGTTTAGGAGAAATCGAGACCAGAACCTAATGGCAATTTGGAGAAACTCTAAATTGAGGAAGGAGCTAGAAAGTACACACTTATCAATAGAGACTTACCTTATTCTCGAAAGTCGGAACTCCAGGATTTTTTAAAAGGTAACATCAATTTACAAAGAAAAAAAGATTGCAAAGCCATGCTCTCATAAGAAGCTCTCTGGATTCTACCATTTATTTTATTTTATTTTAAATATTAAGCTTTCTTAGCACTTTTCTTATAGTACAACATGTTTTTATCTAAAAAATTGGGTAAATATGTTGTTTTTGGTAGTATACGATTATTTTAAGTTGGATGAATTCTATTAGTAAAGATAAAATTGTTGTTTGACAAACTCTTTCTCTGCTGTTGATGTTGCCTCGTTGCTGTTGTTGTTCTGTGTTCATCGCCATTGCTGCCTCCGTGTTCGTTATTGTAATTTTTTAGGTAGGTTATTCCTCAATTTATTAATTTATATCATGAGTTTGTCATGTCTTTCGTCTCATATAATGCTTTAATTTGTCCTCTTTTGAACGGTTTTTATCTAATTTTAAATAGTTAATTGTTAATATTGGTGTTTAATTTTTATTTTTCTCTTAAAGGAGATTGATAAAAAAATATTTATTAATTTTTTGGCAAACACTAAGTACAAATTATACATATGTAGCAAATTGTTGTGTGATGACCTCATAAGATATTTCTATCTTATACTTATTTGCTTTTATATGTGAATGTTATTCTTTTACACTTTTTTTTAATATATATTACTCTTTTGATGCAATGTTTACCTACTTTTGAATTATTAATAGAATCAATTCATTTATTAGTATTCTTTTAAGGTATTGTTAGTGGACTATATAAATTACATTATTTTTACTACCTAGATTCTTAGGTGAATAGTAATATCACTGTGAATAATTAGATTTTTTCGGGACTCATCCAAGAACAGGATGAGTTTAACAAGTCATAGCAAAAGTTTAAGAATAGCGTCAATAGATTTTTAGACTATGCTTATTTCATTAGAAATTCTTAACGAGAGAAAATTCTACATCCTCTAAGCAAAGCACTCAAAAAGAAGTCCCTTTTCTTGGTTTTAGTTTCAATTTCACAAATGATAAGGTTGTTCCTTCACTTTTGTTTCTGTTGTCTTCTACCATTTATTCATTCTTTAATGATAAGTTGTTCATTCTTTGTTTTATTATTTGTAGATTTAGCATATAAAACAAGTCAAGTATGGATATATAATATACAAGTAGATTGATTGATGATTTTTTTTGATAAATATTAATTAGTTAATTACTATTTTGTATGACAATTATTGTCAAATAAAAATTTATTATTTTATTGAGAATTATTGATAAATATGTATTTAAAATACTGACTGAATTTTTTAATATCTATTTTAATTAAAACATCATTATTAGTTATTTTGTCTCTTTTTTGAATTTTTTTATTATGTATAAATTTATTTAATAATTTAAATGATTACACATGTATGAAGAAAAATTCTATTAAAAATTTTATTCTTTTTGTATTTTCGCACAAAGCAACTTTTATTTTGTCAAAAAGACAACTCTTCTATTAGTTGCATATTTGGTTTTGAACAACATTTTAATAAGTTACATATTCTAAATACTAGACAACATTTATATAGATTGCATATCCAAAAGAATAGGCAATGCTTTAAAATATTGCAAATTCAAAAGTAATAAGCAACACTTTAAAGGATTGCAAATTCAGACTCATAAGCAATGCGTAAAAAGGTTGTATTTTATAGCAAATAGGCAATGCATTTTAATAGTGCCCAAAACATGAGAGAAAAGACAACACCGCGAAAGTGTTGTCTTTAGCACATCTCTAAAGTGTTGTTCTTTTTCAACCAAAGGCAATGCAAATTAGGTGTTGCTTATAAAAGTGTTGCTTTTGAATGAAAAAAGTGTTGCCTATCACCTAAGATAACGGCCGCATCAGCAAGGGATCCGAAAACGTTTTAGGTCCAAAAGTGTTACTATAGATCAAAAGTAACCCTTTATCAACCTTTAAACAATACTTTTTAAATGTTGTCTCAATCTGAAAATGTTGTAGTGCCACCTGTTGGAAATTCTTAGAGTTCTTTAACCCCAAGACTATCCTGTTAAATCATTAAAAAAGAAATACTTGAATGCGAAAACGTACCTAAATTCATAAGCATAATTGAAAGAGTTTGGTTATTTGATCTTCCTCAACCAAAACCTTCTGTATCCCTAATAGGGTTGAATTGCAACTCCTCTGATAGGAAAAGAGCTACAGAGGCAGCTTTGATGTGTTGGGGACCAAAATCCTAAAGTCGCTATTTATATTTGGGGTTAAGTACGATTTTGGTCCCTAAGGTATAGGCCAAAAATTTTATTCGTCCCCAACCTTTTTTTGCATACAAAATGGTCCCTAAATTTTAACTTGGTTTTAAATTTTAGGCGGCAGAAGCGGAGGTAGAGATGGATCATGGACAGCTTCTTCTTTTTCTTCCTTTCCCCCTTCGTAGGAGTAGAAACACTCTCCTTCTCCAATTTTTCTTTTTTTTTATTTTATAATTTTTTTGTTATGGGTAATTTGGTCCAAAATTTGAAGATTTAAGTAAAAATGACAATTTTAAAGCTTGGTTTTAAACCTTAAGGACGATTTTGTATAAAAAAAAAGTTTGGGACGAAAAAAATTTTTGGCCTATACCTTAGGGATCAAAATCGTACTTAACCCTTATATTTGAATATGGCACCCATTAAACCCAAAAATCCAAATAAAATAGTATCTCTAGTTTCATTCTCATTTAATTTCCAAATTAAAAGTAATAATAACTTATTCAATTCACCATTTATGACAATAATTGAGATCACCATTATATAAGTCATTTAATATGAAATAGCTTAATTTGCAATTATAATTAATATATGTATTTGCTCAAAAAAACATATTTTATTGGAAATTTTTACATGTGCTAGTGTACAGTATTGGAACCAAGATTCTGAAAACCGAACAAGACTAGCCGATCTGACCGGGTTAACTGGAACGGATTACCTAGTCCGTCCGGTTGACCTTTAAAACCGCTCTACAAAAAACCAAACAAAAAATTGGTCAAACCAATAGTTAATGGGTAAATCAAATGACTCTACTCGATTTTTGAAAGTTCCAGTTCGATCTTCACCATCAAAACAACGTCATTTTGATTCTTAAAAAAATTTGGCCAAAATAGGCAGAAGCAAGCAGAGTGCTGCACACGGAGCAGATCAGATCGAATATGGCTGAAATCTCGATCCAATCCACACTAATCTCATCGGATCGGAATTCGGATATATCCACAAAAATAAAAATACTTTTAATTTTAAAAGAATAAAAAAATAAAAATAAAAAGAAATTGAAGCCCTAAATCCTTAATTTGGCATCAATGTTTACACTAAAATATATCAGTTACAGCCTACACAACAATAACAAAGGTATACATTTCAAAAATTAAAATCACGTTTGTTCTAACAATGAAGCAAAACAAAATGAGATCAAGGAACAAGCATAAACATATCTGCATTTCAAAAATCAAAGATCAACAAAATAAAAAAACAGATTTGGAACCCTAATTGTGTAGAAGTAGGTATGCATTAGAGAAGCACAAGTAGAAGGAAGAAATTGTAAAATGATGAGGATGCAATGATGAGAAACGAAGAGCAGCAACGAGTGGGCGAGGAGCAAAGGCGAGCGAGCGAGTGAAGAGCAGCGGTGAGCAGAGACAACGAACAGAGATGACGACTGCGCTGATGGAGGAGACGAACCAACCGAGATGACGATCACGCCGATGAAGGACACTACCACCATGCCAAAAGAGGAGACGACGATGCGATGATAGAGACAGAGAATTAGACGCGGTCTCAGTGGTCTGAGGTGATGACAAAAGAGACGCGGTGACGGAGATGAATGGCGGCAATGGATGAGGTGAACGGCAGTGATGGATGACAAGGAATGGGACTGGGTCTGGGTGAGAGAGGAGAGGGAGAGCAGCGCCGTTTACTAGAGTGTTTAGGTTAGGGAATTAAGGTTTCCATTTCTCAACTATAGTATTTATATTATAGGTGTAGATTCGTGGATATGCGGATCGGATCCACGGATATCATGGCAATATCTGCTATCCGACCTTATTAGAGTGTAGATTAGATCAGATCCGATCCAATGATTCTATGGATCAGATAATATCCGCAAAATGTGGATCAGATGCAGATAAATATCGCGGATATGCAAGTATTATCCGATCAATGTGCAGTCCTAAGCAGAGAACACCTCCCTCCCCCTTCTCTCTCTCTCCCCAAATCCCAACCCTAATTTCTATAACCCCTACCATCAGCAAAACCATGCCTCCATCATCAGCCCCTACCACCCGGCGGTGACAACCACCAAGATCTACTCTTCTCCTCGAGTAAACCTCGCCAATCGTCACTCGAAAATCTGCTCTTCTGACTTCTCTTCGTATCGCCAGAAAGTCGCGTCTCTATCTTTGTCGTCGTAGGCCGCCTCTGTGCTCGTCGTGGTGGATGTCTCTACTTGCCCATCACCTTCTTTTTCCCGATAAGCACTCCTCCACTGCTTCTTTAGTCCTTTTTTTTTCTTGCGTTAATTTTTATAATTCTGATTTCTGAGTTAATTTCTTTAATTCTTGTTTATTTTTTTAATTCTTGTTAATTCTTTTTGTGAGTTAATTTTTTAAAAATAATTTTGTTGATTATTGATATAATTGTATGGATTAACATAATGTTGAGGTTCAGGTTAACTGAATGGATTAACATAATCTTGATGATTTTGATGGCACTCTGTTAATTTTGTTAATCATGTCCATAAGTATATTCTTGTTGATGTCCAATAATAGTTCCCTTTTCTTCTTTAGGGTTTGTTCTGTCTAAAACCAAATCCTCTAATTGAATGTAATATATTTAGTTGTTGCTGATTAAAAATTAATTTAAAAAGTTTTATTTTTAAAGATGAATAAGTGATTAAAACTTTTTTAATTATAAGATATTTAAATTTATTTGTGAACAATTTAATAATAAATTATTATATAAAATTATAAAATTTTAAATATTTAAAATTATATATTTATTTTTAATAATTTTATTTTATATTTAATTAAATTGATCTAACTATGATTTAATTTTTATTAAATTATTAAACCGATTACTTAATCAATTTATTGACCGATTTAGTTTTCAAAACCTCGATCGGATCCCGCATGTTTCATATACGTACAATCAAGTGACTGATTTTGTTTTAAAAAGACAAAATATTGGAAATGACAAAAATAAGCCTGATTAATTATTTGTAGTAGGACAACTTTAGCCAAGGTAGATAAAAGAAACAAACCACTAACTATTTTAAATTTTTATAGCCCTCATCAAAAGAAATATTTAATTGTTCAATTATATATATATAATAAATAAGATTCTTATTTACTAAATTTTTCTAGACCAAATTGTATATATTATTTTATAATTTATATCAATTGTTATAGGATGGTAAAGTTTACTATTTATTCAAGAATTGTGATATTTTGTCACAATTTACTTATAAATATATATACATATAAATTGTACTAAGCTAGTAGACTAAATTGTATATAAAATCAACTAGCATAACACGATTCATCTACAAAGAAATAAAAATTCAATATCCTATATCACAATTTATGTAAAATAACCAGATATCTAACATAGAAATATGTAATGTTTAATTTTCCTATAAAAAATTTATAAATTTATCATAGCATAACAGCAAATGACGATATAAATTTTAAATTGAATTGTTCAGATACTAATAAATGAGGCTTATTTGTAAATTTATATAATTGAAATGAAATCCCTATATGATAAATTTACCAGTTGTAGCAATTTATATAAATGATAAGATAGAAAATATATGTAAAATCAATTTTAGTTTGGGACATGATAAATATGATTATTTTATTTTTATTTTACACACACACACTCTTATTCGCCGATGGGTGATTTTTTTTTTTTTTTGGTCAAGTGGATTGGACAGTCCCAATTATAGGCATTAACCCCATATTTCACACACTCACACAACACACTCACACACACTACATAGATACTATGAGTTCTTGCAACATCTAACCTCAGCTGGGATCTGAACCCAGGTGCAGCTTGATAAGAGGGGTAGAAATCCTCCATCTGTGCCAAGCCTCAGCTGCACCGATGGGTGATTATATGGATCCTCTTTTTTCAATTTTTTTTTTTTAAGTATGATTAATATGGGTCCATATGAAATCAAAAGTGGGACAGAGGCCCCTACACTTGCTGTCCTGTCATAGGCCCACTGCACCGCTAAACCAATAGAATCGGAGAGTTCAATTCCACTAAAGTATTGAACTAAATCCAAAAAAAAAAAAACCTTGGATCCATGACTTCATTTATTTATCTAAGTAAATGTTAATTTTGAATCTAATTATATATATATATATATATATATAATAATTTATTGACTAACAATAAATTTTTAAATAAAATATAGTTATGTGACAAATTATTTTTTGTTTTGATGGGTTGAAAATAATATGAAAAATAAAAATCTAAAAGATTTAAGCGTTTGAAAAAATTAATTTAAAAGATAAAATAAAATTTTAAAATATTTTAAAATTTGACAAGATAACTAATCATTAAGTAATTCCATTTTTTATTAATAAAAAATTCTGACATGACTAGTATAAATGCTTATTAGATAGTTTTATATAATATTATATGGTAAATTTTATTTTAATTCTCTCTAAAATAAATTATCCTTTGTGATAGTTAATCATGATTCTTCTTATCCATATATTAATGTTGGTGGTGATTATGATCAAAATTATTATAGTCACAAGAAAATAATTGTGAATAGTACTTTTTACATTTAAAAATTGAGTGATAATAATATTAGTGAATATAATATTGTGTTTTGTCTCATATTATCGTCATCGTTAATTGTAAATATATATTGGGAGCTACAATAATAATGTCTGTGCAAAGCGTTTGATGGTCACAAATAATTAACAATTTTTTTTAAGTTGTGTTCTTTAAAGTGAATTATAAATTAATTAAATTACTATTAGTGTGAATTTCTCATTATTATATTACATGATGAATTAATCAAAATTAGTAAGAGAGACTTAACAAAAATAACGGTGGAAAGATAGATAACATCAAAAAGAGTTTTGAACTTTTTAAATTTGTGTATTTCTTGGATTTTCTTATATATATATATATATATATATATATATATATATATATATATTTAAAATTGTTTATTTTGTGGTTGGAACTAATTAATAGGTGTATAGTATGAAAATAAAAAATAAAAAATATGAAATTCTTATAGTAATTTTATAATTTGCAAAAAAAAGTTATAGCATAATTAATTGGTTATTAGGTTATCAAAATTTCAGTTAAATTAATAATTAAAATTAATTATGATAAATTAATTAATGTTATTTAAATATTATTAGACATATATTATAAAAAATAATTTATTCTTTATTTAAAAAGAGAAGTTAGGTAAAATTTACCTATATTTCTTTTGGTAAAATTCTAGCTATTTTTATCCTTTTTTTCTATTATAATAAGCAGATTCTGGTTTGTGATTGCTATCGGTGAGTGATCACATGAACAATATCTTTTATGCAAGGATTTTTTTTTATTGTTTTCATCAATTAAAGTTATTTTTGTCGATATCTAAAATTTTTTTAGCAGTGTACCTATTTTGTGTTTGGGGTGGGGGGCGGGTGGGTTTGTTTTGTGTTGTGTTATTTTGGTTAGTGTATTTAAAAAAAATATCTAATTTTTTTAATAACAAAATGTTCTTAAAATATTTTTAAATGTAATAAAAAATAACCAAGTTAAATATATATTTTTAAAAAATATTTTAAATATTTGATTTTGATGTAATTTTTTATAAATATAATTAAAAAAATAAAATATTTTTATCTTTAGATTTAGTGATTTTAAGTTAAGTAGTGTTTTGTGATTTTTAATCAATGGTCAATAATATTTTTAAAAACTGAAAAAAAATTCTAAAAATCAAATTTTTATTCAATTTTTTGTATGTATCTTCTAAATATTATCCAAATATTCTTACAAAATTTTATATCAAATGTATAAGTGATTTACTAAATACAAAAATTTTAGAGTTCAAATTTTTATTCGATTTTTTGTATATACTTTTTAAATATTATCTAAATATTTTAATAAAATTTTATATCAAATACATAAATAATTTGTTAAATACAAAAATACTTTGTCACTTATAAAAATAATATTCTATTTCATTATGTTTGTCATGTTTTATAATATTTAGATAATATTTTAATCGTTATTAAAAAAATCCTTTTTATCAACAATTGAGGATGGTTTTATATTAGTAGTTTATCCTTATCAACTATATGATAGAGTTTCTCAAATTCATACGGAGCTATAAAAACATGTATATGATATGATTATCAATAATCAAGATAGTAAAAAAATAAAATAAAATAAATAATGAAGACAAAAGCAAGCCCAAACTTGAAAAATCAGCTATCTCAAGACATGCCTATCACTTCACTTATTAGTTCATTCATGTAGAGTTTAATTGATTTAGTTGACGACTCAATTTTGGTGGGGTCAAACGTTGACCTTCCCAAACTAAACTTAATTAAATAAAGGTGAAAATTTAAGTAAAGTCGACTTCACGTAAAGTTGATATTTAAGAGTCATTAAATGAAAATTTAGTCAAATCAGTCAAATTATTTAATGACTCTCAAATATCAACTTCACGTGAAGTCGACTACATTTGAATTTCTACAGGCTAATCTTACCAAAGGTAGGGATTTTAATTTGTTTTCAATGGAAATACTTTCATTCTTTTTAGAACATAACTTGTCAAACAAGGATCAGAAATATGACAAGTAATCTCATCAATTATGAAGTAGATCCACTTCAATTCTACATGTCATTGATGTTTTTATTTAATATAATTTCAAATTTTATTTATTTATTATCATTGGACATATTATATGCAATTATTGAAAGGTAAAAATTAATATATTGGCAATGGATGATCCACTAAGATATGAAAATGACCAAATGGATCCCACTACATTGGAATAATTCATGGATGCTTGTCATTCTTTGTGACTCAGATCAAATGATTTTTGGTGTCACACACAATGTTATGATAAGAAGTTTGATCAAGTTCGTTAGTTCTCTCTTGCTGTAGCTTGGGGCCATTTATGTCTTTTCCTCTCACGGGTGCCCAAATTAAATAAAATTTAATTTTGCATAGTCATAATAATTAACGAACTAAGCTAAAAAGTTAGGCAATGAATTTCAACTTAATTAATATATAATTTTTTATGTCCCTCAGCTTGTGAAAGCTACACTTAATTATCTAACTGAGTAATAATTATATATATGTGTGGGCGCAAATTCTAATAATTTTAAAGAATTAAAAAAAATATTAATAAATTAATTGAATGAACAATGCTACATTACTAATAAAATTTATTATTTTTTATTAATATTTAATTAAAATTCTAAATACTAAATACTAAATTTTAAATTACAAATTTTAATAATATAAAAACAAATGTTAACCAAATATTAGTTATACTAATAAAAAAATATTAATCTCCTAATATTTCTCCCATTGAATTAGGCTTTAGATAGCACTTTAATTCGTTTCCATGGGTGATAGAATTTAAAGTAGGTTAAATAGAAAAAAGAGAGAGTAGAAATCAATCAATCACAGAAACTTAACACATACAATCAACAAGAATTAAAGTAGGTTAAATTAAAATAGTGAGATAAAAGCAATATAATTATAAATCACTCTATATTTTAAGAAGTATATATATATAATATCATTTCACCAAATAATTTTGTGACAAAATTTTGATTCTCTAATATAAGTTTGTATATACAATTACAAGAGGATGTATATTTAGAGAGAAAACTAAGATTATAGTAATTTAAATATTATTAATCTTGCCAGCAAAGAAGCATTGTGATGCACCTTCTGAAAATATAGAACCTTGCTCTTTGCTCCTTAACAAGCCTATTGCATCTTCTTCCAAAGGATCTCAAGGGTTCACAAACATGCCTATTACACAACCCCTTATCATCATTATCTTCTAATTGCTTCATTTTCATCGACCACTCTTGATGATTTGGGTTGAATTTCTCGCTGCTCACTCTTCTTATTGTTATGTTGACTTTGTTTGCATGTGTTGTATGCAAATTAAAAGACAGAGAGATAGGTTAATTAGTTGAAGGAAGAGAGGAGCATAGAAGAAGAAAAAGAGAGAAAATAGAATGAAGGGATCTTTAATTTTTATCCATCTATATATGTAGGCAAGTATATGATGCAAAAGGGAATGCATATATATATATAGCACAAGAGCATTTAAAGAAAATATATATCTTTTTGCTTAAAGATTTTCTAGATCGTGTCAAGAGTCATTGTCTTACTCTATTATTGTTAGATTTTAATATTTTTATTTTATTTTAGTTTTTTCCCCCTTAAATTGTGTTCCAAATTTATTACTTAAATTTTGCGTTTAAATATCATTGCAAGTTGGCATAGATAGATAAGAGTTTGTATCCCTTAACTATCTCTTTCGAGTTCGATGTTCGCTTGTTTGGGAAGATCGTTTACTCTGTCTCTGTAGTATTCGAGAGATTAGTTATTAAATTTTCAGCCTGATAAATATCCTAGTGCAAACTAAAAATAATTTTGCGTGCAAATATTACAATTTATTTTTTACAATTATATTAAACATACACTAAAATTAATTATTAGTTTATAATATATTTTAAAATATAAATTATATATATTTATATAAAAATATATAATAACTAATTTTGATAGATGATTTGAGTGCATAAATATTTTTTTTTATTTTTATGAGTGATATTTGTTTAATTTTCAAGCGGAGTCAATGCTTAGTTACTCACTTTACCACTTTTAAATTTTAACTTGGGTCCCACTCATATTTTTTTAACACTCTTTAAATACATAAGTAGTTGGATATAATTATATAAACTCCCTACATTTATTAAAAGCTTGGAATGATTCCAACTTAAAAGAGTAATTTTCTAGAATTTATTAATTTTTTTAAACTGTAACTAAAAAATTGTATGAAATTGAAATTGAAATAGAAAAACAATATTAGAACCTAAAACTTGAATGTTAAATTAAAAAATCATCCTATTAATGTAACAACTTAATTTTCATACACTAGGAATATACAAAAATTTATCCAAACAGTCAATTGTGTATTATCATATTAGTAAAATGATTAATTTTTAAATTTATTACCTAAAAAACATAAATATAAAAAAAATTAAATAATTGTGTATAATTTTAAATTTTTTATATTATTAATAAATTAAAATTAAATTCCATAGGTAATAATGGAAAATAATTGATATACAAAGAACATAACCCGTAGCATATTTGTGCGCTTTTCAAAGTTTAAATGATGACAATTAATGATAAAGCATTGTGAGTTTGATATTACATTGCATGGCATGGCCCATAAATCAAATAAACTGATTGCTTTTATTTGCATGAATTGATATGAGATATTGATTCCTCAGTTATTATGGAAACTCCTAGCTACTACCTTATCTTGAGCGAGAATTATTGAAAATCATAACTATGTATATAACTTGTCCATCCTATTATTTTTCTAGTCTAAATAATTAGGTATTTGTTTGGGTACAATAATAAATTATACATATTAATACAATAAATAAAAATATAAATAAATAAAAATATGAGGCATGGATTATATTATCTATATTAATAATTTATTTTTTAAATTATTTAAAATTTGAAAATATAAAAAATTAAAATTAGTTGAATTTAAAATTTAATTAAATTAAAAGAATAATTTTGTTTAACATAAAAAAATATTTAAGTTTTTTTATAAAATTAAGATATTTTTAATTTTATTAAATTATAAAAATATTTTAATAAAAATAATAATATAATATATATTTTTTAAAATAAAACTAAATACTAGTATGTATAATAAAATTTTTGTATCATATTTTTATTTGTCTATATTGTTATCGTATCAACACGTATAAATTTATTATCATATTGAAATAAACGTAAAATAATTATTGCTCATACAAATTCATCCTTATCTAACGGACATCTTTAGTTAAAAGAATCTTAATGAAAATAATTAATATATATTGATTATGATATTAAACAAGTCATCATGGTCACCAAAAAGAAAAACAAGTCATCATGGGATAAAAGTTAGACCTTATCTGATATGTTTTGCACTTTGAAGTGATTTTGTCCTCTCAAGAAAGCTTATTTGAAGCATATGATTTGCTAATTGCTCATTTATATCGTTGTCGCTCAATAATTAACATTTTTTCAAAAATACATTTTCGATTGGTTAAATTTCTACATTACATAATACAGTGACGAATTTAAAAAATTTAATAATAAAAAAAATATATATGGCAAATTATATAAATAAATTAATTAAATTCTAAATTTATCATATTACAATCTTTTAAAATAATAAACGTATTTACGTGAAAAAACAAATTGAACAAAAACTGCTAAAAGTTGTAGCAGTTACATAAACTGCTACTGGATATAGCGATTTATGAAAAAATAGTGCGTAGCTCAATCTGTATCATTCTGTAGTGGCATGTAAAAAGTGTGCATTTTAAGACATCACCTCTCAATAAATACGTTGACTATAAGCTCATCCAACTAGAACTAATGACCGTTCAACCTAGTCAAGTGGTACAAATCAATCATCTCCAAATAAAGTATGATCTTTTCATGCATAGGCATATTTTGTTGTCTTCGAACGTTGTAAATAAACATACTTAGCTACATCATGTGATAAAAATAACTACACTATAATTAAATTCTGATACTTACAAACCTAAATCATAAATTATTACTGAAAATATTTTATTCTGATGCAAAAGTTACGTAACTGTTATCTACCCAATCTTTTAGAAGTGAAAATAAGAAACATATAAATTCTAATATATTAAAACCTAATCAATAAATTACTGATAAAAAATATTAATCTTGTTTGATTTGGAAAAACAAATCTAATATTTTTCTCATATTATAATAAAAGTTATCATACTTTCCAAAAAATGAAAATCAAATTCAGGATATTGAAATTTATTTGTTTTTTATTAATTTTCAATTAATATACATTAATTAAATATTTAATTTGGTTTTCTTAAAATTATATGTTAAATTTTTTATGAGTTTAATTTTAATAAATTTAAAAAATAAGTATGACGGTCTAAATACAAAAATAGAACGAATGTTAATGTATTTTAGAATAAGTAACAAATGTGCCATTTTTAAAATTTTAGGTATAAATTTTAAATTTTATATTCTAATTCCTATACCCTAAATATTAGATTTTATATTCTAAATTCTAATGCTAAAAATAAACAAACTAATCTCGTCATTGATGCCTCCAGCAACGCGGATAACACCGTTGAGTCGGTACAAGCGATTTTTGTCTGTTATGATCTCACTTGAATATGGCATCTCCCAAAAACCCAAATCCTATCCCATTTTCCTCCTCCCTCTCTCAAGAATTTTCTCCCTCTGACCAAATTCCCTCTCCACACTAAATAAAGGATCCGCTGCTGGCTATCGCAGTTTTATAACCAACCTTCACGTAAACTATTGTATTCTCTAGCGATTAGGATAGCTGTTGTCTCTTCATAAGCCGCTGGATTCTATAATGGTTTATAATTAGTTGTGTTCCTTCAGAAACTGCTATATCCTCTAACGATTTCTGCTTTGCACATTTTTCACGTAATTCACGCCATCTTATAGTGGATTACGTACAGTTAGAAACCGATACACCCTGTAACGATTACATCATCTTCCACTGTCGGCTTCTCTCACAACCTCAATGCCCTCTTTTTCTTTTTCTTTTAACCAATTATTTTACTAATGAAGATGAATGGTAAACTTGTCAAAAGATAATGATAATATAATTGATTAAATAAATATAATTTTAAAATAATTTTAATTAGAATATACTTAGCATATTTCGTTAATTCTAATGTTTTTGTCACGGTGGAGATTAATTACAAAATTTGATATAGTATAAGGGGCTCAATTGAAAAAAAAAAGTATAGGAACCTAATTGAAAATTCGGTGAAATTATAAGGACTGACGAAGTAATTAAACCTTTACAAAACCCCAATGTGAAATTTCTAAAACTTTGCAATACTCGAAGAAAAAATATCTTAACAAATCTAAGTATTTTGTTCATATTTTTTGAAAAGTTTTGTGATTCACTAATAGTAATATTGCACAAAATAAACTTAAAAATTATTTTATATATTTTAAAATTTGAAGGACTAAAATCTCTAATTTTAAATTCCTCATTGGCTAATTTTGGTAATTACTTAATTTTAAAAAAGTTAGCTACAAAGTTTCAACTAATTTGATTAATGCATAACATGTTAAAATTATATTCCCTCCAGCTGCAGTCTCCTCCATCTCCCTTCCTTCAATTGGTGTGGTATCTAAGATACCTATCCTCTTCACTCTCTCATGATATTGACTGGGTACCGCTATGCAAGCTTTCATTGTTCTGCTGCTGGTAATTTTCGGGTGCTTCACTCTTTAGGATCGTCATCAGCTTTGCGTGAGGAATTTGGATCCTCTAAATTTTAAATTTGTACTTTAGAGGATAAAGTGTGATCTTTTATGCTTGAATGGTTTCTTTTTCATATTTATTCTTGATCCCACTTATAAAATAAATAATAAAAAATCACACTTTACTTTCTAAAATAAAATTCAAATTTAAAAGAATCTAAATCCCTGCCTGACAGACCTGCTTCTTTGCTTTGAGGTTGGCTATTCGGTATTCCCTCTTGAAGGTGAAATTTTTTTTTTGGTCAGTGAAGGTGTATTGTTTACTTTTTGTTTTGGTCATTGTTATGGGCCACAATAAAGGATTACAATTTAAATAGGAAGGTATATTTTGAACTATGTATTTTTAACATTTTATGTGTTCTCCTTTTGGTTTTCATGAAGTTACGATCCATGGGTTTTCTATTCGGCCCAGAATATGATTTAAGAAGCACATATAATCAGCCAAAAGTAGTGACCCATATAATTTAAACTGGGCTCAAGGCCTCACTACGGACGATCCAAAACATCATAAAGTAAGTAGTCCAAATTAAGTGTTTTCTTTTCTCACAATAAAAAAAACACGTCTATTACTTTCAATATTGAACAAAAAAGCAGGGGTAAACTAATCCTTATAGGCATTCATCTCGACATCCAAAACAAAAATAGTGTATCCATGTAGGAAAAAAATTACCATTTCAAATATACCAGCCTGACCAAAAAATATAAGTATTCCAGAAAAAACATACCAATTCAAAGAATTAATTTGGGCTGATCGACCCACTCATTCGCTTGAACAAGTGTCAAAAATTTAAATCTTGTCATATAACTTGACCAAAAAAAAAAAAATTCTGCTATGTATATGTAGTAATTTATCTGTTGATAACAAACTCTTAGATAAAACTTAGATTTATAGCGAATTAATCGTTAATTTGTGGACCCAAAAAATATCATAGACAATAAAAAATTTTTTACCAATCCAAGAGAAAAAACGATATGCATAAAATTTGGTGGCAATTTCCATCTGACTAGACACCCAAAAAATTCCCATCTAACTGTATAAGTAAAAATAAAGCTAAAGTATCAAAATTAACCAGTAAATATTTTTAAAAATATTGATAAAAATAATCATATAACATAAAACTCACTTCATAATATGTGATTGTTAAGGTTTTATCTTTTTTTTTTCTTATCTTTCATGATTTTATCAATATATACAAATTTTTTAACATAAAGTGTGTAAAAAGAGTGTATATTTTTCTACTCTCTTCCTTCCAACTAAATAAATCCAAAATGATAAAATTTTTAGAAAAATTATATGTACGAGTCATTTTTTACCGCATAAACTAATTTAAATTAAGTTGGGGTTTAATTTCACCTAAACTTAGTTCTTATTTGGTTGATATTCCACGCATATATAGTCACACTAAGATTAAATCATCATCCCTTTGACAATGTCAAAAAATCCATCACAATCCAGTTTCAACCAGTCAAAACATATTCCTACTCCTATATATTTTTGAAGAACCTACATTGTATAGCTATAACTATACCTATAACTTTGCAGGCCTGTCTTTTTCGATAAATAAACTCGAGTAAGCTTTTGACTAAGAAATTGATTAGTCATTGGAAATGTTTAAAAAGGTCTCAAGATATTTATATAAAGTGTCACAAATGGTGTCACCTTCAACAAGTGTGGCAGCAATTCAGAATCATTTCATTTTCTAACTAATTAAAATTAGGGTTGTTTATCAAAATAAATCAATATGTTAGGGTTATATACTTATATTGTAGGTCATAATTAATTTTATAGCATGATCTTGCACTGTAAGAAGAAACATATATAATTCTATGGATTCAATCATATCTCTTTTAATTAGTAGCGTAGCGAGTTCAAAATTTAATATTCAACAGCTCCAACCCTCTTTAATTGTGATAATATTTGTGCTATTTTTTTTTTCCCTTGCCACAAATCCAATTTTCTACCATAATAAACCATTACCGTCCATAGTTTCTAGTCAAAGTCAAAGTATAGAGAGCATTATATTTCATCCTAAAATTTGGATCAATTATCCTTAAGCTATGTGTATTTTTAATTCAAGGTTTATAGATATTTATTTTTGGAAGAATAGAATAAAAATATGGAAATATATTGTGCTCATGTTTGTGAGGAGCTCTCAACCACCGGAGACGAATCAAGTGAAATAACATAAAATGAGAAGATATTACATCTAACTCAAAACTTTAAGATAATATATTGTGCTCATATTTGTAGGGAGCTCTCAATCACGGGGGATAAATCAAGTGAGATAACATAAAATAAGAAGACACCACATCCAACTCAAAATCTTAAGATAATAAGTTAATAGATGTCTCATCTTATAAACTTTTCGCTATTCCTTATTTTTTTTATGTAGGACTAACTTCATACTCCTCACAGTTACAACATAAATAACTTGTGGAATTAATTTCATACGCTCTCATACTTGCAAATTATTCTTCTCATATTTGTATATTTTCATTCACTCAAAAGTTTTGCGATAAAAAATGAGTTTAATTTGAATAAATCAACAAATTTTATAAATAATTATCTAAAAAAATCATGAATTTAAATAATTTTTTAAATAATAATTAAATTTAAAAATTAGTGAATTTATGGTGACATGATAATATAAAATTAATTATATATATACAACTCTTACATTGACCGCATAAAAATTTATAAGAAAAGAATAAATAGGTCCCTAACCTTTTGTTTCGCGGACATTTTTGTCTTTGACCATTGAAAAATAATTTTAAGTCCTTGACTTTCACAAAATTTGGACGGAGACCCAACGGAAAAGTCTGACGTAGCTCCCGTAATGCTTGTCACGCGTACGCGTCGCCATGAATTCAACAAATTCTCATTTCTTCGTGGATTCTCCACTCTGCATTCTTTTTTTCCATTTCTTTCAAGTCATTCTTGCCTTCAAAACTTTAAATCACTCAAAAAAACATATCAAGGCATCGAATGGGAGAAAAATAAATTAAATTTAGCCCTAACCCCATTACAACTGTTGAAATGACCTCTTGATATGTGTATCCATGCATTGAATATATGTTGATTGGTAGAAAAAGAGCAAGTTTTAAAAAGTAAGATTAGTAGATAATTGAAAGAATTCCGGTGAGGGTTTGATGCTCAATCCCATGTTTCTTGCTTTCACGAACTTTCTTCTTGCAAGTATATTTATATTTCATTTTGAGATTTGAATGAGTGAAATTTATAAATCATCATACTATCTTAGCCCTACTTGTTCATATATGTTCTTGGAGATTGATTCATTTTAACCAAGTAAATAGACGTATTTTGCATATTAGTTAATAAACCACAAGAGTTTAGCATGAGGACATGCTAATGTTTAAATATGGAAAAGTCGATGAACCACAATTTTATGGTTTATATTGTATTAAATTTGGTGGATTTTATCATTCTACTTTTCAAGTTTCGTGACAAACTGAGGGGCACAGATTCGATATGCCACACATGTTTGCATACCGAAAATGTAAAAATACTGTTTGGCACACTGAAACGCCAGAGAACATCAAAATAAAAATATTTATTTTCTTAGGGCCTTTTCTACAATTATATATAAAATAGAAAGGTCATTTTTTATTTAAATTTTTTAAATAAATACATTTAATTTAATTATTAAAATTAATTAAACAATCAGTATTTAGTTAATTATTATCGCTCCTAACCTCCTCTTTCAAATTTTCTCCCTCCCCTTCTTCTGCCATAGCGCACCACCTCTTCCATTGTCTCCAGTGCTGATAACGACGAAACCTCCCCACCATCTCTCCTACTCGCTTTTCCGTCGCACTAGCAACTCCTTTTCTTCCCCCACTCAGCTATGGTAGCTTGGCAACATCTTATTCGACACGCCCAAGATCCACTGCCGACACTCCACCGAAAATTTCAATGACTCCATCCCTTCAGAAGTACCCACATCCTCATGCTCAACAGTGGGATCCACTTCCATAGCATAGAAATTGGTGAGGCTATTGACCAAAGTTGGAGTCTCTGTGGAACGGTGTTGAAAAACATCGCTGAAATTGTGAATTAGATCGGTGGAGATAATGAGAACAGAGTTCCGAACACGAACAATATTGTGCTACATGTGGTTTTGCCAACGCCACCTTTGCCACAAAAAAAGACTCATTTGAGAGTTTCTTGTTTTAGGATGTTCTGCACGTTCTTTCTAGCAAATTCTGTTGATCTGCCATGGCCACATGTTTCTCTCTTTTGGAATATTCTGTCAGAGTCTAAGATGAGATTGGCATTTTTTAACGAACCATGAATTATCATTCACACAAATATAATTATATCTTTTCATAAATGAATTATTGAGCAATTTAATGTGATTAATTTTGAGTATTATTTTTAACTTTTATAGTAACTAAAATAATTTTAAATTAAAAATTAAAAATTAAAATTTGTATTAGATACTATCTTTAAAATAATACTGATATCATATTAAAATATAGGTAGACATAAATATTAAAATATTGTAAGCACATTTGAATATTCTAAAATTAGTCTCTTATCTAGTATTAATTTATGTATAAAGATATATTTTATATATACGAATATCACTCTTATTTTTTCTTCTTGTCTTTGTTTTATTAGATTTTGTAAAAAAAAAAAAAAAAAATTTTAGAAAATATTAAAAAAATTTTAATGGATGAGATTAAAAAATTATATGGATATTTATGAAAATTTTTAAATATTAATTTTATTATAATAAAATATATTTATTTTATTTTTTTAAAAAAAATTAGGGTTAAAATGAATAATTTTTTTAATATTATTTAAATTATATTACTAAAACCTATAAATTTATTCTAAAAAATTATTAATTTCACATAACATCTTATTATAATTAAAAAAATTATTTTTCATATCATTTTTAAAATTAATGTAATAAAATTACTAATTTTTAATATATATAATTAATTAAATTACTCTAAATATTACTAATTTATAGTCTAGGTTGTAAGATTTATAGGTTTATGAAGTCTTTATTAATGTAATATGAGACTTTTTTTTATGTTATTTTTTTGTATTTTTTATGTACTCTTTGTACTCATTTTTATAGAATCTTACTATAATTAATAATTTTTCATAACATATTACTATAGTTAATAAAATTAATTTAACATAATTATTAATTTCTCATATCATATTAATATAATTAATAAAATTACTTTAAAAATTTACTAATTTTTCGGATCATATTACTTTAATTAATAAAATTACTAAAAAATAACTAATTTCTTAAATTATATTATTATAGTTCATAAAATTACTCTAAAAAAAATACTAATTTCATATGACATTTTACTATAATTAATAAAATTATTCTCGATATCATTTAACTATAATTAATAAAATTAACATAACAAAATCACAGATTTTTAATATATATTACTATAATTAATTAAGTTACTCAAAATATTATTAATTTTTCAGAACATCTTACCTTGAAAAAAATATATGTTTTGTATATCTAAATATTACTTTTATATCTAATCTTTATTTTAAGTCATTTCTCTGCCTTTTTAATTTCTTCCCAACTTTTGACATATAAAAATAGTATTATATCACCTTTTGTTTTTATTAATTTAATGTAAAAAAATAAAATTTTTTGTCTTATCAATTAGATGCAGAAAGAAAATCGTTTCTTTTTATTTGATATCTGTTTTTATGTTTTTTTATATGTCTTTGACTATCAATGATTGAATGAAAATTTCATAAATATTTTGTTATTTTTTAATTACTTTGCAATATTTTTTTTTTTATTTTCTAAAATATTGATTATGTAGAGTATTATATTCGAGATTTGAATACTTAAATATTTACTTTGAAACTAAATTAAACCCTAAACCCTAAACCCAAACCCCTAAACCCCAAATCCCAAACCCCTAGACCCTAAACCCTAACCCCTAAACCCTTAAAACCCTAAACCCTAACCCCTAACTCCTAACTCCTAAATCCCTAAACCCTAAACCCCTAAGCCCCTAAGCACCTAAACACCTAAACCCCTAAGCCCATAGACCCATAGGCACTAGACCCTAGACCCTAGCCCCTAGCCCCTAGACCCTAGACCTTAGACCCTAAACCCTAAACCTTAAACCCTAAACACGAGACCTTTGAGATGGGGAGGGGGCGGAATACCGTGTGAGTTATGCCTCATTGGTGGCAATTTATGAATTTATATAGAACGTCAACAAAAAAAAAACACCGAACATATAAATCTGAGTTCACTATTGAAACCCATCAATAAAAGCCAACATGTCAAATGAAAAGCCCAACAGTTTCAACCAAAACAAAAAAATATGAAAAATTAAATCAAACAACACAAAAAGAGAAGTGAAAAAAGGAATAAACTAATGAATCAATCAAAATAGAATGCTCACCAGCCTGAGAAGGCAACTGAGTTTGCTGCTTCTGCTGCTGAGCCGCCGCAGCTGAACCCTTCTTGGGTGGAGACGTCAGTGCCGCCGCGGCGATTTTATGTGAAGGGTCCTCGGCGTCGTCATCTAACAAATGGAAAGTGTTCGCCGTCGCCATTTTTGGAAAGCCGGGGCGACATGAAGTGCGACGAAGCAGACCAGAGAGAGAAGTGTCAATATTGTCGGTGCGGTAGGGTGCTACGGCGAAGAAGGAATGCCGGCGCAGCTCGGAGAGCAACGGAGCAGATCAAAGAGAGAGTGGGAGGAAGCAGGCCAGATAGAGAAAAGGAGCCCTACGGTTTACCTTTTCTTTTCCTTTTTCTTTATTCCTAAAATTAGTGAGGCTGACACCTGGATGAAAGTTCCACAACAAATATACAAGTAGGAGCAATGTTCTAAAAACCGGTTCGAACCGTGAACCGGTGAGAATTACGATTCGGTTTTATGCCAAAACCGAAAAAAATAAAAACCGTTGTTGAACCGCTAAACCGGCCGGTAACCAGTCAGTCGAACCGAACCGAGACCCGGCCGATTTTTTGCTTGGCCCAAAAACACTCAAAATGCGCGTTTAGCTTTCAGTAACCCCCTCCCCAACTCTTGCGTTACCAACCCTAACCCACTCCAAATCTCCAACGGCGCAGCAGCACACGCTCCCTCGTCCCTCCCATCACCCTCGAGCTAGCCGTTCCTCTCAACGCCGGCGAGCTCAGTCCCTCCCTTTCGCGCTGCCACGGTCCCGCTGGCGCTAGCTCTATTTCACCGCAGCCACTGTCCCATTCGAAGGTGCTCCTTCTATCGGTGTCTCCTTCTTTTGTGTTATGTTCAAGGCTTCTAGCTTCGAAGGTGCTCTCTTTCGCCGCCGTCGCGCTCACATAGAGGAAGAATCATCACAAGTGTCGCCGTTTCCTCCTCCTCTCGATCAAGCCGTCATCCACTTCTCTGCTGCGCCGCTGTCTACTTCTCAATCCTCCTACTCGCCGCAGTCTTTCATCCGCTTTCTACTTCTCAATCCTCCTCTTTCCCCTGTTCCAAATCTATGCGGTCAGACCTTCTCTTCTAGGCTTTCTAGCTCGGCACGTCGTCCAGTCTTCGTCGGTGACTTCGGTGTTCAAGGCTTCCAGCTGCTGCGCCGTCTAGTAGCCGTCGTCATCCTGCTGTCGGTGGAAGGTTAGTGAATTTGTTTTTGAGTTTGAGCTGTCAAACCCAAGGTTCTGAAAACCGGAACGGATTGGCCGGTTTGACCGAATTAACCGGGAACCAGTCATTTGACCGGTCCGATTTGTCTTTAGAACTGTTATGCAAAAAACCGATTTAAAAACCGGATGAACCGGTGGTTAATCGGCAAACCGAGTGAACCGGCCGGGTTTTTTCAAGTCCCGGTTCGCTGATCCAACAATCAAAACGGCGCCGTTTTGATTCCAGAGAAAAAACAAAAACCCAATGCTGAGTTATCCCCTTTCTTTCTCTAACAAACACCCTCACCAACCCTAGATTCTCCTAAACGGCGAAACCCTATCAGAGCCACCATCACCATCTCCCCTTTCATTCTGCTCTTCTCCTCGCGTCGCCAGAAGCTAAGGTCGGTTCGGGGCTGTTGTTGGCATCGCCGTTTTTCTGTTCGAGCTCTCTTTGTCGCTGCTTCTTTGCTCTTCATCGTTGGTCGTTGCCGCTTCTCCAATCCTCGCCGTGGGTCGTCACTGCTTCTCCCCTCCTTGCCGTGTCGTTTCTTCTTCTCACCTCCTCGTCGTTTTTTTCTGTGTCCCCTTCTCGTCTCCCCGCCAGTCTTGTCGTCGCTGCCTCTCTGCTCCGTGTCTCACTGTCGTCGCTTATCTGTTTCACGTTACTAAAATTCCCAATTTGAATTTCTCTATCTCGCTGGCTCTATGCTGTCTTTTCCTCTCCTTCGCTGGCAATCCAGATAACGTAAAACCTCCCCTTTATCCTCTTCAATAATGTTCAATTTGTTGTAATTGTATTACATTGTTTTCTTCTTTATTTTGTTCTGAATATACATATGATATATTATTGATGATTCTGCTGAGTTTTGAGATATTCATTTTCTGAAGTTTTATTTGAATTCAGTCAGTTGATGTTGAATTAATTCTGCTAAGATTGAGTTATAAATTTACTTTTTTTAAGTTTAATTTATTAATTATGCTGAGATTATATTTGCTGAGATTGATATTGAATTAATTCTACTGAGATTGCCAGATTGGGTTATAAATCCAATCTGTTTTACTTGTTATTTTGGTAAATTGTTATTTTGCTGTCATTGATTCAAAAGAGAAACATTGCTACAATTCTGCATTGGATTTACTATATAGCTTTAAAATAATGGTTGGATGAAGTTCAAACAAGGAGTAGTTTATTCATAGAAAAAGAGAATGAAGTTAAGAAGTAAAGAACAAAAAGATTACCTAATTTATGAAAATGGAAAATTCAGGAATGGAAACCTAATTTATAAAGGTTATTCATGCTTTTATATTGTGTTTTTTTTTTGTTTAGTTAATTTAATTGTTCAGTTTTTGTGTATTCTGAGCTTCTTACTGTGCTGTGGAATTGCTTCTTCTAGTTCAAATTGAAGACTATACTGATTTCTTTTTCTCCCTGCACCATACTAAAATTTGTGGCCTCAAATTTAGGTAGCCTATAATGGATCATTATCTTCTGTTATATCAGGAACTGATATTGTTTGACCAAGCTTAGAAGTTGCTAATGTGTTATATATACATGAAGATTGAGAAACTTAAATGAAAGAACCAAGCTTCGACCAATTTTAATTCATACAATGCTTTAATTGCTCTGCACCTTATCTCACAATATATGCCACTTTGAATTTTTAATAATTTTATGTTATATTTAACTAAACCGGTTCAACCACGGTTCGACCTCGGTTGAACCATTGAACCAATGAACCAGTTACTTGACCAGTCCGGTTCTCGCAACCTTGGTCAAACCCAAAAAACCCCTAAGCTGCTTCAGTTTTTTTGGTTGTTTCCAATCCAGCACAGCCTTGGATGAGAGCGAAAGTGACCCTTGGATTTCTTTTTCCCCTGTTTCAATCAGCTTTTCAATTTTTTTTTTAAACTTGTGTATTAGTCTTTTGTTATTCAGTCTTTTAAGCATTTAGTCAAATATTCAAGTTGTAGCAGCACTTCATTGCTTCAAAGTTCAAACAAAACAAAATTGAGACAATTCAAGAATAAGCTAAAAAGTGTGAAGAAACCGAGTCTTTCTACCAAAAATTACTTAGCTAAAATCAAGAAATTTGTTTTTTATTTTGAGCTGTTTCAGTGTTATGAATTTGATTTTGAATGTCTGATGAGTGATTTGTGATTTTTGAATCTGAAATTAATTAATTTGTGATCAGTGTTTTGAATTTGAAATTTGCGAGAAGTGATTTGTTATGCTGCATTGCTGCTGTTGGTATTTAATTTGTTGTTGAAATAGTTACGGATTTGTTGAAATAGTTACTTATTTGTTTAATTCTGAATGCTCGGTTCTTCTTCTTTCTTTTAATTTCTGAAATTTTTGTTCAAATTTTCTTGTAATATTTTGTAATGTTTTGTATGTTTGTTGCTGTTTTGTAATTGCTGGTTGCTGGTTGCTGGGTGCAGGTTTAGTGTCATCACTGATTTGGAATGTTTTATAATGTACAATGTTTGTTGTTGTTTTGTAGTTGCTGTTTTGTAATTGCTGGTTGCAGGTTTAGTGTGATTATTGGTTAATGTTTTGTAATGTTTGGTGCTGAAGGCTGATTGTTGAGTTCAGATATAGTTGTTTATTTTGACTTGGGTAAAGAGACTTATGGTCATTTTTTCCTGCCTTGTATCAATTCAGATGATTATTTTCAGAGGATGAGCACTTATTTATGTATCTTGAGAAACTGTTTCTGTTTGTTATGAGCACTTAGTTTCACCAAGAAAGCTTAGTTTGTTATGAGCACTTAGTTTCACCAAGAAAGCTTAGTTTCGCCAAATGGTCCTCAAAGCAACTCATCCAAAATGCTGCTGCACAAATCCAAGTCTATTATCTCTTAAAGCCTGCATGCTCTTTCATTTGGTGAAGTCTTTCTAGCAGTAGTCCACTGCCAACTTTGTTATTAATAATGTTATCAAATTTGTTTATCCAAGTACTATGTTTATTTTTTTCAGTTGGATTTATGATAATTCATTTGATATTCTTCCTATTCTTGTGAGATATTTCTTTTAACATTTTGTGTACTAATGAGGAATTGTACTTGCTTGGTATCATGCTTTCATCTGGCAATTTTGTATTTACTATTAAAAAAAAAAGAAATCCTAAAAAAGTAACTTACCACTCCATTGGAAAAATTTCATACTACCCTATACCCTCAACTTAATACTTGCATATTTATAATTTATTTATTATTTTATTCTAAAATGGGTTTTTTCGGTTGAACCACCGGTTGAACCGGTTGGACCAATAAACCAGTGAACCAGTGACTAGAGCGGTTTGATGACCGGTCTGGTTCTCAGAACCTTGAGTAGGAGAGGAGATTAAGTTAAACACCCTCATTTTTCACCCTAGATCTCCGCAGCCTCATCTTCTTCCTCTGCCTCCAACCGCTGCTTCTCCTCTCTTCTAAGGTTCCCTGCGTCTCTGCCGGCGCCAGCCACTAGTTCGCCGTCGTTCATCGACGGTGCGGTCGACTTTGCGTTCTCCGCAAGTCTCGACGAGGCGCTGTTCCCGGCGAGATTCGCTAGAGAGATGGATCGCCGTGTCAGGTCTGGTGGCTTGTGTGTTTATTCGCTAGCAAGGCCCAAATGAAATAAATTATAACCCCGTTGGATGAAAAACTCTATGATTGGGTTGGGTCTGGGAGACACTTCACTCACAATCTTATTTCTTATTCATCTTCTCTTCTCTTCACGTGTGTTTTGTTTTTCTAATTCTCTCGATCAAATTTTAGTCTCAGGCGTCTTCTCCAATAATCCCAACGAACGAGTGTCAAGACTGGCCTTGCAGGTTAATCAATGGATAGAAAAAAGTACAGAATTATGATGGTCTCTGATTTTTTCTATCCCAACTTTGGTGGCGTCGAGAACCACATCTATTATCTCTCTCAGTGCTTACTCAAGCTAGAGCACAAGGTCATAATCACATTCTCTGTAATTCAATCAATTTGTTAGTTAATGATTTTCTGCTTATGCTGTTAATTTCGTTTTCGTAATTTCTATGAATTAAAAGAAAAATATATGATACGAGTATTATCAAATTCAGGTAGTGGTTGTAACTCATGCATATGGAAACCGATCTGGGGTTAGATACATGACTGGTGGTTTGAAAGTTTACTATGTTCCATGGAGGCCTTTTGTTATGCAGAATTCATTCCCAACCCTATTTCCCTCACTCCCCATTATTAGAACCATTCTCATTCGAGAAAGAATCACTATTGTCCATGGACATCAAGCATTTTCCACTCTCTGTCATGAAGCTCTCATGCATTCTAGAACCATGGGGTACAGGGTTGTATTCACGGATCATTCTCTGTATGGATTTTCGGATGCTGGAAGCATACATATGAACAAGGTCTTGCAGTTTACATTGGCTGATGTGAGTCAGGCCATATGTGTTTCGCATACGAGCAAGGAGAATACAGTGCTGCGGTCGGGGCTGCCCCCGGAGAAGGTTTTTGTTATACCTAATGCTGTGGACACTGCAATGTTCAAGCCAGCGGTGGTGCAGCCGAGCCGCTCGGAGATTGTTATTGTTGTTATTAGCCGGTTGGTTTATCGCAAGGGAGCAGATTTGCTTGTTGAAGTCATTCCAGATGTATGCCGTCTGCATCCCAATGTGAGTATGCATCCCAATGTGAGTAGATGATTGAAAAAAAAAAAAGGAAAAATATTTTTGGTTTTTCTTGCATCACATATTTTGAGTGTAATTCCATGCTAAGGTCCCTTGTGGGAATGGTTTTGACCTTTCTCTGCCGTACTTCAAATTGCAATGTTTTTATTTGGTTCAATTTCTCTATGGTTCTTGCCCTATTGCTTTGTATAAGTTATATTGCTTTTGTGTAAAAGTCTAAATGCTGTTTTTCAAAGCTGTAGTGGGATGTTAAATATGTGAAGTACCTATAGAACCTCTTTGAGAGGCCACAGCATTCCCAAGGAGTTTGCACATTGCTTTCTGATGATAATTGGAATTGTAGGTTCGTTTCATTGTTGGAGGTGATGGACCTAAGCGTGTGTGGTTGGAGGAGATGAGAGAAAAACATTCTCTTCAAGATCGAGTTGAAATGTTGGGAGCCGTGCCACATGCACAAGTCCGATCTGTTCTAATATCAGGACACATCTTCTTAAACAGGTTCAGCTTCCTTATACTTTCCTCCTTTTAAGCTTTCCAATGATGATATTAGAATTTGTACATGTCACCATGTTGTCTAATTTTGGAATTCAAGCAATGTTGGAAGCTTATGTTATTTTCATTTTGAGAGCTTCAACATTCAGGTCATTTTACAATCCATATCTATTGTCAATCATTAATAATGTTTGAATTATTTCAGTTCGTTAACTGAAGCTTTTTGTATAGCCATATTAGAGGCTGCTAGTTGTGGATTGTTAACAGTTAGCACACGTGTTGGAGGAGTTCCCGAGGTGGGTGCAACTTTCCTTCTTTTACCTGTTCAGTATGAGAATAAATGCTCTTTATTCTTTAATTAGTTTAATTTTTCTCACAAAAATCTGTTTCTTCCAATTCCACAATTTTGGAATGCTGTCTTGCAAGGATTGATATGGATTCACTTCTTTGCTGTATAGGTTTTACCAGATGACATGATCATTTTGGCAGAACCTGATCCTGGTGATATGGTGCTTGCAATTGAAAGGGCAATATCAATGCTGCCAAAAGTTGATCCACAAGTCATGCACCACCGGGTGATTGTTGTTTGAGGGATACGTCCCTGATTCAATTGGTAAAAACTAGTTCTTTTTTAATTTTTTTTCTTTTTTCCTTTTTGTAGATGAGGGAACTCTATAACTGGCATGATGTTGCCAAAAGGACTGAAATTGTATATGATCGTGCTTTGAAGTGCCCCAATCAAAATCTATTTGAACGGGTCTCACGGTACATTCTTAACATTATATGTTGAATTTGATTGTAATGGTATTGTATACTCTTCACTTTAAAATTGTAAAGGGAAATCTGATTTTTATTCTTTTTATGTGATTAGTTGAGGATAAAATTACTTGTTCTGCTTCTAACATAGTTTAGTTGGGTTGGTAGCTGGCAAAGCAAGGAATCATTAGGTTTTTCATTTAGTATCTACACTATTATATTTATTCTTGCTATGCGGACAGTTTTTTGGATTACTAAATTAGGAAACAGAACATGAAGCTGATTATTATTTCTGGATTTTTCTCTTCCATTCAAAGATTGGTGTCAATTGGATATCAAAGCCTACTTAAGGAATGAAGGGGCTAGTTCTAGTAGAAACTGATAGTCTGTGTTCTGTCAGATACCTTTATTGCGGAGTGTGGGCAGGCAAGCTGTTCTTCGTGGTTATGATAGTTGATTTTTTGTTTTGGCGGCTATTGGAACTATGGCAGGTAAGCTAGTGGCCTTAGATATGCTTGCCATTTTTAGCTTATTTATGTTTTTAGCCTATAAGCATACTACTTGCATTTCTACTTTATTAGCCTGCAGAGGACATTGAGGAGATGCCAGATTTAACTCTTCCACACATCTCCAACAAAGAGACATTGCAAAAAACCGAATGAAACGCGTATTGTGATATTGAATTTTCATTACTGCACCAGAAATCAGAGGCATGAAGCTTTGTTAGTGACATAGTGTCAATGTGTTAGAATTTACTTTGTTTAGTAATCAAACATGTCAATTTGTTCTTTGGAATTGAAATCACGATTTATTTATTTTTTCTGAGAGGTGCTTATAGTTTAGGACTTTAGGTTCTTTCTTTCACGAGAATTTGCGACTTCCAGTTTTTGTTCCTTGGAAATAGTCCCACAAGAAAGATCCTCTCTTCCATGTAATGAAAATTATGTTTGAGATAGTTCTATTGACTCTATATGTATGCTTATTGATTGGGCTAGTTTAATTGACTGCCTAAATTGCTTTACAAATTTGGCTTGACCTGTTAACTTACACTTAATGGTTTTGTTTTTGGTCATAACACTGTTAGGGCTCGGCAAAAAGATCCGAATTTTGGATTTTATACCCAATTCAGACCAGATCATTTGAAAAAATCCAGTATCAAATAAAAAGAAGTCAACCAAATTACATCGATATTGTAATTTAGTTTTTTAATCCAAACCATTTAAACAGTTTCAGATCTGGAACCAGAATCAGATCCAAATTTAGATCCAAAAAAAAATTCTAATCTGAGTTTGACATTGAGTTTGGTTTTGCAGTTCACCATTAACACACACAACCTCTTCTTCTTTCTCTTTGGATCGTCGTTGCACTGCCGTTTCGCCATCCACCTTTCTCTTGGGGTACCAACGCTCTAGAAAAGTGTTGATAGCCTTGTGGCTTCGGAAAATGAGACTTGGAGGGAGAGAATGAGGTAGGTAATGATGTTTGGACTTATGTTTATTGAGATTGAAAGCTTCTACCCTAATGATTAGGATTAGTCTTGAAATTCATAAATTACATGGGAACTAGGGGTCTTTGCTTGTTTTGATTTTGGTTCTCCTAATTGCTAGTTGTAATGTGAAGGTTGTTGAGATGGAATCATGAATAGAGCAGAAAACATAAATTTAAAGCTCTTCTTTTCTTTTTAAATGATACTGCATTGATTTAAACATGCAACAAGAAATTCAGACTTAAAAGATGTTCAAATTTATATGGTATCTTTTTTTTTTCTGCTCTATTCAAAATTCCATCTCAACAACCTTCACATTACAACTAGCAATTAGGAGAACCAAAATCAAAACAAGCAAAGACCCCTAATTCCCACGTAATTTATGAATTTCAAGACTAATCCTAATCATTAGGGTAGAAGCTTTCAATCTCAATAAACATAAGTCCAAACATCATTACCTACCTCATTCTCTCCCTCCAAGTCTCATTTTCCGAAGCCACAAAGCTATCAACACTTTTCTAGAGCGTTGGTACCCCAAGAGAAAGGTGGATGGCAGAACAGAGCGGCGGTGCAGCAACGATCCAAAGAGAAAGAAGAAGAGGCTGTGTGTGTTAATGGTGAACTGCAAAACCAAACTCAATGTCAAATTCAGATTAGAATTTTTTTTGGATCTAAATTTGGATTTGATTCTGGTTCCAGATCTGAAACTGTTTAAATGGTTTGGATTAAAAAACTAAATTACAAAATTGATATAATTTGGTTGACTTCTTTTTATTTGATACTGGTTTTTTTCAAATGATCTAGTCTAAATTGGGTATAAAATCCAAAATTTGGATCTTTTTGCCCAGCCCTAACAGTGTTATGACCAAAAACAAAAGGCCAAGCCAAATTTGTAAAGCAATTTAGGCATTTAATTAAACTAGCCGATCAATAAGCATACATATATAGTCAGTAGAACTATCTCAAACATAATTTTCATTACATGGAAGAGAGGATCTTTCTTGTGGGACTATTTCCAAGGAACAAAAACTGGAAGTCGCAAATTCTCGTGGAAGAAAGAACCTAAAGTCCTAAACTCTAAGCACCTCAGAAAAAATAAATAAATCATGATTTCAATTTCAAAGACCAAATTGACATGTTTGATTACTAAACAAAGTAAATGCTAACACATTGACACTATGTCACTAACAAAGCTTCTACCTTGTCTCACTAAAATCTAAATGGCAATCCAAATGCTTCATGCCTCTGATTTTTGGTGCAGAAGCTGCCTAGTCCAGCAATGCAATGAAGCCAACTAAACAATAAAATATCCTCTTTGTATTCTGCATTGCAGACTAGACAGTAATGAAAATTCAGTATACGCATTTCATTCGGTTTCTTGCAATGTCTCTTTGTTGGAGATGTGTGGAAGAGTTAAATCTAGCATCTCCTCAATGTCCTCTGCAGGCTAATAAAGTAGAAATGCAAGTAGTATGCTTATAGGCTAAAAACATAAATAAGCTAAAAATGACAAGCATATCTAAGGCCACTAGCTTACCTGCCATAGTTCCAATAGCCGCCAAAACAAAAAATCAACTATCATAACAGCTTGCCTGCCCACACTCCGCAATAAAGGTATATGACAAAACACAGACTATCAGTTTCTACTAGAACTACCCCTTCATTCCTTAAGTAGGCTTTGATATCCAATTGACATTAATCTTCGAATGGAAGAGAAAAATCCACAAATAATAATCAGCTTCATGTTCTGTTTCTTAATTTAGTAATCCAAAAAACTATCTGCATAGCAAGAATAAATATAATAGTGTAGATACTAAATGAAAAACCTAATGATTCCTTGCTTTGCCAGCTACCAACCCAACTAAACTATGTTAGAAGCAGAACAAGTAATTTTATCCTCAAGTAATCAACAAATCACATAAAAAGAATAAAAACCAGATTTCCCTTTACAACTTTAAAGTGAAAAGTATACAATACCATTACAATCAAATTCAACATATAATGTTAAGAATGTACCGTGAGACCCGTACAAGTAGATTTTGATTGGGGCACTTCAAAGTACGATCATATACAATTTCAGTCCTTTTGGCAACATCATGCCAGTTATAGAGTTCCCTCATCTACAAAAAGGAAAAAAGAAAAAAATTAAAGAAGAACTAGTTTTTACCAATTGAATCAGGGACGTATCCCTCAAACAACAATCACCCGGTGGTGCATGACTTGTGGATCAACTTTTGGCAGTATTGATATTGCCCTTTCAATTGCAAGCACCATATCACCAGGATTAGGTTCTGCCAAAATGATCATGTCATATGGTAAAACCTATACAGCAAAGAAGTGAATCCATATCAATCCTTGCAAGACAGCATTCCAAAATTGTGGAATTGGAAAGAAACAGATTTTTGTAAGAAAAATTAAACTAATTAAAGAATAAAGAGCATTTATTCTCATACTTAATCGGGAAAAGAAGGAAAGTTGCACCCACCTCGGGAACTCCTCCAATACGTGTGCTAACTGTTAACAATCTACAACTAGCAGCCTCTAATATGGCTATACAGAAAGCTTCAGTTAACGAACTGAAATAATTCAAACATTATTAATGATTGACAATAGATATGGATTGTAAAATGACCTGAATGTTGAAGCTCTCAAAATGAAAATAACATAAGTTTCCAACATTGCTTGAATTCCAAAATTAGACAACATGGTGACATGTACAAATTCTAATATCATCATTGGAAAGCTTAAAAGGAGGAAAATATAAGGAAGCTGAACCTGTTTAAGAAGATGTGCCCTGATATCAGAACAGATCGGACTTGTGCATGTGGCACGACTCCCAACATTTCAACTCGATCTTGAAGAGAATGTTTTTCTCTCATCTCCAACCACACACGCTTAGGTCCATCACCTCCAACAATGAAACGAACCTACAATTCCAATTATCATCAGAAAGCAATGTGCAAACTCCTTGGGAATGATGTGGCCTCTCAAAGAGGTTCTATAGGTACTTCACATATTTAACATCCCACTATAGCTTTGAAAAACAGCATTTAGACTTTTACACAAAAGCAATATAACTTATACAGAGCAACAGGGCAAGAACCATAGAGAAATCGAACCAAACAAAAATATTGCAATTTGAAGTACGGCAGAGAAAGGTCAAACCATTCCCCCAAGGGACCTTAGCATAGAATTACACTCAAAATATGTCATGCAAGAAAAACCAAAAATATTTTTCCTTTTTTTTCAATCATCTACTCACATTGGGATGCAGACGGCATACATCTGGAATGACTTCAACAAGCAAATTTGCTCCCTTGCGATAAACCAACCGGCTAATAACAACAATAACAATCTCCGAGTGGCTCGGTTGCACCACCGCTGGCTTGAACATTGCAGTGTCTACAACATTAGTTATAACAAAAACCTTCTCCGGGGGCAGCCCCGACCGCAGCATTGTATTCTCATTGCTCGTATGCGAAACACATATGGCCTCACTCACATTAGCCAATGTAAACTGCAAGACCTTGTTCATATGTATGCTTCCAGCATCCGAAAATCCATACAGAGAATGATCCGTGAATACAACCCTGTACCCCATGGTTCTAGAATGCACGAGAGCTTTATGACAGAGATTGAAAAATGCTTGATGGCCATGAACAGTAGTGATTCTTTCTCGAATGAGAATGGTTCTAATAATGGGGAGTGAAGGAAATAGGATTGGGAATGAATTCTGCATAACAAAAGTCCTCCACGAAACATAGTAAACTTTCAAACCACCAGTCATGTATCTAACCCCAGATCGGTTTCCATATGCATGAGTTACAACCACTACCTGAATTTGATAAAACTCGTATCATATATTTTTCTTTTAATTAATAGAAATTACGGAAAAGAAATTAACAACATAAGCAGAAAATCATTAACTAACAAATTGATTGAATTACAGAGAATGTGATTATGACCTTGTGGCCTAGCTTGAGTAAGCACTAAGAGAGATAATAGATGTGGCTCTCGACGCCACCAAAGTTGGGATAGAAAAAATCAGAGACCATCATGATTCTATGTTTTTTTCTATCCATTGATTAACCTACGAGGCCAGTCTTGACACTTGTTCGTTGGGATTATTGGAGAAGACGCCTGAGACTAAAATTTGATTGGGGGAATTAGAGAAACAAAACACACGTGAAGAGAAGAGAAAATGAATAAGAAATAAGATTGTGAGTGAAGTGTCTCCCAGACCCAACCCAATCATAGAGTTTTTCATCCAACGGGGGATATAATTTATTTCATTTGGGCCTTGCTAGCGAATAAACACACGAGCCACCAGACCTGACACGGTGATCCATCTCTCTAGCGAATCTCGTCGGGAACAGCGCCTCGTCGAGACTTGCGGAGAACGCGAAGTCGAACGCACCATCGATGAAGGTTGGTGAACAAGTGGCTGGCGCCGGTGGAGACGTAGGGAACCTTAGAAGAGAAGAGAAGCAGCGGTTGGAGGCAGGGGAAGAAGGTGAGGCTGCGGAGCTCTAGGGTGAAAAATGAGGGTGTTTAACTTAATCTCCTCTCCTACATGTATGTTTGTTGTGGAACTTTCATCCAGATGTCAGCCTCACAAATTTTTGGAATAAAGAAAAAGGAAAAGAAAAGGTAACCCACAGGGCTCCTTTTCTCTCTCTGGCATGCTTCCTCCCACTCTCTCTTTGATTTGCTCCGTTGCACTCCGAGCTGCGCCGGCATTCCTTCTTCGCCGTAGCACCCTACCGCACCGACGACATTGACACTTCTCTCTCTAGTCTGCTTCGTCGCACTTCATGTCGCGCTGGCTTTCCAAAAATGGCGACGGCGAACACTTCCCATTTGTTAGATGACGACATCGAGGACCCTTTACAGAAAATCGCCACGGCGGCACTGGCGTCTCCACCCGAGAAGTGTTCAGCTGCGGTGGCTCAGCAGCAGAAGCAGCAAACTCAGTTGCCTTCTCAGGTTGGTGAGTATTCTATTTTGATTGATTCATTGGTTTATTCCTTTTTTTACTTCTCTTTTTGTGTTGTTTGATTTAATTTTTCATATTTTTTTTGTTTTTGTTGAAACTGTTGGGCTTTTCATTTGACATGTTGGCTTTTATTAATGGGTTTCAATAGTGAACTCAGATTTATATGTTCGGTGTTTTTTTTGGTTGTCGTTCTATATAAATTCATAAATTGCCGCCAATGAACCATAGCTCACACGGCATTCCGCCCCTTCCCTATCTCAAAGGTCTCGGGTTCGAGTTCTACCAGCTGCAACTGAGAAGAAAAAATTGGTAAGTATGTGCGGAGTGTGTGGGTGTATATTGTGTACCAAAAATTTAGGGTTGTCCAATTGATTGGGGTACCTAGGATTGGAGGTTGTCTAATCCACCGACCAAAAAAAATTTCATAAAATAAGAAAGATCTCCGGATGATCATGAACCCTGAAACTGTTTTTAATAACGGAAATGTTTGGTAGTAAAAAAAAAAATCAGCAAAAAACAGTCATAACTTACCTTATTTAGCATTAATTAATTGTTACGACAATTAATGAATGCTAAATAAGATAAATTCTTGCTGTTTTTTTATGAGGCCTGTTACACATACAAGTCTTTTTGACTTACAAGTCTTACAAGTTGGCACAAGTCCAACAAAAAACACGCATTACACTCCCACATTTAAGAGTAAATAAATAAACGCACGTTATTCAACCACTTCCTGTTTCCAAAGCGCGCTACTCACCATGCATTATAAATGACTCTTCTTCTTCTTCCTCCATGAAAACGAGTTTCTTGCCAAATTTGAAGATAATGGAACTTTAGAAATACACCCAAACGATTACAAAAATACACTCAAACGATTACAGAAATACACTCAAAAGATTACAGAAATACACCTAAACGGTTACAGGAATTCACCCAAACGATTATAGAAATACACCCAAAGGATTACAGAAATACACCCAAAGAATTACAAAACTACACCCAAAGGATTTAAGAAATATACCCAAAATTCGTTGAAGTACAAATTATGCATCATTTAGAACTCTTTCTCTTTCTCCTCCTCATCTTTTGGTGCTTCTTCTTCTTCAAAAACGATTTCAGAGCTTGATGTCAAAAAATAATGGAAATCGAGAATAACGAAGAAAGAAAACAGAGAGAAAAGCACGTAAATGAAGAAGGAAAAAGAGAAGGCAAGAAACAAAAGAAAAGAAGAAGAAGAAGAAGAAGAAGAGGAAAAGGAAGAAGAAGAAGAATGTGCAGTAACGGTTGAAGAAGGAGAGAGAAGTCAAGAAACGAAAGAAAAGAAGAAGAAGAGGAGGAAGAGGAAGAAGAATGTGCAGCAAGAAGAAGAAGAATGTGCAGTGAAAACGTGCAGTAACGGTTGAAGAAGGAGAAAGAGAAGGCAAGAAACGAAAGAAAAGAAGAAGAAGATGAAGAGGAAGAAGACGTGCAGGAAGAAGAAGAAGGAGGTGCACTTGTAAAGACTTGTATAAAAAAATACTTGTATGTAGAGAATTTATCTTTTTTTTATCTCCCTAGTATTACCCAATACTTTAATCAAATCTGTAACTTAAAACTTAAAAGTGTTATACACGCTGCTTCTCCTAATTGATCAATCTTTCTTTGGAGATTAAAGAAACGTGCCTTCATTGTATATAAATGCATACTTTTTTCTTTTAAATTCTTAGTTAAAACGCGACAAATTTTAGAGCTCTAGCAGCAACTAAAAGAGAAGCATGTGCATAAAACACAATGATCTTGAAACATAATAAAACCTATATACACTCCATATGCAAACACTACAATTGCTTCCCAAATAAAGAATTAATTAGGTCTCTTCAAGCCTTTTACTCTTTTGTGATACCAAAACATGAGTTTGACTCTAGCGTTGCAAACGCTATGCGTAGCTTAAGATTTTGTTTCTTGATTTCAAAAAAAAAAAAAAAAAGAAAGAAAGAAGAAGAAGATGAAAGAAGTGAAGTTTTTTTGGAAGAAAAGTTCAACTTCTTTCTCTATAATAATAGTATTTTGTGTAAGGAAATTTGAAATAACTATGCATTGAACTTCAATGCGGAAGTAACGGAAATTATTGTTATAGAAGCCTTTTATATTTATTAAAGGAAAAGTATATGGAATCAAGAGATTATTAGTCAAAAACTAAACAAAACCACATTAATTTATATTAACAATTAATTTTAAATTTTTTAAATTCAATTTAAAATTTTTTAAATTAATTAAGTAAACCTAATTAAAACCTATAAAAGCCTTCTTCTTCTCTTTCACATTAACCTATCCACCTCCAACAATCACACACACAGACCTCTCTCTCACCAATGCTACTAGAAGCGCCGGCGACTTCTATGCTCTTCGCGACGCCCTCAATAAGCGCATCCAAGACAACTGCTTCAGCATGAAGTCCACCTTCGACTTCGTCACTGACAAAACCTTCTCCTCTTCCCTCCTCAACCACCTCCTTCAAACCCTATCCTTCCTCAACTGTGGCGTCACTCGCAAGAACGCGTTCAATTCCCTCATCACGCACCTCTGTAAGCTCCAGTGCGTCGATGACGCGCTCCACGTTTCGATTGGGAGGGAGAGAGAGCGATTGGAAGCAAACGTGATAGGGAGGATGAGAGGGAGAGATGAGGCACTTCGGATAGGGGATGGCGCTGGAGCAGCCTCTCCCCATGAATATCAATACCGATTCCGAGGAGGAGCCACCACTCTCTGACACAGTTGCCGCCATGCTTCAATTGAATCAAAAAAGATTGAAGAAAGATGAAATAATTGAGTTTCATTGATCTTTAAACACTTGATTAGGTGTTCTGTGTTCAATCCAAGTAGCAAGTGTATAGGAAAAATGTTGACTTTGATTTGTAGAGTTCAATTGATAGTAATCTAAGGATGGGCTTTTGCTTTTTTATTTTTATTTTGTTTTTAGTGTTTTTTATTTTTAAATTTTATAAAAAAAGTGAAAATAATAAAATTTTATTTTTTATTTTTATTTCATGTTTTTTTTGTTGCAGATGTTGCTCTCTGCGTTTTGCGATATTAGGTGCCGTTTTAATGATTAAAGAGACTGCAAACTGCACAATTACAGAATTATAAAAAAAACATTCATTTAATATGAAAAAAATATTCTAATACTTAACAAAAGAAACATCCAATTATATTTTAGCAAAAATAATTAAATATTTATAAAATTTAAAAAAAAATTTAAAATTTTTAAAGAAATAGAGACATTCACATTTGCAATACAAAAAAATTCGAAAAATATATAAAAGAACATCCATTTAGTATAAAAAAGAAACATTCTGATACTTAGCAGAAGAAACATCCATATATATTAACTCGTAGAGATTTTGAATTCACCCAAAGGTATTTGGCTGGTTTTTGACTAATACTCTTTTGATTCCCTAGCATTACTCTTTATTAAATTATAATCATAATTGTAATAGTATGTGACTTGAAGCAAGTAAGGCTGAGATAAAGATGATTCTTGACCAAGATTGAGATGAATATAATTCTTGATCACAAGTATGGAAAGGTAGATAACAAGTTCTCTAATAATAGCAATTCCTAACCAACTAGATACCCTAAAACTGAATGCAGTTAAGCTAGGGATATTATATTAATTGATTTACAATTCTAATCCCATATTATACCTATATCCATTATAATAATCACAAGTTTAAACTGATATATATGATGGTACTTCGTTAGCGTAGCATTCTTTTATGATATTGAAGAGTTTGACTATATTGTTTAATTTGTTATTTGTTGATCTGTTTCAACTTTCTTCCATGTAGGTGACGACTGAGCAAGGTTCTGAAAACCGGACCAGATCGGTCGGTTTGATCGGATTAATCGAAAACTGGTTATTTAGCTGGTCTGGTTGACCTCCAAAACCTCTCTAAAAAAAATCAGTTTAGGATTTAGGGTTTAGGACTTAGGGCTTAGGGCTTTAGGGCTTTAGGGATTTAGAAATTTAGGGGTTGGGGCTTGGGGCTTGGGGCTTGGGGCTTGGGAAATGGGGAATGGGGCTTGGGGGTTAGGGCTTGGGGCTTGGGACTTGGGGTTTAAAAGGAGGAAAATATAAGGAAGCTGAACCTGTTTAAGAAGATGTGTCCTGATATTAGAACAGACCGGACTTGTGCATGTGGCACGCCTCCCAACATTTCAACTCGATCTTGAAGAGAATGTTTTTCTCTCATCTCCTCCAACCACACACGCTTAGGTCTATCACCTCCAACAATGAAACGAACCTACAATTCCAATTATCATCAGAAAGCAATGTGCAAACTCCTTGGGAATGCTGTGGCCTCTCAAAGAGGTTCTATAGGTACTTCACATATTTAACATCCCACTACAGCTTTAAAAAGCAGCATTTAGACTTTTACACAAAAGCAATATAACTTATACAAAGCAATAGGGCAAGAACCATAGAGAAATTGAACCAAACAAAAAACATTGTAATTTGAAGTACGGCAGAGAAAGGTCAAACCATTCCCACAAGGGACCTTAGCATGGAATTACACTCAAAATATGTCATGCAAGAAAAACCAAAAATATTTTTCATTTTTTTTTTCAATCATCTACTCACATTGGGATGCAGACGGCATACATCTGGAATAACTTCAACAAGCAAATATGCTCCCTTGCGATAAACCAACCGGCTAATAATAACAATAACAATCTACGAGCGGCTCGGCTGCACCACCGCTGGCTTGAACATTGCAGTGTCCACATCATTAGGTATAACAAAAATCTTCTCCGGGGGTAGCCCCGACCACAGCACTGTATTCTCCCTGCTCGTAGGCGAAACACATATGGCCTGACTCACATCAGCCAATGTAAACTGCAAGACCTTGTTCATATGTATGCTTCCAGCATCCGAAAATCCATACAGAGAATGATCCGTGAATATAACCCTGTACCCCATTATTCTAGAATGCATGAGAGCTTCATGACAAAGAGTGGAAAATGCTTGATGTCCATGGACAATAGTGATTCTTTCTCGAATGAGAATGGTTCTAATAATGGGGAGTGAGGGAAATAGGGTTGGGAATGAATTCTGCATAACAAAAGGCCTCCACGGAACATAGTAAACTTTCAAACCACCAGTCATGTATCTAACCCCAGATCGGTTTCCATATGCATGAGTTACAACCACTACCTGAATTAGATAATACATGTATCATATATTTTTCTTTTAATTCATAGAAATTACGAAAAAGAAATTAACAGCATAAGCAGAAAATTATTTACTAACAAATTGATTGAATTACAGAGAATGTGATTATGACCTTGTGGCCTAGCTTGAGTAAGCACTGTGAGAGATAATAGATGTGGTTCTCGACGCCACCAAAGTTGGGATTGAGAAAATCAGAGATCATCATGATTCTGTGCTTTTTTCTATCGATTGATTAACCTGCAAGGCCAGTCTTGACACTTGTTCATTGGGATTATTGGAGAAGACGCCTGATACTAAAATTTGATTGGGAGAATTAGAGAAACAAAACACACGTGAAGAGAAGAGAAGATGAATAAGAAATAAGATTGTGAGTGAAGTGTCTTCCAGACCCAACCCAATCATAGAGTTTTTCATCCAACGGGGGATATAATTTATTTCATTTGGGCCTTGCTAGAAAATAAACACATGAGCCACCAGACCTGACACGTCGATCCATCTCTCTAGCGAATCTCGCCGGGAACAGTGCCTCGTCGAGACTTGCGAAGAATGCGAAGTCGAACACACCGTCGATGAAGGGGGGCGAACTAGTGGCTGGCGCCGGCGGAGACGCAGGAAACCTTAGAAGAGAGGAGAAGCAGCGGTTGGAGGTAGAGTAAGAAGGTGAGGCTGCGGAGATCTAGGGTGAAAAATGAGGGTGTTTAACTTAATCTCCTCTCCTACTTGTATATTTGCTGTGGAACTTTCATCCAGGTGTGTCAGCCTCACAAATTTTAGAAATAAAGAAAAAGGAAAAGAAAAGGTAAATCATAGGGCTCCTTTTCTCTCTCTGGCCTGCTTCCTCCCACTCTCTCTTTGATCTACTCCGTTGCACTCCGAGCTGCGCCGGCATTCCTTCTTCGCCGTAGCACCCTACCGCACCGACGACATTGACATTTCTCTCTCTGGTATGCTTCGTCACACTTCATGTCGCGCCAGCTTTTCAAAAATGGCGACGGCGAATACTTTCCATTTGTTAGATGACGACGCCGAGGACCCTTCACAAAAAATCACCGCGGCGGCACCAGCGTCTCCAACTGAGAAGGGTTCAGCTGCGGCGGCTCAACAGCAGAAGCAGCAAACTCAGTTGCCTTCTCAGGCTGGTGAGCATTCTATTTTGATTGATTCATTGGTTTATTCCTTTTTTCACTTCTCTTTTTGTGTTGTTTGATTTTATTTTTCATATTTTTTTTTTGGTTTTTGTTGAAACTGTTGGGCTTTTCATTTGACATGTTGGCTTTTATTGATGGGTTTCAATATTGAACTCAGATTTACATGTTCAGTATTTTTTTTTTGTTGACGTTCTATATAAATTCATAAATTGCTACCAATGAGCCATAGCTCACACGTTATTCCGCTCCCTTCCTATCTCAAAGGTCTCGGGTTTAGGGTCTAGGGTCTAGGGTCTTTGGGTCTATGGGTCTATGGGCTTAGGGGCTTAGGGGTTTAGGGGCTTAGGGGTTTAGAGGTTTAGGGTTTCGTGTTTAGCGGTTTAGGGGTTTCGGTGTTTAGGGGTTTAGGGTTTAGGAATTTAGGGGTTTGGGTTTTAGGGGTTAGGGTTTAGGGGGTTAGGGGTTAGGGGTTTAGGGTTTAGGGGTTTAGGGGTTTATGGGTTTTAGGGGTTTTAGGGGTTTATGGGTTTAAGGTTTTAGGGTTTTAGGGGGTTAGGATTTAAGGTTTAGGGGTTTGGGTTTAGGGGTTTAGGGGTTTAGGGGTTTAGGGTTTAGGGTTTAGGGTTTAGGGATTTAGGTGCTTAGGGCTTGGGGTTTGGGGCTTAAAAGGAAGAAAATATAAGGAAGCTGAACCTGTTTAAGAAGATGTGTCCTGATATTAGAACAGATCGGACTTGTGCATGTGGCACAGCTCCCAACATTTCAAATCGATCTTGAAGAGAATTTTTTCTCTCATCTCCTCCAACCACACACTCTTAGGTCCATCACCTCCAACAATAAAACGAACCTACAATTCCAATTATCATCAGAAAGCAATGTGCAAACTCCTTGGGAATGCTGTGGCCTCTCAAAGAGGTTTATAGGTACTTCACATATTTAACATCCCACTACAGCTTTGAAAAGTAGCATTTAGACTTTTACACAAAAGCAATATAACTTATATAGAGCAATAGGGCAAGAACCATAGAGAAATTGAACCAAACAAAAAAATTGCAATTTGAAGTACGGTAGAGAAAGGTCAAACCATTCTCACAAGGGACCTTAGCATGGAATTACACTCAAAATATGTGATGCAATAAAAACCAAAAATATTTTTCCTTTTTTTTTTCAATCATCTACTCACATTGGGATGCAGACGGCATACATCTGGAATGACTTCAACAAGTAAATATGCTCCCTTGCGATAAACCAACCGGCTAATAACAACAATAACAATCTCCGAGTGGCTCGGCTACCCCACCGCTGGCTTGAACATTGTAGTTTCCACAGCATTAGATATAACAAAAACGTTCTTCGGGGGCAGTCCTGACCACAGCACTGTATTCTCCTTGCTCGTAGGCGAAACACATATGGCCTGACTCACATCAGCCAATGTAAACTCCAAGACTTTATTCATATGTATGCTTCCAGCATCCGAAAATCCATAGAGAGATTGATCTATGAATACAACCCTGTACCCCATGGTTCTGGAATGCATGAGAGCTTCATGACAGAGAGTGGAAAATGGTTGATGTCCATCAAAAATAGTGATTCTTTCTCGAATGAGAATGGTTCTAATAATGGGGAGTGAGGGAAATTAGGTTGGGAATGAATTCTGCATAACAAAAGGCCTCCACGGAACATAGTAAACTTTCAAACCACCAGTCATATATCTAACCCCATATCGGTTTCCATATGCATGAGTTACAACCACTACCTGAATTCGATAATACTCGTATCATATATTTTTCTTTTAATTCATAGAAATTAAAAAAAAAGAAATTAACAGCATAAGCAGAAAATTATTTACTAACAAATTGATTGAATTACAGAGAATGTGATTATGACCTTGTGGCCTAGCTTGAGTAAGCACTGAGAGAGATAATAGATGTGGTTCTCGACGCCACCAAATTTGGGATAGAAAAAATCAGAGACCATCATGATTCTGTGCTTTTTTTATCCATTGATTAACCTGCGAGGCTAGTCTTGACACTCGTTCGTTGGAATTATTGGAGAAGACTCCTGAGACTAAAATTTGATTGGGAGAATTAGAGAAACAAAACACACATGAAGAGAAAAGAAGATGAATAAGAAATAAGATTGTGAGTGAAGTGTCTCCCAGACCCAATCCAATCATAGACTTTTTCATCCATCGGGGGATATAATTTATTTCATTTGGGCCTTGCTAGCGAATAAACACACGAGCCACCAGACCTGACACGGCGATCCATTTCTCTAGCGAATCTCGCCGGGAACAGCGCCTCATCGAGACTTGCGGAGAACGCGAAGTCGAACGCACCATCGATGAACGGCGACGAACTAGTGGCTGGCGCTGGCGGAGAAGCAGGGAACCTTAGAAGAGAGGAGAAGCAGCGGTTGGAGGCAGAGGAAGAAAGTGAGGCTGCGGAGATCTAGGGTGAAAAATGAGGGTGTTTAACTTAATCTCCTCTCCTACTTGTATATTTGCTGTGGAACTTTCATCCAGGTGTCAGCCTCACAAATTTTAGGAATAAAGAAAAAAGAAAAGAAAAGGTAAACCACAAGGCTCCTTTTCTCTCTTTGGCCTGCTTCCTCCCACTCTTTCTTTGATCTGCTCCGTTGCACTCCGAGCTGCGCCGGCATTCCTTCTTCGCCGTAGCACCCAACCGCACCGATGACATTGACACTTCTCTCTCTGGTATGCTTCGTCGCACTTCATGTCGCACTGGCTTTCCGAAAATGGCGACGGCGAACACTTTCCATTTGTTAGATGACGATGCCGAGGACCATTCACAGAAAATCACCGCGGCGGCACCAGCGTCTCCACCCGAGAAGGGTTCAGCTGCGGGGGCTCAGCAGCAGAAGCAGCAAACTCAGTTGCCTTCTTAGGCTGGTGAGCATTCTATTTTGATTGATTCATTGATTTATTCCTTTTTTCACTTCTCTTTTTGTGTTGTTTGATTTAATTTTTCATATTTTTTTGTTTTTGTTGAAACTGTTGGGCTTTTCATTTGACATGTTGGCTTTTATTGATGGGTTTCAATAGTGAACTCAGATTTATACGTTCAATGTTTTTTTTTTGTTGTCGTTCTATATAAATTCATAAATTGCGCCAATGAGTCATAGCTAACACGGCATTCCGCCCCCTCCCTATCTCAAAGGTCTCGGGTTTAGGGTCTAGGGTCTAGGGTCTAGGGTCTTAGGGTCCTAGGGTCTAGGGTCTAGGGTCTATGTTATAGGGTTTAGAGTCTAGGGTCTAGGGTCTATGGGTCTATGGGTCTATGGGTCTATAGGCTTAGGGGCTTAGGGGCTTAGGAGCTTAGGGGTTTAGGATTTAGGGTTTAGGGTTTAGGGTTTAGGGTTTAGGGGTTTGGGTTTAGGGGGTTAGGGTTTTTGGGGTTATGGTTTATGGGGTTAGGGGGTTAGGGTTTAGGGTTTTTGGGGTTTTAGGGTTTTAGGGGTTTATGGGTTTTAGGGGTTTTATGGCTTTAGGGGTTTAGGGTTTTAGGGTTTAGTGGTTTGGGGTTAGGGGTTTAGGGGTTTAGGGTTTAGGATTTAGGGTTTATGGGCTTAGGGCTTGGGGCTTGGGGCTTGGTGCTTGGGGCTTGTGGCTTGGGGCTAAGGGATTGGGGTTAGGGGTTAGGGGTTGGGGCTTTGGGGCTTGGGCTTGGGGCTTGGGGTTTAAAAGGAGGAAAATATAACGAAACTGAACCTGTTTAAGAAGATGTGTCCTGATATTAGAACAGATCAGACTTCTGCATGTGGCACAGCTTCCAACATTTTAACTCGATCTTGAAGAGAATGTTTTTCTCTCATCTCCTCCAACCACACACGCTTAGGTCCATCACCTCCAACAATGAAACGAACCTACAATTCCAATTATCATTAGAAAGCAATGTGCAAACTCCTTGGGAATGCTGTGGCCTCTCAAAGAGGTTCTATAGGTACTTCACATATTTAACATCCCACTACAGCTTTGAAAAGCAGCATTTAGACTTTTACACAAAAGCAATATAACTTATACAGAGCAATAGGGCAAAAACCATAGAGAAATTGAACCAAACAAAAGCATTGCAATTTGAAGTACGGCAGAGAAAGGTCAAACCATTCCTACAAGGGACCTTAGCATGGAATTACACTCAAAATATGTCATGCAAGAAAAACCAAAAATATTTTTCCTTTTTTTTTAATCATCTACTCACATTGGGATGCAGACGGAATACATCTTGAATGACTTCAACAAGTAAATCTGCTCCCTTGTGATAAACCAACCGGCTAATAACAACAATAACAATCTCTGAGCGGCTCGGCTGCACCACCATTGGCTTGAACATTGCAGTGTCCACAGTATTAGGTATAACAAAAACCTTCTCCGGGGCAGTCCCGATCGCAGCACTGTATTCTCCTTGCTCGTATGCGAAACACATATGGCCTGACTCACATCAGCCAATGTAAACTGCAAGACCTTGTTCATATGTATGCATCCTGCATCCGAAAATCCATAGAGAGAATGATTCGTGAATACAACCTTGTACCCCATGGTTCTAGAATGCATGAGAGCTTCATGACAGAGAGTGGAAAATGCTTGATGTCCATGGACAATAGTGATTCTTTCTTGAATGAGAATGGTTCTAATAATGGGGAGTGAGGGAAATAGGGTTGGGAATGAATTCTGCATAACAAAAGGCCTCCACGGAACATAGTAAACTTTCAAACCACCAGTCATGTATCTAACCCCAGATCAGTTTCCATATGCATGAGTTACAACCACTACCTGAATTCGATAATAGTTGTATCATATATTTTTCTTTTAATTCATAGAAATTATGTAAAAGAAATTAACAGCATAAGCAGAAAATCATTAACTAACAAATTGATTGAATTATAGAGAATGTGATTATGACCTTGTGGCCTGACTTTAGTAAGCACTGAGAGAGATAATAGATGTGGTTCTCGACACCACCAAAGTTGGGATAGAAAAAATCAGAGACCATCATGATTCTGTGCTTTTTTCTATCCATTGATTAACCTGCTAGGCCAGTCTTGACACTCGTTCGTTGGGATTATTGGAGAAGACGCCTGAGACTAAAATTTGATTGGAAGAATTAGAGAAACAAAACACACGTGAAGAGAAGAGAAGATAAATAAGAAATAAGATTGTGAGTGAAGTGTCTCCCAGACACAACCCAATCACAGAGATTTTCATCCAATGGGGGATATAATTTATTTCATTTGGGCCTTGCTAGCGAATAAACACACAAGCCACTAGACCTGACATAGCGATCCATCTCTCTAGCGAATCTCGTCGGGAACAACGCCTCTTCGAGACTTGCGGAGAACGCAAAGTCGAACGCACCATCGATGAACGGCGGCGAACTAGTGGCTGGCGCCAGCGGAGACGCAGGGAATCTTAGAAGAGAGGACAAGCAGCGGTTGGAGGCAGAGGAAAAAGGTGAGGCTGCGGAGATCTAGGGTGAAAAATGAGGGTGTTTAACTTAATCTCCTCTCCTACTTGTATATTTGCTGTGGAACTTTCATCCAAGTGTCAGCCTCACAAATTTTAGGAATAAAGAAAAAGTAAAAGAAAAGCTAAACCACAGGGCTCCTTTTCTCTCTCTGGCCTGCTTCCTCCCACTCTTTCTTTGATCTGCCCCGTTGCACTCCGAGCTGCGCCGGCATTCCTTCTTCGCCGTAGCACCCTACCGCACCGACGACATTGACACTTTTCTCTCTGGTTTGCTTCGTCGCACTTCCTGTCGCGCCGGCTTTCCAAAAATGGCAACAGCGAACACTTTCCATTTGTTGGATGACGACGCCGAGGACCCTTCACAGAAAATCGCTGCGGCGGCACCGGCGTCTCCACCCGAGAAGGGTTCAGTTGCGGCGGCTCAGCAGCAGAAGCAGCAAACTCAGTTGCCTTCTCAGGCTGGTGAGCATTCTATTTTGATTGATTCCTTGGTTTATTCCTTTTTTCACTTCTCTTTTTGTGTTGTTTGATTTAATTTTTCATATTTTTTTTGTTTTTGTTGAAACTGTTGGGCTTTTCATTTGACATGTTGGCTTTTATTGATGGGTTTCAATAGTGAACTCAGATTTTTATGTTCGGTGTTTTTTTTTTGGTTGCCGTTCTATATAAATTCATAAATTGCTGCCAATGAGCCATAGCTCACACGGTATTGCGCCCCCTCCTTATCTCAAAGGTCTCGGGTTTAGGGTATAAGGTCTAATGTCTAGGGTCTAGGGTCTAGGGTCCTAGGGTCCTAGGGTCTAGGGTCTAGAGTCTAAGGTCTAGGGTCTAGGGTCTAGGGTCTAGGGTCTATGGGTCTATGGGCTTAGGGGCTTAGGGGCTTAAGGGCTTAGAGGTTTAGGGTTTAGGTTTTAGGATTTAGGGTTTAGGGTTTAGGGTTTAGGGGTTTAGGGGTTTATGGGTTTAGGGGTTTAGGTGTTATGGGTTAGGGTTTAGGGGGTTAGGGTTTTAGGGGTTAGGGTTTAGGGGTTAGGGTTTAGGGTTTTGGGGTTTTAGGGGTTAGGGGTTTTAGGTGTTTTATGGGTTTAGGGGTTTAGGATTTTAGGGTTTTAGGTTTTAGGGTTTAGGGTTTATGGTTAGGGATTTAGGGGTTTAGGGTTTAGGGGTTTAGGGGCTTAGGGCTTGGGGCTTGGGGTTAGGGGTTGGGGCTTTGGGGTTTTGGGGCTTGGGTCTTGGAGCTTGGGGCTTGGGACTTGGGGCTTAGGGCTTGGGGCTTAAAAGGAGGAAAATATAAGGAAGCTGAACCTGTTTAAGAAGATGTGTCCTGATATTAGAACAGATCGGACTTGTGCATGTGGCACAACTCCCAACATTTCAACTCGATCTTGAAGTGAATGTTTTTCTCTCATCTCCTCCAACCACACACGCTTAGGTCCATCACCTCCAACAATGAAACGAACCTAAAATTCCAATTATCATCAGAAAGCAATGTGCAAACTCCTTGGGAATGCTGTGGCCTCTCAAAGAGGTTCTATAGGTACTTCACATATTTAACATCCCACTACAGCTTTGAAAAGTAGCATTTAGACTTTTACACAAAAGCAATATAACTTATACAGAGCAATAGGGCAAGAACCATAGAGAAATTGAACCAAACAAAAAACATTGCAATTTGAAGTACGGCAGAGAAAGGTCAAACCATTCCCACAAGGGACCTTAGCATGGAATTACACTCAAAATAAGTCATGCAAGAAAAACCAAAAATATTTTTCCTTTTTTTTCAATCATCTACTCACATTGGGATGCAGACGGCATACATCCGGAATGACTTCAACAAGCAAATCTGCTCCCTTGCGATAAACCAACCGGCTAATAACAACAATAACAATCTCCGAGCGGCTCGGCTGCACCACCGCTGGCTTGAACATTGCAATGTCCACAGCATTAGGTATAACATAAATCTTCTCCGGGGGTAGCCCCGACCACAGCACTGTATTCTCCTTGCTCGTAGGCGAAACACATATGGCCTGACCCACATCAGCCAATGTAAACTGCAAGACCTTGTTCATATGTATGTTTCCAGCATCCGAAAATCCACAGAGAGAATGATCCGTGAATACAACCCTGTACCCCATGGTTCTAGAATGCATGAGAGCTTCATGACAGAGAGTGGAAAATGCTTGATGTCCATGGACAATAGTGATTCTTTCTCGAATGAGAATGGTTCTAATAATGGGGAGTGAGGGAATAGGGTTGGGAATGAATTTTGCATAACGAAAGACCTCCACGGAACATAGTAAACTTTCAAACCACCAGTCATGTATCTAACCCCAGATCGGTTTCCATATGCATGAGTTACAACCACTACCTAAATTCGATAATAGTTGTATCATATATTTTTCTTTTCATTCATAGAAATTACGAAAAAGAAATTAACAGCATAAGCAGAAAATCATTAACTAACAAATTGATTGAATTATAGAGAATGTGATTATGACCTTGTGGCCTGGCTTGAGTAAGCACTGAGAGAGATAATAGATGTGGTTCTCGACGCCACTAAAGTTGGGATAGAAAAATCAGAGACCATCATGATTCTGTGCTTTTTTTTATCCATTGATTAACCTGCGAGGCCAGTCTTGACACTCGTTCGTTGGGATTATTGGAGAAGACGCCTGAGACTAAAATTTGATTGGAAGAATTAGAGAAACAAAACACATGTGAAGAAAAGAGAAGATGAATAAGAAATAAGATTGTGAGTGAAGTGTCTCCCAGACCCAACCCAATCATAGAGATTTTCATCCAATGGGGGATATAATTTATTTCATTTAGGCCTTGATAGCGAATAAACACAGAAGCCACCAGACCTGACACGGTGATCCATCTCTCTAGCGAATCTCGCCGGGAACAGCGCCTCGTCGAGACTTGCAGAGAACGCGAAGTCGAATGCACCATCGATGAACGGTGGCAAACTAGTGGCTGGCGCCGGCGGAGACGCAGGGAATCTTAGAAGAGAAGAGAAGTAGCGGTTGGAGGCAGAGGAAGAAGGTGAGGCTGCGGAGATCTAGGGTGAAAAATGAGGGTGTTTAACTTTATCTCCTCTCCTACTTGTATATTTGCTGTGGAACTTTCATCCAAGTGTCAGCCTCACAAATTTTAGGAATAAAGAAAAAGGAAAAGAAAAGCTAAACCACAGGGCTCCTTTTCTCTCTCTGGCCTGCTTCCTCACACTCTTTCTTTGATCTGCCCCATTGCACTCCGAGCTGCGCCGGCATTCCTTCTTCGCCGTAGCACCCTACCGCACCGACGACATTGATACTGTAACAACCACCCCTTCTAGAAACAAAAATTTAATTTGAAATTCGAAAGTCAGTTGGAAGCTGGGCTTAGAATTTTGAATTATGGATAGGAATCTAAGTAACCGCCTTCCATTTGAATTTAAAATATCCCAACCACCCTATCCCCAAATGTATATAAATAGGGGAGCACCCATAGGTAGAAAATCACTCCTCTCAAATACTAATCATCTCCCTTCTCTCTTTACAAAGAAATAATTTTCTGTGTGCAAACATAAGGAACACAAGAGGCAAGCTCATAGGCAACAAGGAAGCGTTAGAAAAAGTGTAGGAAATTATGCCTTTCTTACTTATGTTGGCATGTAGTATGCTTTGTTTTATTTTCTTCCATCCATGCATGGCTATCATCTTTCATGTATTTTATGGCATGAATTATTCTTTACTTATCTCTCATCTACATTGAGCATGATTATCTATTATGTCAATTATACCCTCTTAGATCCATTAATATGTATCCCATATCTTTTTTATGTGCATTCACATGACTTTTTAATTACCATTCATTCCTTTCATGTTGAGAGTACATGTTCCTTTAAAATGTTTTATTAAATTATTTAACATTCCCTAATTTTACTATGTGCCCTTACATGACCTTTGATACCGTTAAATCATTATTATTCCTTTAATGTTGAGAGTACATGCTCCTTGTCTTGTTTAAAGAACCCTATTTTATTATATGCAACTAAATGACCCCTTATATCATTATATTATTATTACTCTTTTATTTTAAAGATCAAGGGTACATGCTTCTTATAATATCTATTCCAAGTATTTCAAATACCCACTTTCTTACAATATGCACTTAGATTATATTTTATACATTATATCATTAATATCTTCTTAGGGTCAAGAGTACATGTTTCTTTATAATTGTTTTATTCAGCTAATTAATATCCCTCATTTTATTACGTGAAATTATATTGACTTTTATACCATTAGATTAATATTAATATTTCCATGAGTTAAAAAGAGTACATGCTTTCTTAAATATTTTATTCAAATATTTAATATACCCTATTCTATTATGTGCATATCATTATTATTACTCCTTCAAAGTCAAGAGTACATGCTTTTCTTAAATGTTTTATTCAAATATATAATATACTCTATTCTTATTATATGATCGCTGCACCATTATATTACTCCTTTAGGATCGAGAATACATAATTTCTTTAATATTGTGCAATTATTTAAATGCCCTATTTTCTGGCTTTGATATGACCTCTTTCAATCCATGCTGTTATATTACCAAGATCTTTTAATTAGAATATCTATACACATGCTAGAGTCTCATGATTTTCATATATCCCTTTATTATCACAATTGTTCCTTTTCTTCCATGATGTCTTCTTATATGATTTTTCTCTCGTGTATGTTTAAACAACCTAAGTGTAAATTGAACTGAGGGAATGATCCTTCGGTAAGGGAAGGTGACCCCCAAAGACAAGATATCGAGATGATCTCTCGGTAAGGGAGGGTGATCGATCGAGATGATCCTTCGGTAAGGGAAGGTGATCGCCAAGACATTCGAGATGATCCTTCGGTAAGGGAAGGTGATCGGCAAACCTTTGGGAACCTTCGGTAAGGGAAGGGAACTCCCATCAATTTTATATAATAAGATATCTTTGTTGATATAACTCTTTTCTTGTGTATGTCTAAATAACCTAAGTGTAAATTGAACTGAGGGAATGATCCTTCGGTAAGGGAAGGTGACCCCCAAAGACAAGATATCGAGATGATCTCTCGGTAAGGGAGGGTGATCGATCGAGATGATCCTTCGGTAAGGGAAGGTGATCGCCAAGACATTCGAGATAAGAACCTTCGGTAAGGGAAGGGGACTCTCATTTATACCGGTTTGAGCTCAATACCTTCCATAAAAGTTAAAAGTTAAGAAAGAAGAAAGCATGAATGAAAGTTTGATGTTTATGTTTTTTTTTCTTTAGATTTAATTATGATTATGTTGATGTTACTTAAGATGTTATCCTTCTATTTTCCTATATGCTTTCCTTTTTGCACACATGTTTTACAAGAAAGATACATATTACATGCCACGTTATACGCTCTTTTTAAAAATCCCGCACGTGGGCTGGAGATGGATATGGAGGTGTTGCATAGCACTCCTACTGAGACGTTAGGTTCTCACTCCCTTTCTTTTCCCATACTGTCTCCAGAGGAACATGGCACAGCGGATAGAGACGACGCAGTGTCCCCCGAAGGTAACTTCTGAGTATGACCCCTCGAAGCACGCGTGGGTAGTTGCGACCACTACTACCGTGCTCCAAACTATCTACTTAGATCGAGAGTTCGTGGAAGAAGAACCCCAGCTGCCCGTCGTAACCTTCCTAGATAGGAACGCTTCAGCATCTAAGAAGCGGTCATCTAAAGTGGTACACCTCGAGTCCGACTCCAAAACTGAGGAAGAGGAAATTCGACAACCCTAGCCAGAAAGAAGACACCATGGAGGAGGATCCAGAGGAGGAGTTGGACCCTTGCGGAAGTCCAAAGGTGGAATACGTGCCCTCTTCCCTACTTCGGCACCCCGTCGAGTTTTGGTTCACCCCACCCAACGGAACCGGATCTTCACTGCGCAAAAAGGTGTTAGAGGGAGGCCCCTGGTACCTCGATTCGTGAATAACTGAAGGGTCCTAATCAAGGATAGGATAGGACGTAATTAGTTTAGTACGTAATTAGTTTCTTTTCTGGTTATAATTTCCTCTAAGTGTTTCATTTTGAACCGTACTCATGGTTAAGATATTATTTCATATTCAAACATTTTAGTGCTACTCATTTTCCCCTTCACGCGTACCTCCTCCTCCCTTGCATAACTTAGAGTGTTACAGATACCTCTCTCTGGTTTGCTTCGTCGCACTTCATGTCGCGCCGGCTTTCCAAAAATGGCTACAGCGAACACTTTCCATTTGTTAGATGACGACGCCGAGGACCCTTCACAGAAAATCACCGCGGCGGCACCGGCGTCTCCACTCGAGAAGGGTTCAGCTGCGGTGGCTCAGCAGCAGAAGCAGCAAACTCAGTTGCCTTCTCAGGCTGGTGAGCATTCTATTTTGATTGATTCATGGGTTTATTCCTTTTTTCTCTTCTCTTTTTGTGTTGTTTGATTTAATTTTTCAAATTTTTTTTTGTTTTTGTTGAAATAGTTGGGCTTTTCATTTGACATGTTGGCTTTTATTGATGGGTTTCAATAGTGAACTCAGATTTATATGTTCGGTGTTTTTTTTTTTTTGCCGTTCTATATAAATTCATAAATTGCCACCAATGATCCATAACTCACACGGCATTCCGCCGCCTCCCTATCTCAAAGGTGTCGGGTTTAGGGTTTAGAGTTTAGGGTTTAGGGTTTAGGGTTTATGGTTTAGGATTTAGTGTCTAGGGTTAGGGTCTAGGGGTCAGGGTCTAGGGTCCTAGGGTCTAGGGTCTAGGGGCTTAGGGGCTTAGGGTCTAGGGTGTAGGGTTTAGGGTTTAGAGTTTAGGGTTTAGGAGTTAGGGGTTAGGGGTTTATGGGTTTTAGAGTTTAGGGTTTTGGGTTTAGGGTTTATGGTTTTAGGGTTTAGGGGTTTAGGGTTTCTATTAAAAGGAATATATATATATATATATAAATTTTTTTTATTTAATTAATATATGGTCGGATCTACGGGTTGATTTGGATTCCGCACCCTAGAACCGTTACCCAAACCAACTATTAGAGAGAGTCATTGGTTTAGTTTGAGTTGGACCTGATTACCCATTCATTTCAGAACCAATTTAACGGGTTTGGTTCGAATTTGGACGGGTAATCGGTTACCCGCGATACGTGTTCAACCCTACCAAATTTTCAATTTCAACCCCTAATCTCTAGTTCTCAAATTCTAAATGCTAAACCCTAAAGTGTTTTAATTTTAAAAAAAAAATAAGATAAATATATTTTGTTATATTCAAACTAATATTTAAAATTTTTTATAAATATTCATGTAATATTATAATTGATAAAATTAAAATATTTTTAATATTTTTTAAAAATAATTTTTTTTACAAAATTTAATAAAAAAAGGACAAAAAAATTAAGAGTGATATTTGTATATATAATATAAAAGTAATATTTAGATATACAAAACATATCTTTTTTTCAAAGTAAGATGTTCTGAAAAATTAATAATATTTTGAGTAACTTAATTAATTATAGTAATATATATTAAAAATTAGTGATTTTGTTACGTTAATTTTATTAATTATAGTTAAATGATATTGAGAATAATTTTATTAATTATAATAAAATGTCATGTGAAATTAGTATTTTTTAAAGTAATGTTATGGACTATAATAATATAATTTAAGAAATTAGTTATTTTTTAGTAATTTTATTAATTAAAGTAATATGATCCAAAAAATTAGTAAATTTTTAAAGTAATTTTATTAATTATATTAATATGATATGAGAAATTAATAATTATGTTAAATTAATTTTATTAACTATAGTAATATGTTGTGAAAAATTATTAATTATAGTAAGATACTATAACAATAAGTACAAAGAGTACATAAAAAAATACAAAAAAATAACATAAAAAAGTCTTACATTACATTAATAAAGACCTCATAAATCTATAAACCTTACAACTTAGACTATAAATGAGTAATATTTAGAGTAATTTAATTAATTATATATATTAAAAATTAGTAATTTTATTACATTAATTTTAAAAATGATATGAAAAATAATTTTATTAATTATAATAAGATGTTATGTGAAATTAATAATTTTTTAGAATAAATTTATAGGTTTTAGTAATATAATTTAAATAATATTAAAAGAAATTATTCATTTTAACCCTAAATTTTTTTAAAAAAAATAAAATAAATATATTTTATTATAATAAAATTAATATTTAAAAATTTTCATAAATATCTATATAATTTTTTAATTTTATCCATTAAATTTTTTTTAATATTTTCTAAAAATTTTGTTTTTTTTACAAAATCTAATTAAACAAAGACAAAAAAAATAAGAGTGATATTTGTATATATAAAATATATCTTTATACATAAATTAATACTAGATAAGAGACTAATTTTAGAATATTCAAATGTGCTTACAATATTTTGTTATTTATGTCTACGTATATTTTAATATGATATCAGTATTATTTTAAAGATAATATCTAATGCAAATTTTAATTTTTAATTTTTAATTTTATATTATTTTAGTTATTATAAAAATTAAAAATAATACTCAAAATTAATCCCATTAAATTGCTCAATAATTCATTTATGAAAAGATATAATTATATTTGTGTGAATGATAATTCATGGTTCAAAAGATATAAATGGTTCAAAAATGCCAATCTCATTTTAGGCTCTGACGGAATATTCCAAAAAAGAGAAACATGTGACCATGGCAGATTAACGGAATGTGCTAAAAAGAACGGTGCAGAACATCCTAGAACAAAAAACTCTCAAATGAGTTTTTTTTGTGACAAAGGTAACGTTGGCAAAACCACATGTAGCACAATACTGTTCGTGTTAATTATTAATAATTAACTAAATACTGAGTATTTAATTAATTTTAATAATTAAATTAAATATATTTATTTAAAAAATTAAAATAAAAAAATGATCCTTCTATTTTATATATAATTGTAGAAAAAACTCTAAAAAAATAAATATTTTTATTTTGATGCGCTTTGACGTTTCGGTGTGTCAAATAGTATTTTGACATTTCGATATGCAAATATGTGTGGCGTACCAAATTCGTGCCCCAAACTGAGAATAACTTCAAAACCCTCTCTCAGTTTGAGCAAGAACAAATATAAAAGATAATAACAACTCAGCATTTAAGAAATAAGAATTGACTCATTCATATTTAGTTACTATCTAATAGCTTTCTATATTTTAGTTTTCTATCACCAAACTTTAGTTATAAAATAGAAATATATTATTCTCTTTATATAACACACTTAATTAATAGCATATACAAACCATATATTCAATCAATATCACTTTTTTTTTTTTCTATTCCTGATTCCTGTTTTTTTAGCGAACCTTCTTTGCTTGATTCTTTATTATATTCATTTTTTGAATATTCTTGATAAGCACAAAACTAAAAAATAAAGTTTATACTAAATTTATACAAATTCGAAAAGAATTTTTTGTGTGAGGAGACAAATTATATAAATATTCAATTATTCATATACTTTTTTATTAATTTAAATTAAAAAAATAAAAAATAAAAATTATATTATTTTATAAATTTAAATTATTAATTATTTTATAATTATTATTAGAATAATTAACAAATATTAAATATAATAAATATATAATTATAAAAATTATATATTTAAAATTATAAATATTTTAAATAGAATCATTTTAAATGATTATTTTTCTAATATTACTGTTTTCGACACAAATGATTTCATATATAACAATATTATAATTAACATAAAACTAATCATTTATGATCTTTCTCCTATAAATGATAAAAAAATGAAAATTTAATTATTATCTAAAAAGTAGTGACTATCTAGACTCTAATAATCCAAACATACCCATAGTTCATTTTATATACATGCTTCCTTTTTATTCATTATCAACATACAAATTCGGTACTAATGTGTTTCCACAATGTTAGAGGTACATAAAACTATTTATCTCAAAAAATGAAGCTAATAAAAAAATAATATTAATAATTATATTTTTAATACACAAGAAAAATAATTTTATATATGCTTAATTAAAGTGAAAATAATTTAATTGTCAAAATTATTTTTTGTATATTAAAATTAGTCACTAAAATCAACTACCAATATATTTGTGTATAAATATATATATAATTTAATTTATTTCTAATATATATTTATATTCCAATATATATTTTATACTAATAGTAGTTAACTTTAATATATACTTATAGATATATCGTTTAATTTTAAATGCCAAGCCATTTTTCTCTATATTTACCAAGATGCATACAGTATAATGGATTAATCATCATGTTTGACGACGTTAAAATATCTCAAATTCATAATTGCAAGCAAAATATAATAAAATATTACGTAGGTAACTTGGTTATGTGGCCAGATATTAAATAATAAAAGTTATTTTGGGAAAGACTTCACACCCAGGTGTTTTTGCACTCAAACTTAGCTTCAATAACAGGTTGACATAACGATTAGGGGCCATTAGTCTACGATTTTAGTAAATAAATAAACAAAATTAATTGATTAACATAAATTATGTGCAACTTTGCGACAGATTTGTGTGGAGATATATATGTTTATTATTATAAATTAAAATATCACGAATATAAGAATATTAATGAGTAGAGAGAGAGAGACTTTTAACAAGATACTATTGCACTAAACAAACACTAATATATGTTTTATATTCACTTTTTTACGTACATAGAGTTGATTCATTCTCTTATAGTATGATAAAAACACTATGAGAAGTAATAATCATAACATAAAAAGAAGTGAATATAATAATAACATACACCAACCATAACCATTATTGATATATGATTTGTGGGAATATAATTCATTAAATAGTTTCTATAAATAACAATTTTTTTTTGTTTTTTTTTTGTTTGAATTGGCCTTACACTTTTGTATGTCAAGCTAGGTAGGCTTAGACCTAAGCCTACCTAACTTGGCTAGGTGGTGGCCGGCTGAAAACGACGAAAAGACTAATCTGTCCAACAAATAAGCATGGCGACGCAACGGCGGAGGATATAGAACCTTGTCCTATGCTCCTTCACCATCTTACTACATCTCCTTCTGAAGGATCTCATCAAGGGTTCATCACAAAGGTGTTGTTGTTTGCATGATGATGAATTCATCTTCTTCCTTTCTTGCTTCATCTCTTTTTTTATGAGTCTTTTCTTGCTGCTTGTGAAGTGGTTCATTATTATTATTATTATTGTTACTATTATTCCTTGAAGTGTATATGGATGGAACAACAATAACAATAATAATAATAATAATAATATAATACAAGCTTCAATTCCAACTAGTTTGGGATCGAAATGATATGATATATGATAATGTGTTGTAGTTTAATTTGTGAATGAAGGGGGGGGTTCGTTAAGCACAGTATATATGGAATGGAATGTAAGGGACACTTGAAACGTTGCTTTTATGAATAGGATATAACTTTATCTGGAAAAGACATGCTTGGTCCACTTTTTCACTCTAATAATATCACATATATATATATATATATATATATATATATATATATCCTAGTCTCAAAATATACACACTAAATTTTAATTATTCATCATTTTGTAGAAAATTTGAACTTTATATAAATATTTAATTATATATTATTGTATTAATAAAAAAATTTATTTTTAAATTTATTATTTAAGAAGACCGATAGAACACCCAGTCAGGAGAGTGGATGAGATGGAAGATGGACAAGCGGCGAAAGACAGAAGAAGACCTAAGAAGACCATCTATGAGATGGTCAAACGAGATCTACGTGTAAATAGTCTCTCTGTAGATATGATACATGACAAAACACAATGACATTGTTTGATTCATGTAGCCGACCCCACCTAGTGGAACAAGACTTTATTGTTGTTGTTTATTATTTAAAAATCTATAAATATACAAATCTGATTGTGTAAAATTCTTTATAATGTTAATGTATTTAAATTGTACTAAAAAATTGAAATTATAAATTTTACAATATAAAATTATTAATAATTAAAATTTGGTGTCTAAATAAACTTTGATATATACGTGTCTCAATAAGTGTGAGGGTTTACAACTGTACATTATATTCATGTCCATCCTTGCCTATATATTTGAGACCTCAAGTATTCTCATATATTATCTCTTATAATATAATGTAATAAGAACTATGATATTGAATTTGCCATTTTATTTATTTATTTATTTATAATATTCATCTCACCTTTTAGTTTTTCTCTTTCTTTTGCAATGAATAAATAAAATAATAGAAATATCTTTTTTTTTTATCAAAATGCATGGATGTTCCGTTGTTTGAAAATTGAATAATATTTTTTATAAATATGACTTTTAAATCTAATGAGAAAATTTTTAAAGAAAATGCACTTACAAACAAGAGACTAGAGATACAAGAAAGACTACAAAAGATAAAGTCCACCATGTCTTAACAAAATATGGTCGGTTCTTATCTTTTATAATTCTAACTTTCTAAGAGAAGAGGTTTATTTATGTTGCTTTTGGGATGACCAGTTGTTACCAAAAATGAATAATATTTAAAATGTGATAGTATACAATGATTTTGCTATACAAAGAAATATATAATTGATGAAATAGAGAGATAAAGAATGAACGAAATTTATGAATAATAAGAAGAAAGTGCCAAATTTAGCAGTCATTGTCTTTTTGAAAATATTTTTAAAGATATTTTAATGAAAATAATGTGTACCTTTACTACCTTAGGCGCACTTTTCTCTTTTCTACAGTAAAAAGCGAAAAGAATAGGATGATTGTTTTTTTATACTTTTACTCTTATATTATAATAAAATTGATTTTGGGAAAAAAATCAAGATATAAATTATATATAGTTAAACGCAAACTTAATATTTCATTTTTTTATTATAAGCTAATACATATATAAAATTTATAACCATTTATATATTTCGGTTTATTAATTTAAATTTTTAAAATTAATAAAAAGTTTAAGAATTCAATTTTGTTATCTAAAAAAAATAGTATAAAGCAAATGAAAAAATTTATACAAATCTAAAAAATATGTAAATAATTTTATTAATAAAAAAATAAAGTGAGTTATTTGAAACAATAAATATCTTACACAGTGTATATGCTCCTTGATTGCATTGGATATGGACAACTCTCTTTATGATTGGGAATTGACATGCCACTCGGATATTCATACGTTCGGTATTGTCGATATCGTTAAACTAGAATTATTGATACATGCCTCTTCAACTGTTCTTATTTTCTTCTCCTTTCATCTTTTAACTATTCTTTATTTTAATATCCAAATATTTGGATGATAATAAAAATTAATTTAAAATTTATTTTATTTTATATTTATTAATTATTTTTAAAATAAATGTATACAATTATAAATATAAAATTAAATAAAATAATTTTAAATTATTATCTCCTTGATATTATTGATTTCAATAAATAGAGAATAATGATCATACAGTAGCTACTAGCTAGTTTCAAGTGGCACCACATTCTTAAAAATTTTGTCACACTTACTATTGTCTTTCAACCTATGCCGTAATAATAAATATATATACCAAGATTTAATTTAACTTCTCTATCACGAACTATTTCTCTTAAATAATAATAATAATAATAATAATAATAATAATAATAATAATGTGTATATATGTACTTAAAATGTTTCAAGACCATCACTTAAAAAATAATAATACAATTTTAAAATTTAGAATTTAATTAAAATTGAGATTGAACAGAATTAATTCAATTCCAAAAACTAACTCAAGATGAGAGCTACTTCAGAGTTCAGATTTATAAATTATTTAGAGATTATATTTTTATATTATTAAAAAATTATTTTTAGTGGTCATTTATTTTATTTTAACAGTAATAAAATAGCCGCAAATATATTTACTAGCAATTAGTTATTAGCCGTTTCATACTTTATCGTTAAAAAATTTTAGCTACAATTATTCAATTGTTAGTAAAATTTGTTTAATGGTCACAAAAATATATAATTTTTATTATAATATATAATAATAATAAAAGAATATATAATTACCGTAAAAATATAAATAAAATAAGACATATAGTAATGATTATATAATTGTCGCTAAAAATTTGCTTCTAAAAATATTTTGTGTTATAATGTAAAAATTATAAAACTTATAATATTTTTTCTTCACATCTAAAAATGATAATGTCGAGCGTGAACATTTACATGTTGATGATCCAATAATATTAGAACGAATAGGTTCTGATACCATAAAAATTATCCAATTTATATAGTTGGGAAGAAGAAGAAAAGGTTAGTTGAGGATGAATGAGAGAGAAGTTTAGAAATCTCCATCCTCCTTTTCTTCTCTCCAACTGGTATTTTTTTTAAATTAAATTTATAAAAGGTGTAACCACATGAAAAGTTGAATATATTTTTTCTGGGTAAAGTAATAAATTAGTCCCTTATATTTGGGCGTAATTCTGTTTTGGTTTTTAAAGTTTAAAATATTCTATTTGAATCCAAAAAAAGTTTTATTTAGCTTCAATTTAGTCTCATCGTGAGGTCAAAGATAAATAATTAACAAAATGTCCTAATGACAGTAGTATAAGAACAAGGTCGATAATTTGGAGAATAAGTACAAGTTCCAAAGGCACAAAATCAACCGTGGATGCATCAATACATGTATTTAACATTTTTTTTAGTTTTATAGAAAATATTTCATTTTAATTATAAGAAAAATAATAAATAAATGTATTGATGCATTCACGGTTGATTTTGTACCTCTAGAGCTTGTACTTATTTTCTAGATTATCGACCTTGTTCTTATACTGCCGTCATGTATGACATTTCATTAATTATTTATCTTTGACTTCCGGTAGGACTAAATTGAAGCTAAATAAAACTTTTTTGGATTCAAATAGAACATTTTAAACCTTAAAGACCAAAACAGAATTACGCCCAAACATAGAAAACCAATTTATCACTTTACCCTATTCTTTCTCATACCAGCTCATATATGATATAAGTGCATGCTCTATGAACACAGTGCATGTCAAAATCAGGTAATAATAAGAATAGAGAATGTCATAACTTTCCACCACATTGCCAGCCAAATGAAAAATTGGCATTTGGTAGTATGTATTCGGTTTTGTTTATTTTGCAGACACAGCCTCATTCATTGTTGTGGAGCCAACAATTAGCCTTCTAAAAAAGTGAAAAAGGGTTTACCCTTTTAATTCAATTCAACCATTTGCGGAGACATACACAACTGTTTCATTTTAACTTCTAATGTGTTTTAAGCTACTATAAGCCAATTCATGGATAACAACTTCATCACTCTTATATATTCACTAGTATACATACATACATGAAATTAATTATATATTTATCATTGTTCTAAAAATCAGATCGAATTTATCGATTTAATCAAATTAACCGAAATAAAAAATTAGTTGACAATGAACTAATAAAAAAATTAGAAAAATCTGTCAAAATATTGGTTATAGCTATTAATCGATTTAATATAATAAAATATAAAAGAATAATTTGTTCAAAAAAATTATATATTTTTTATATAAAAATATAATTTTATTATATTCAATATAATTTTAGTTAAATTTCAATTGATCTGTTAAATTTTAAAATTTAAACATCTAATTCTATTGATTTAATGATCGATTCAATTTTCAGAATTTTAATGTTTATTTATCAAGTTAATTTTGTTTGTAGATCAGAGTAGGTCTAGTGGTAATTAATTTTTCTATCACTGTAATATAACAGAATTTCAGAAAATTTAAATACATACTACTAAACTACTATAACTTTAGTAATCTTTTTGAATATATAACTCAAATATTACTTATTAAAAAAGGTATATTTTTTCTCGACCAAAGAAAATCTAGATTGGTTCAAAAATTACAATAATGACCATATCTTGTCTTGAATAAAACGACTATATACGCCACATGTAGGATTTTTCTATCACAAAAAGCTCAAGAAACCAAAAAACCCTTGTTGTTATTGCCGACATCTTGTTCTTTTCTTCTTTATTATTGTGGTGGTTGTTGTTATACATATATTAAAACTTATACTTTCTTTTCTACTTTTAATATTTTAATGTATCAAAAATTGCCTTCATTTAGTTTTATTTATGTTCTCTGTACTACCGAACCGAATCAAAAAATACTATAAAATCGAACCAAAATTTATAATAATTGAATAAAAAAATTGAAAACAATTAAACCAATCGACTTAATTTGATTTTCGGTTAGCTTAATAAAAATCAAACCGAACCAAATTAAAAAAGGTATTTTATAGTGGTTTTTTTTATTGATTTACCTTAGTTTAACCTAGTAAAAAAGCCTAAATCTAAAATCCTTAACTCTTTTTTCCTTTCACTCGCGCAGTCACCCTCACCCAGACACCCACTCACCCACAGCTCACTTTTATCTTCCATTCTTCCTTCTCCATGCGGCCATGCCTAAGAGAATGAGAGGCTGAGAGAGCCAAAGAGCATCGTCCACCATCAAGAAAGTCATCCATCGTCGCTCAAAGTCGTCGCAAGTCTTCCGTTCTTCTCCATCGACGATCGATTTAGCTGCCATAAAGCCTGGTCGTTATGAGCAATAGAAAATTTGGTTACTAATGGTTAGTCCCTAATTAGCGACCAATATATTAGTTGCTAATTAGCAACCGATTACCTCAACGATCGATTTAGTGACAGAAAATTCAGTCACCATTTAGTGACCGATTTGGTTAGCGATTGATTTTGTTTGATGAGGATTTAGTAGTCTTGATTGAAAATTGGTCACTAAATCAGTAGCTAATGATTAGTGACCAACATCGGTCGCTGTTTCAAATTTAGCGACCAATATTTTGGCGACTGCCAGAATCGGTCAGTAGTGACACTTTTTCTTCTCAATCCCCTTTTCGTTAAAAAATCACAAATCTTTTTAATCAATCATCAACACTCTAATATATTAAAGGAAAAGCTTTTATATTGGTAATCATTGTGGTGGATTAATTTTATTTAAGTATTGAAATCAAATATTATTAGCTGTTAAATATGCTAATTGTTCGTTTCAAATTTAAAAAATAGGGTAGCATTAAACTTATTTAAAGATTTTTAAGATTAAAATAGGATGTTCGATACTTTTTAAAACAAAAATACAATATTTAAAATATTAGAGACCGAATTAGAATTTAATCCAAACATTAAAGACTAAAATAATAGTATATCCTAGATAATATATCTTGCTTATTTTTAGCGAATATTTCTTAATCTGTTTTTCACTATTTTTTAGATTATATTTTAAAATTTATATACATAAGAATAAGATATAATTATAATTCAATAATAACAATTATGCTAATTTGTTATATAAAAATCAAAATTTTTAAACTTTTACATTATAAATTTTTTTATACCATATCATAAAATTAAAGAAAAGTACAGAGAGTCAAGTGTTTACTAGTCAATAATTGAACAACTCAATTAATAATGATTAATTTTAAATTATTTTTTTAAATTCAAAATTTGATTAATTGACATAAATAACATTTTTAAATCAAAACTTACTCTAATTATATTCAAAATTTTGATCCTAATTTTTTATTTACCTATTTTTTTTTACTAAATTTTACATCTATTATTCTTAAACTCTGATTTTTGTATGCAATTATAATTTAACAAAATATAAAAATCATTGAACATAGATTTATAAAAGTATTGTGCTTTTAAAACTAATTACATCATTTTAATGTCTCTAATTATTAATCACATCATTTAGGTAGTATTTGTTTTGAGGTATTGGGACAGAGATTAAAAGACTATAATTCAGTATTATGTTTGTTGGCTCAGAGACTGGTATTAAAATTTCAGTCTTTATCTCTAAAATTTTAGTATTTTAGTACCTCAAAAAACTGAAACTTTAATAACATTTTATACCTAAAATACCCTATTTCAATTAATTAATTCCAACTTTATCTTTTGTATAAATTAAATTAGAGTTTTATTTTTGTTTCAATTTCTGTCTCCCATTTACACCGAACATAATACTAAGATTTATTTCAATCTCTATCTCTCTTTCAAACGCTACCTTAAAATCTTTAAACACTAACTAAAATTATAATTACAATGACATAATCATTTTTTTGAGGTATGTTCACCATCTTTGTCCTTTCTTGTATTTATTTTTTCACTTTGTAGTTATGAACTCAAAATTTTAAAATTAATTTTTTTTATTATTGGTTAAAATAAACAGTTATTAAGTTCAAATCCTTTTCCTGTCTTTTCCAATCTAATAATTAAATCATCATTTTCCTCTTGCATTTTTTAATTATTTTTTCATGTTTTGATCTTCTCAATCAAGTTATACTTGGAAACAATATTTGACATACAAATTGATACCATAATAAAGTCCGAGAGATGTGAAAAGCTGAAAAATTCTCTTTAACACTAGTGTAATGATGACCAATTTAAATTCACCTTCAATTTGCTTGGTTATCACATGTTTCACAAAAAATGCAGGTAAAAAAGATCCGGCACCAAGAAAATAGGTAAAAATGGCTTAGACATGAATCCAACTAATAAATACTTTTGTAAGAGAATAATATATAGCACTTGATTTAGCTGAAATCAAAGATTAAATCCAATAAAAAAATCTAAATTTATTTTTTAAACAAATATTTGTTTTCATGCTTAATCAACACAAGATGCAATGCCAGGAGGAAAGAATCAATCCCACAAAAAAATTAAGAAGGTCTAGTTAACAATAACTCAACAAATATTTTTGAATTATATTTTATATTAATTAATAACATTAATTGTTATTAACTAATGGTTATTTAATTTTTTTTAAAAGATACAAAATTAATGATTATTAATTGCCTCTTCTTACTTTAATTCACCTTTTACTATTTATTACACAAATATTAATTCCTCTTTTAAAAAAAATTTCAAAACTCCAAAACATAAAATAAAAAATCATCCAAATCCTAAAAAAACATACAAAATTAGGAAAAAGAATTATCTAAAACTAATAAAAAAAATCATCTGAAATGTAGAAAAAAGAAACATAAAAAACTAGTTAAAAAAATCATTCAAAACCAAATAGGAGGAGGAGGAGAAGAGCCGTACGGTGGCCGGCGACGACGTCTTGGATGGCGTTGCGTGGACAGTGGGGACTCGCGGTGGCGTGTTGTGATGAGTGGAGGAGTCGCTATAGATCGGAGTAGTTGATCGCGCATCGTGAATGGAGACCTGGTGGTGGCTGCGTCGCGACGGATGGAGAGTCGTGGGGTGCGAGTGGCGAATAATGGGGAGTCGCGAGCGGCAAGGGTGCGTCGGGCAAGCGATGGGGAGTTGCGATGGGACGCGAGGAGGGTGAAGTAGAAGCGCGATAGTGGCTGTCTTTCCTGCACAAATGGCAGATGAGGTGGCGAAGAAGGATGCAAGGATGACCGGCGATGGTGTGCGAGTACGGTGCTACGACGAAGCTAGCGGCGCAAGGACAAAACCGCAGCAGCGTGGGGTATTAGAAAGAGGGATTAGGATTTGTAATTTTGTATGATGAATGATGAGTGGAAGTGAAAATAAATTAGAGTAGATTTTATTTAAACATGTCATTGATGTCAATTAATCAAATTATGAATTTAATAAAATAATTTAAATTCTAGTGGACACTTGGCTCTCTATGCTTTTTTTTTTATTTTATGATATGGTATAAAAAAATTTATAATGTAAAAGTTTAAAATATTTTATTTTTATATAACAAATTAGCATAATTGTTATTATTTAATTATAATTATATCTTATTGTTATGTATATAAAAGTTTAAATATAATCTAAAAAATAGTAGAAAACATATTAAAAAATATTCGCTAAAAATAAGTAAGATATATTACTTAGGATATACTATTATTTTAATCGTGTTTAATGTTTGGATCAAATTTTAATTCGGTCTCTAATATTTTAAATGTCTTATTTTTGTCTTAAAAAGTATCGAACATCCTATTTCAATCATAAAAATTTTTAAATAAGTTTAATTTTATCCTATTTTTAAATTTGAAACGAACAATTAACATATTTAACAGCTAATAATATTTGATTTTAGTACATAAATAAAATTGATTCACCACAATGATTACCAATATAAAAACTTTTCCTTTAAAAAGATTTGCGATTTTTTGACAAAAAGGACATTGAGAAGAAAAAATGTTACTACTGACTGATTTTCGCAGTTGCCAAAATCTTGGTCGCTAAATTTGAAACAGTGACCAATTTTCAATTAAAACTACTAAATCCTCATCAAACACAATCAATCGTTAACCAAATTGGTTGCTAAATGGTGACTGAATTTTCTGTCGCAAAATCGGTCGCTAATTAGTGACCAACCATTAGTAACCAAATTTTCTATTGCTGATAACGACCAGGCTTTATGGTAGCTAAATCGATCGCTGATCCTAATTTTCTATTTATCTATTTTTTTTTACTAAATTTTACATCTATTATTTTTAAACTCTGATTTTTATATACAATTATAATTTAACAAAATATAAAAATCATCGAACATAGATTTATAAAAGTATTGCTTTTAAAACTAATTACATCATTTTAATGTCTCTAATTACTAATCACATCATTTAGGTAACATTTGTTTTGAGATATTAGGACAGAAATTGGGAGAATAGAACTCAGTATTATGTTTGTTGACTTAGAGATTTGTATTAAAATTTCAGTCTCTATCTCTAAAATTTTAGTATTTTAGTACTTTTAAAAATTAAAACTTTAATAATATTTTATACCTAAAATATCCACATTTCAATTAATTAATTCTAACTTTATCTTTTGTACAAATTAAATTAAAATTTTATTCTTATTTCAATCTCTGTCTCCCACTTATACCGAACATAATACTGAGACTTATTTCAATATCTGTCTCTCAATTTCAGTCTCTCAATCTCTATTTCTCTTCCAAACGCTACCTTAAAGTCTTTAATCACCAACTAAAATTATAATTACAATGGCATAATCATTTTTTAGAGGTATGTTCACCATCTTTGTCCTTTCTTGTATTTATTTTTTCACTTTGTGGTTATGAACTCAAAATTTTAAAATTAACTTTTTTTATTATTGGTTAAAGTAAACAATTATTAAGTTCAAATCCTTTTCCTGTCTTTTCCAATCTAATTTTCAAATCATCATTTTTCTCTTGCATTTTTTTAATTATTTTTTTATATTTTAATCTTCTCAATCAATCAGATGACTTAAAACTACGATAATTAGACTTTTTCTCCATTACAATAAATTCTATTCTAAATCCATAAATTTTTTTTCTTTTAGCTCCAGCTATTTTACACCACACATCTATTTTATTTGGTGTACTACTTCCTTTTTCTTACACCTTTTACATAATTTTTTTCATAACATTCTTAAATTCATTCTGCCAATTTTAAAATTAGATTAATCAGGTCACGAATATCTTTCGTGAGTTGTTTAAGTAGTGTTCTGTATCAAATAAGCTGCATTACTCAATATTCATACTGATATATAGGTAATAGTGTAATAATGTAAGAGAAAAGTGAATATTTACCATACGTCCATACACGAAAGTCATATTGAGATGTGAAAGCGGAAAAAAATTAATTAATTAGTCGAATAATAACCAATTTTAATCAACCTTATTAGTTATACTTGGAAACAATATTTAACATACAAATTGATACCATAATAAAGTCCAAAAGAGATGTGAAAAGCTGAAAAATTCTCTTTAACTAGCGTGATGATGACCAATTTAAATTCACCTTCAATTTGCTTGGTTATCACATGTTTCACAAAAAATCAGGTAAAAAAGATCCGGCACCAAGAAAATAGGTAAAAGTGGCTTAGACGTGAATCCAACTAATAAATACTTTTGTAAGAGAACAATATATAGCACTTGATTTAGCTGAAATCAAAGATTAAATCCAATAAAAAAATCTAAATTTATTTTTAAACAAATATTTGTTTTCATGCTTAATCAACAAAAGATGCAATACCAGAAGGAAAAAATTTACATTATTATATCAGACCTTAGCTAATTAAATTAAAATTACAATTCTATTATTCTCAGTTTCAAAACAAAACAACCTTAGCTAATTAAATTAAAATTGAAATAGTTATGTGCACAAACAAGAGTCACATAAGTGGCTGAAAGAGAAAATAAAAGAAGGAAAAGTCTAGGGATCAACAGATTTGTTAAAATTTGACCAGTACTTAGCCAGCAAAACAAAAATGAGTGATTATTCACCATTAAATGAAATCTCACACTATTAAATATATTATTGATGACTAATTGATGGCTATAACTCATAAAATCTGTTGGCCCCTAGCACTCTTCTATTTTTTTATAACAGATCTATTTTTCTAAAGGAAAAGTATAGAGTACCAACATATTATCTGCCAACTTCTGCCAACTCTTATTTATATTTGTGTTTCATGGAAGTGTGTTCGTAGATGTGTCTAATAATTAATATATTTTAAATACATATATAAAGAGACACATCCATAAAATATATCTATAAAGACACTTCTATTAAAAAGTTATAAAAAAGACATTTTTATTAGACACATTCACAAACACACTCCTATGAAACACAATTATAAATAAGAGTTGAGAGAAATTGACAGATATGCTATTGGTAACGTAGCGGAACCGTTTTCTAAAATTAGTTGGCTACTTGGCTATATCCCTAATTAATTTCTTAGTAAAACCGTAAAATTAATTATCCCAAAAACGTAACCTAATAATAAAAAAATAAAAACACATAGATATTATAGCTCTAACACAATGAGTTTGACTATACTTTGATAAACTTGATCCTCGCTCAATGAGTACGAGTTTAATGCTATATTGAATTGAATCACATTCATCATCAGTACAACTTCGTTCTTACAAACACAGAAAATAAATAATTGACACATATAGATTTGCTTCATTCTCAAATACATATACTTCAACACATACATACATACATACACATTCATGATTAAGCCATGCCATTGTTTCTTCACATGGATTTCCTTACATGCTGAAGTAACTAGTAGAGGTCAAGGACCCTTAATCCCCACCATAACCTTATTATTATTATTATTATTAGAACATGATGAGGATCCAAGAGGCTGATAATTAATATACCTGCTTGGAGCAGAAGTGCGTTTAACCCCTTTTGGCAAGCAAGCTTCAATTGTATTAGTAAATTCATCATGCCCCTTCTTCTTCTTCTCCTCTTCAGTAATAGGCTTCAACTTCATGTAGTTGTTGTTGTTGGAAGAATCACCATTATCATTATTATGATTATTTTGTCCCAACAAGGGTCTTGTAGCACCCACACTAATAACAAAGGGTGTTGATATAATGGGACTATTATTATTATTATTATTATTATTATTATTATTATTATTCAATACTAGTACTAGGAGAAGGATAATAATGATAAAATTGGTAGTAGACATAATGTTTGAATAATAATATGATATTATTACTATTATTATTATTACTATATGCTATAGTTAGTAATAATGTATGTGTATTATTGTGAGGGAAAAGGGTCTTAAATAGGGTCATGAAGTAGATTCATGATGCCAACTCATTGCTAGCAAGGCATTACTTTTGCTGACTCACAATGCAAAAATGTGACTTTGGTAGTTCACTTTTTAATTTCTTTCAACCATGGGAAGCTAATGTCATGATACTTATTCTCGTGCCTCTCATAACTCTTACATATCTTCTTTAAGATTAGCTTTGACTACTTCTACGTTAGTACTCTATATATATATATATATATATATATATATATATATATATATATATATATATATATATAACTATATTCTCATTGTTATTAAAAGAAACTTTAATTTATATATCCTTCTCTAACAATTAGATTCAAGAATTTACAAGATGTATAATATATTAATTAATGGACCATATGTATACTTCAATGATAATTGTATTACGCCCTCTATAAATCAAAACCATTCCTTCATTTTTGTGCTTATAAAGATGCTATGAAAATAATATTAGCAAAATTATTGACAAAATGTTTTCAATAATTCAACGAAATATTTGTGCTTCATGGATAAATGCATGAAGTGATTAAATATTCGTAATATTTTGGTTAAATTTTAATTTTATATTTAAATTTAAAATGTCTTAGTTTTGTTCTAAATATTTTATTTTATTTTATTTTTTATTCAAAATTAAAATATTTTATTTATTCTAAAAATATATATTTTTTGTATTATCATCTTCTTCTAAATAACTGCAACAATTGTAATTGTGGTAGATATGATAGTAATTATACTAATTTAATAATAAAAATGATAAAAAAAAGGAATATATATAATATTGAAAACATATTTCAAAAAATAACCAAAAAATATATAAAAGAATTATAAATTTACATAAAAAAAATAAATATTAAAAAATAAAATTAAAATTGAGACAAATGTTAGAAACTAAAAAACAAATACTTAAATCATATAAAAGAAAGGTAAAGAAAAATCATAGGAAAACCAAAGTAATAGAAAATCCTTAGATAGAAGACCAGTATAGTTGACTCTGAATAAGATCATGTTTCCACGAGCAAGCATGTTATTGGGACACGTGTGCATGTAGTAGCTTACCTGTGTGCTCAAACTCAAATAATTAACCTGACTACTTATCTTTCTGACACGTGTACTCTTCGGAGCATGTTGCAATCTACCTTTATCTTCAGGATCTTCGAACTCACCAACCTTAGACTTTCTCAAATATGATGACTGATAGTAGTTTTCTTTCTTTTTTTTCGTTGGACCATTTTAAATTTTAAGTATTATAAATCACAAACTTATATATATTACACTTTCTATATATAATATTTAAAGGCTTTTATTCATTATTATTTAACGTTAGTCAAAATTCGAATCTAGATACAATAGTATATTAAGAAGTATCAGAATTTATCATTGAAAAATGTTAGAAAAATAGTAAAACAAGGTTCAAAACTCATGAATAAAATTAATAGTCAAATTATAGAATTATCATAGTTTCAAAGATTCAAAAACTCGCCAAAAAGATGAGGTTATTATATTATTTCTAGGTTTATGATCATTAGTTTGGTATAGATCAAAGTTATAAAACAACTAAACAAACATAAAATAAATATGAAGTGATGACATATTACCTTTATAAGAAAGAATTATATTTTATTGAAATCTAATTCTCTTTTTTATCATTTTACAATAAATATCTAATTTGTTATTTTTTATCTATAAATTTTATCCACACCTTTATAAGGCATGTTTCATTCTCCTCTCCAACCGGTGTGGATACTTCTCCCTAGCATGACGTGTTTTGACGAGTGAGTATGGAGGTTTCGGCTATTATCTCTATCGTCAAAGGTAAAACCGTGAGGTCAGGAACAGACACAAGGTGGGCGAGTGGAGGCTTCAGCCCCCCAACTTTTTTAAAAAAATAATAGTAATAAGTTATTATGTATAATTTAATTTAAAAAAATATTTAGTATTCAGTCTAGTATAAATAAAAGTTGAGTCTAATTTAAATATTAATGACTTTTAATATCTAAAAAGTAAGTAATAATATTAAAAAAATTTGAAAAAGATATTATTATTAATATTTTTTAATTAAATAAAAATTTTCAAACCTCATAAAATAATTCCTTTTCTTCTTGTGACTGTCTTTTTTTATTTATTTGGTATTAATTTTTTCTGTTTCAATTACTGCAACTAAGAGATCTTTTTCAATTGTGAATATTGTGAAAAATAACTTAAAAAAATAAAAAATGAATTTTTTCTAATTATCTTTTAATTATATTGAAAAGAAAATTACTGAAAAATTTGACACAAATTCTATTATCGATAAATTTTATGATACGAAAAATCGACTACTTCGTTAGTAAAAAGTATACATATTTTTTGTACTTTAAAATATATTTTCTATTAGTATATTTTTGTAATACATCTTATATTATATAATTGTTTACATAATTTTTAATATTATATATGTTATTGATCCTCTATAATAATATTTCTAGACCCATTCTTACGTGAGGTCTTATATGCTAAAGCAAATAATATCGTGCTAGCAAGTAATCTGGACTGTTACAAAAATAAAAGTCGCAGAAGATAAAATCGGACTATAAAATAACCAATGATTCCTAAAACTCCAAAACTATTTCTACAGAGATGCAGAGAATGATTTATTTGAAAGAGGAAGAAAATGAGAAATGAAAGTTGAGAGAAAGAGAGATTTAAATTATAAATTTAAAATAAAAAAAGATTAAATCTTATTTAAAAGCTTTTCTTTTATAAAAATTTTTTGCTGAACCAAATTCAAATTTTAAATAAATTTCATTTGTCAAGCAAAGAAAAAATTGTTGTACGAAAAGTGAATTAAAGTTCACATGGTATTATTGCATTGTCTTGCCTTCCACGTGTTATTTAACAGGAATATACACTTGTCAAACACTCATCTCATCACTTATTAATCAAAGAACTATCTATCATATTTTTATTATATATTTATTATTTTTATCTTAGTTAATAATTTTTAAAAATATAAATTAAAATAATATCGTTAAATTGTTAAATTAAAAATATTATATTAATAATTAAAATTACTGACAACAAAATAAATTATGCTAATTTTTAGATTTTTCTCTCTACCAAAGTTAAAGTCTCTGACTAATAATAATTTAAATATACTTTGGACACTTATTAAGATTTTTGGATTAAGATTATCTAAAGTGAAAAAGTTGATAAAATAATAAAATAAAAAATTAATTATCTTTAAATTAAGATAATAAAATACATATTTCATGAATGTTATAAAATTAATAATGATTAACCTTTTATTTATTATTTTATCAATTTTTTCATCTTAAAAAATTTAAATTTAAGATTTTTTTTGTTGCTTTTTTTTACGGTCACAAATATATTTCTTTGGCTTTCTAATAATAAAGTTGAGGTTGTCTTGCATAATTTTTTTGTTTTTAGTATATAACAGTTCATGAATTAAGTGCCACTTTATTTAGGTCCTTGATCCAATGTTGCGAGGCCCAAATTATTTAACGGCTTTCTTGATTTGCCATTGTGAAGAATAAAGCCCAAGACCGAATAAACACAAAAAATTTTAATTGGTAAAATTGATTAGCCACAATGATTCTATCTGTCAATGATAATGGATTAATGGGTTGCCGAACTTTTTTTTTTTTCGTTTTCTTTTAATATTTTTAATTTTTTTTAATGGCCAGCCTAGAAGGAATGAGTTAGAAAACCATTCCCACTTGGATTTAATTCGGTTCCAAGTTGGGTTGCTGAAACATTTTTTTAATCCCTTGCCAACAAACACTAATACATCGTAGATTAAAATTTTTTTTTATCATTAGTCAATAAATTATTACGTATAAAAAAATATCATTTTTAATACCTACTTAATCGAATAAGTAAACTAATCACTTTTAACTATTAATCAGTCGGGCCTAATTATTGAACACGTACCTTTGTTGGCCAATCTTTTAAATAAAAGAATAAAACAATAATATTCACCTCCCAAAAATTTAAAAAGAAAAACTGTTGCAACATTATATTTTTTGTCGTTATTTATTTTTAATGATTAAACTCGTTCCTGTACAAAGGACAAAGTCAATAAAGTAGTCAATTAATTAAGACCTCCTAGGACTAATAATAATAATAACTTAATAAGAGTTTTTTCGTGTCAAATAGTCTAAGGATATTTATTAAGAAATATAAAATAAATAAAAAATTATTTAAAATATTTTAATATTTTTACTAATATTAAATACACAAAAAAATTGTCTTTTTAATTTATTTATGTATTTTAAACGAATTTACGAATAATAATAATATGTGAATGTGATGAGCATCTCTCAACCATTAAGTTTTTTTTTTTGTGTATTGTGTATGAACACACTTTTTTGGACTGGCATGAGTTTGAATATATTAATTGCTCAAATCAAGCACAATTTTTAAAGGTTTAAACCAGAAACCGCCCACTGTTTCAAGCCAAAACCACGGTTTTAGGGGACATTTCACCCTAAAATGTTGGATTAATTATCCTCAAGTCATCGATTAAAAGAAGGTTGAAGCATTAAAATATGTAATATTAATTCATACTTTTCTTAAACAATTAATTTGTTTGAGATCAGTATTCCCTATTTAATGTTAACTAATATGGATGACATGATTGCATAATTTAATAATAACTAATAAGTGATGAATAATACAATTTAGCGAACTTTTTATTTTTGATATTGGAGTAGTAATAGTGTTTTTTTTTAATGTGAATTGTGGGGGTATTATTCTTAAACGTAGAATCGTTTAATTAGAGAGATAGAAATCGAATCGTCCAATTTGTTAAAGATACAGAAATCAAACTGTTTGATTTGTAGAAGTATAGAAATTAAACAGTCTGATTTGTAAAAATACACAAATCAGACCGTCCAATTTGTGAGAGATACTGAAATAAGATTGTCCGATTTATGAAAGGTATACACAAATTAGACCATCTAATTTGTGAGAAATACCGAAATCACACCGTCTAATTTATATTAAAAAATTAAAAAATTTAAAATACAGAAATCAGGACCCTCAAATTTATGTACTTTTTATATTTTTTAAAAATACCAAAAATTATAATATTAAAATATATCATTATTTTTAATTTCATGTCCAAAAAATCAGTAAATTAAAAAGATATCCTATATATTAATCAATCATCATAGTCATTGTTGTGCATGCCATGTGAAATCGATGGTTGAACCTAATCTGTATTGGATATTCTTGTTGCTTTTTCTGTCAACATATGCAAAGGAGATAGATTGTCAACCTTTTTTTATTTATTTGTTTATTAATTATTATCTATTGGTTCGCAGTCCAATTTTTTTCCCCAGAAAGAGATAAAAAAAAAAATTAAGAAGGTTGTTAATACATTTTTGGGCTACTATATACCTAAAATATATAAATAAAATATAAGAAAGAGTTGGTGTATTTTTTTTTAAAATATCTATCATTATATACACCCTATAAAGGAATAGACTTTTGATCTTTTGAAAACTCAAACCCCCAAAACATTAATTGGTTAAATTAAAATATTAGATATTTATTATTTTGACTAACCTCATATTTATAGTTATGCATATTTAATTTATACAAATTAAATCAGTAGCAAGATTATTGCTAGGTTTTAATAATAATGGAGTAATCAGTGAGAGACACAAACATGGCCCATTTTTATCTTTTTATCGGATTTTTTATAAACAAGGTACTTTCCGTGGTAAACATATCCAAATTAAAAGATTCTCAACCCTTTTTATGGGGACTAATCCTAATCATATAACTATTTCACATATTCAAACATTTTGGTAATGAAACAAAAAATAATTCATGTACCCACAAATTAAAATAATTAAACTATTACAGTATATTATTATAACTTAAAGTTTCATATAAATATTCTTAGAATAAAAAGTTATTTTATAAAAATTTAGCTATTTTGTGTCTTAAAAATATATTTTAAAAGTGTATAATAATTTTTTTTAATAATTTTTTTATAAAATATTTTCTTTTATAATATGTTCAAATGTGTCCTTAAAACACATATTAATAAAAACCAATTTTAGAATTTTAACAACAGTTACATAAAGTTCAACAATAAAAAATTACTTCCTTTCACACTTATAATTAATAATGTCACTTTTTAGTAGGGTATTTAAGATTTTATTTGTTCCAAAATTCGATCCAAATCAAGACATATTTTTATTAGATTCAAGTTTGTAATTTTTATCTGGTGTTATTTTTTAATCGATTCAGATCATACTTTGAGTTATTCGATCTGAAGTTGTATTTTATCATAAAAATATATGTTGTAGATTAAATTAATAATAAAATATTATATTTTTATTATTTAATTAATATTTTTATATTATATAGTATTATTTTTATTTTAAAATAATTTATTTTAATTTAAATATAATATAATATTTCTATATACTAATTTTATAATAAATGGATGTGGTTTAATCCAATTTATTTTAGACGAATTTAAAATTAAATCAAAATAGACCCGATAAAATCACTTTCATCCAAATTTTTCTGGGGATTTGATATCTTATCCTTGAGGTAAACATTTACAATTTAAAATTTAAAGTAAGACATGAACATGAGAGCCACCTCACTCTTAAATAAAGTAGTACTAGGTTGTTGGCCATGAGTGAGGCATTTTTCTCCTTTCTCAACCCTTTTATTTGTCATATTTGATTAGAATCGGATACTAAAATGAGTTGGCTACACGACAAAGATATATTTATTTTATAATTAATTAATTATCACCTGAGCCCCCAAAATGCTCGAGTCATAGGAATAAACCAAATTACATAGTTAGGAACATTGGAATCTAATGTTCAATTCAATTTAAGTTTCATAGTAATAGTGCATTATTCCATTATTGCACATCCTTTTTCTAAATAAAATAAATCAATAAAAAAAACCCTAATACTAATAATGAGACAGGTGTGGTAGCCGGTAGAGTGTATAATATAAAGATGTTTATTGAAAAAGAGTGTATAATTAATATATTAAGAGTAATTAATGTATGTTCTATTATTGTCAAGGTGCATCTTTTTCGCCGCTTCATCATTTGCTTCAAATTAAAACAAATAACATGTATTATATGTTCCAAATAACTTCTTAAGATGCATCTTTTTCTTTGGTTCGACCGAAAAACCGATGAACCGGATCTAGTATCGGTTCGGTTTGATATATTGACTGCTTAAGGAAATGAATCGGTCAAAATCAGTACGAACCGATCAAACTGATCAAAACCGACACATATCAGAACTGAACCGATGCAGTCAACGGTCAATCTACGTGCCGATGACGTCACGCTGACGTCAGCATGCGGGTTGAGAAATTTGGAAAAATGCATTCAGGGAGTAGAAGTCGAACTTGGGTCTTCAATTACTGCATTAAACCGTTTCTTTAGTATTGTTAATACTTTTTATAATATATATTTTAATTTTTTATAACTAATACATATATATATATATATATAAATACTTAACTCAATATTTTTTAATTGAAGTACAAATTAATTAATTTTAAAATAAAAAATAATAATGAATATAAAAATAAAAAAAATTATTTATTCTGAGAAAAAAATAATTTATATAACTATTTAATTATATAAAAATATTTAGATCTTGAAATTATTCTTTAGATATAATTCATAAATTGTTATTCTTATCGTGTCTAATTAAGATACTATATAGTAGTATAAACTAATTATATGTCTATTTTTGTATTAGTTATTTATAGAATTCGACTTAATTGTTCTTAAAATATTAGTAAAAATATGTATTTTTCAAAATTTAATTTTAGATTTTTGACTATTTTTATTTTTTATTTGTATAATACCGAGTCAATCGCTTCAACCAGTGACCCACCAGTTGAACCAACAATCCAATGACCCAGTGACTTGACCAGTTCGATTATCGGTTCGGTTCTGACAACTATAAAACCATCCTTAACCTTCTTGGTGATTTTATGCGTTTTCAAACTCAAATTTATGTTTGTACTGGACAAAATTTAAAAATGAATAATAGTTAATTATAACCAAATTATATATATATAAAAGAATAAATAATAAAAATACACACCATCTACTGACAGTTAGGATTATCAACGGTATAACAATCGGTAATTATATTTGTGGCGTAAAAGAAATATTATATATAGCAATTATTGGACCGTAGGTAAGTTCAATTTAATAAAATAATATTAAATTTAATATATTTATTATTTACTGATGGTTAAGGCATTAGTAAGTTGAAGAAAATAAATGAAGTTAACATTGTGATTTACTGACTGCTTAACTATCGGTATAACAAATGGTGAATTTTTTTTTTTTTTTTACTTTTAATAAAACGCAGTATTTTGTCGCCATCTAACTCTATCTTGCCAACCATTTTAAAAATTTTCGAGTATATTTTGTCTCTATATTCTTTTATGTGTAATAAGAAGAAATTTTGGTGTTTATATAATAAAATTCTTATATGTTTCGTAGTTAAGAAATTATGTATTTTTTATTTTGTCTTTAATTTGTAACTAATATTTAGCTTCACAAAAATTTGTGTTCATGTTTACAAATTTTTGTAATTTTTATTAATGAAATGACCGTGTTTTTACTTTTTTTTTTTTTATTTTAGAGGCAAAAATTCTTAATAAATATTTTAAAAAAACAATCTTTTTAAAGAAAAACGCCAAAATTCATGGACGAGAACCCAAATATTTTGCATTTTTGGTTTCTTTCTCCTCTTTAATTTAACGATACACATAGAATTTTTTTTACATACAGTAAATACAAAAATCTTGGAGAAACACACAAAAAAAAAAAAACCAACAAAATTTAAACTTTTTGTATTTATTAAAACATAATTTTGTGTTTAGTTTTAGTAGGATCTATCATATGTTGATTAACTTTTTTTTTTAAATGTGTTTGTGTTGCAAAAATTTATGTATTCTGCAATTTAAAATTTTCATTTTTTTTTATTTTGTTCATATGTAACTATATTCTATATTTAACTTCATAACGTTTGTGTAACTTCATAAATTTTTATTTTTTATTATTGAAATTTTTGTTTTTTTAATTTTTAATTTTAAGACAACTTTTTATGTAACAAACATAACATTTAGTAGGAAAAATACAAAAAAAAAAGTTATGAAAAAATTCCTAAATCTGTGGAAGAAAACACAGAAATTCTACGTATTTTCTTTCATTTTTCTCTTTTTTGATGATAAACGGATAAATTAAAAAAAATACAGAAATTTGTAAACAAAATCATAGAAATTTGGTGTTTTTTTCTTCTCCTTATCATCTCCTTCTTTTTTTTTTCTATTTCTCTTATTTTTCTTTCTTTTTTTTATAATGAGCGTTTAGGAAAAATCACAAATTTTTTTAATAAAAATGCCAAAATTTGTGGAAGAAAACAAAGTTATATTTTTTTGCTTTTTATTTTTTATTTAACAATAAATATATCAAATTTTAAAGAAAAATATAAAAATTTATAAACAAAAGCATAGAAATTCTGCAATCTTTTCTATTCTTTTGATCCCCACTTTTGCTTTTTTATTTTCCTATTTTTTATTTATTTTTGTTCTACTTTTTAGTTTCTTTTGTTTCTCTCTAAAAAGAGAATATATAAGAATATGGAAAAAAATACAAAATAGTAAAAGAAAAATAAATAAACATAGTATGGAATAGAAAAAAGGAAGAAGTGCATGATTAAAGTAAATTATTTTGCTAGATAAATAATAGAAGGTGTAAACACCCTAAACAACTGTATTTTCATACTCAATAACTATGAAAAAACACTTCAATTTACCTTTTTTATTATCTATTTTCACTCACATTAAACCTTAAATTCTATTGTCATTGGCCTCCCATCGTCGCCTCTTCTGAAAGGCGGTCCACCGTCGTCGGTCAAAAAGTTACGGTGTGCCGCCGTCGCCACCTTGCCCAGAACGGAGACGTCGTTCCGTTGCTGCTCCATGTCGTATTGTTCCCTCTCCTCACTGCCGCACCACTGCATCTCCTTCATACTGCACCGTCGCAACTTCATCTCCCCTGAAGCCCGTGAAGTGCTGTCACTACCTCCGCTCTCGCTCCTCACAGCGGCATCGTGCCACTGTTCACAACAGCCGCGTATTTTAGACAAGTGAGAAGGTCGCCTATCGCCTTACTACACCGCACACACCTGGACCACCCTATTGCTCTCCTGCGACGCGCATTCCTGTCGAGGAAGAAGGTTGCCCGTCGTACAGCCGCACCGTGACGATGCGACGTGTCTCTACTTCGTCCTCCTCTTCATTCACCTAAATGGTATGATCCAAATAAATATCCACATCTTAGTGAAAAGAACCATCTACATACATAGTAAAATGAACATCCTGTAGAGCATGTGCATGCAAAATCAAGCAAATCAAGTAAAATACTAATGGAATACCCGAATAAAAATCTATTTCAGAATAAAAAGAACTATTCACATATATAGTAAAATGAACATCTGACTTAGTTGACAAAAAACAAGTAACGAGACAGCAGCTGCAGGGGCACCGGGTCACAATACAACAACGGCGGCGGTGGCAGAGGATTGCGAGAGAGCAGTTGCAGCATAAATAAAAAAAATGATTCAAAATTATGATTAAACATAATTAATTTAAAATTTGATTTTTAAAATTAATATTAACTTTCTTTTTTAACTTATTGTTTACGTTATTCAAAAAAAGCGTTGTTTCTCTATACTTTCTCAAAAGTAAATGATTTGGGCATATTGTGTAAAGGTTTTTGTTAAGTTACAATAAGTTATTAGATCAATTTTGTTTGACTTCGTTATTAAGAAAGACTTGTTAGCTAAGACTGCATTTTGGAATAGAAATTGAGACTAAGAGATAGAAACTAAAAGACAAAGACTGAATAAAGTTTAAGTATTGTATTTGGTGTAAAGTACACAGGACTAGATTATATCTCAGTATCTTGTTTGGTTTAAAATAACAGCAGAAACTAAAATTATTGAAATTAATAACATACATCTATTTATACTTCAGCGTTAAAATAAAATCCTACTCCTGTAATTCAATTTTTCTCTACCCATTTCTCCTTTATCCTGTGTTGGAATTGCAGCTGAGCAGTGAATACCACTTCCACTCAACCCCGCCACCGGCAGTACCACGAAGATCAGCATAGAAGACAATCTCCTCTAGTAAAGCGCGTCACAGTATATGTAAACGTTTCTTAATTACACCGCCAGGAACTCCTGAGGTTGTGATTTTGGTGCCACTTCTTCTTACATTGTTGGAGGTCGCCACCCTCTTCACTCAGAGCGCTGTCTCTTCCTCTTCACTCTACATCTTCCTCTTTGTTGCGATCACACAACTCCTTGACGGGTCTATAGGCCCGCTGCTTTTAATCTCCACCATTAACAACTCCTTTCGAGTCCAGATGTAGTTACAAGTAGCATCCATTATCTTCAACGCTGTCTCCCGGCACCCACATTGTAACCATAGCAGTCTGTGCCATCACATCTTCAGCGTCAACGGCTTCTCGATCTTTCTGCGTCGTTGTTTCCTTCTCTTTCTTTCCTCTTCTTTCTTCTCTTTTCTTCTCCCTCTATTTTGATTTTGAGATATGTTCATGATATTGTTGTTATTCTTGATATTATTGTTGTTAATGGTGATGGATTGCAAGGAGGAATAATGGTAGAACTGTGGTGGTAGAAGTGAGAGATGGAGTAGAGTTGAGAAGTGAGAGGTGGTGGTAGAAGAACTGAATAAGCCCTAATTAGATTTGTACAAAAGACAAATTTAAAATTATTAATTTATAATAAAGATATTTTAAAAAAAATATATTTATTAAAATTTCAGTCTCTATTTTTAAAATTTTAGTTTTTTATGTTTTCATTTTATAAAAATATTAAAAAGACTAAAATTTTATATTTTAATATTAAATTTTAATTTCAATTTCTCACCACTAAACACCATAATAAATCCTAATTTTTCAATCCCAATCCCAATATTTCATACCAAATACTACCTTAGTATTATCAAAACTAACTTGGGGACTGTTGTATTCCTATAATGCTTTTGAGCTATCTAACGTAGCCAAAAATAATTTATCAGCTTTAGTTATCTTGAATTCCCTACTTGTAAAAATCACGCTGTGTTTGAAATTTTATAGCAAGTTTTAAAAATAAATATCGATCGTTCTAGTTTGACTATATAGTATGGTGATTATAGTAATTATATAAGTATAGTTAAAATTAAAGTCATATTTTTAATATTTTAATAATATATTTTTTAAACAACGCTTTTCTAAAAGCGTTAGTTAACCATAAAAAATGTTACTTTAATTTAACAATATTTTTTAAACATTATAAATGACTGTAGTTACTATAACATAATTATATTAGAATAATATATATGTTTGTATGTATTATAAATGAGCAGAACATAAATGTGTATAAAAATTTTGTTTTCTACTTTTATCTTTTCATTGTTTGAATTGTTTTTATTTTTTTTCATGTATAATATATAATAATAACTATAATCATACAATGTATACTAAAATTAATTATTAAAATTATTAGTTATTAATATAAAATAAATGTTAAAATGTAAATTACACGATAAAAATAAGAAAAACAATATATATATATTTATACATAAATACATAATACTTAATTTTAATAGCTAAGTTTAGTATAAAAAATATATATTTATAAATGTAAATATAATACCCACACTATATTGATCCTAGGATCACTCATATAAACGACGCTATCATATTTTTCATCTCTCAAACTCACTAACACTCATAAAACAAGAAAGAGAATTTTCACAAACATACCCATTTTATTATGAACACACATACAATACACAAGGCATATGTGCCTTTATATAGGCAATGCTTCCTACTAAAATAATAATTTATGAATCACAAATCAATTTTGTAATGACTACCATTTTATGACTTGGCTTCATGAATCTTCTTTCAACTTGCATTGTAGCTTCTATAATCTTCTAATTTCAATTCAATTTGATTTTGAATTCTTCAATGTTGTAGAATGTTGTAGTTATACTACTCTCTTAAATGTTCTTCAAAAATCTTCAAGCTTCCAACATTAGCTTCTAGCAATATTTAGCCAATTGATGATTATTGTATTCAACTCAAACTTTGCTTCTTCAATTCTTTAACCATGCTTCATGAAAATTCTAATCTATGCAAGTTGATAGATTGCACAAGAAGTTTGTAGAATCTTGGTGATGAACCATGAACTTGTAACCACTTTGAATTCAAATTGAATTTTGCCTTTGACTTTTCTAAACTTTTGTTACTTGCATACCTCTTGATTTAATTTTCTAACATTGCCTCCCTTAAATCAAGCTTGTAGAGTTTATCATTCCAAGCATCTTCTTCAATTTGTAAAATAATTCAGTCTTCAATGGCTTTGTAAATATATCTGCAACTTGTTCTTCAGTTGGACAGTACTCGATCACAACTTCTTTTTCATTCACCAACTCTCTGATTTTGTGAACCCGAATATCAATATGTTTCGATCTTCCATGAAATACTGGATTTTTGCAAAGTGCAATAGCTGACTTGTTATCACAAAATATTGTTGTTGGAGTACTTTGTTTCTCGTTCAATTCTTCAAGAATTCTTCTTAGCCAAACTGCTTGTGTTGCACAACTTGCTGCTGCTATATATTCTGCTTCTGCTGTAGATAGTGCTACTACTGGTTGTTTCTTTGACGACCATGAAATTGCACCAGAACCAAGATGAAATACAAACCCTGAAGTACTTTTTCTTGTTTCTATATCTCCGGCCCAATCACTATCAGTGTAGCCAACAAGGTTTACTTCATTAGTATTCTCATAATAAATTCCATCATTTAAAGTACCTTTGATATATCGAAGAATTCTTTTTTCCGCTTGTAAATGGTTGGTACAAGGCTCCTCCATAAATCTGCTAAGCAAACCAACTCCAAATACAATATCTGGTCTAGTCGCAATTAAGTATCTTAGACTTCCAATCAAGCTTTTATAATATGTAGGATTCACTGTTCTTCCTTTATCTTCTCTCAGCAACTTGAACTTCTCTTCGACTGGAGTAGAAACTGGCTTTGAATGCTCCATCTGAAATTTCTTCAAAATATCATTTGCATATTTCTTCTGAGAAATGAAAATTCCATCATCTCTTTGAACCACTTCAATGCCAAGAAAGTAAGACATCAAGTCCATATCCGTCAATTTATAAACTTTATCTTCTTTTCCAAGAACTTCATATCCTGCAGGTTGCTCAACATACACTTCTTCTTCTAAAGTGCCATTTAGAAATGCAGACTTAACATCCATTTGATGTATCTTCCACTTATTTTGAGCCGAGAGTGAAATAATCATACGAATAGTGTCTAATCTAGCAACAGGAGCAAATACTTCAAAGTAGTCGATACCTGGTTTTTGTTTGTATCCCTTTGCAACTAATCTTGCTTTGAAACGATCAATTTCACCATTGGGTTTGTACTTAGTCTTGTAAACCCACTTTACTCCAATCGGCTTCTTATCTGTTGGTAAATCTGTCAGCTCCCATGTGTCATTCTTCTCAATGGCATGAATCTCCTCATCCATTGCTTTCTTCCAATTGTTGTCTTTAAAGGCTTCTTCAAAGTTCAACGGCTCACAATCTGAAAATAGAGCAAAATTTATGATTTCTTCATCGGACAGATCGTTGTCATTGCCAACTTCATAATCTGCTAATCTAGCAGGTAGTCTCCGCTCTCTTTGAGGTCTTCTAGATGATTCAGGTTGTTCGGTTGCATCTGGTTGTCTTTCTTCATCATCATCACATGTATTTGAAATTACAATCGGATGTTTTTCTGTCTTTCTGTCCCAGTCCCATATGTCTTTCTCGTCGAACGTCACGTCTCTGCTGATGATCACTTTCTTTGATACTGGATTGTACAACTTGTATGCTTTTGAGTCTGTGCTATAACCAATAAAGATACACTTCTCGCCTTTGTCATCTAACTTCTTCTTTAATTGATCTGGTACGTGGGCATAAGCAATACACCCAAAGACTCTGAAATGATGAATGGAAGGCCGCTTTCCACTCCAAGCTTCCTCTGGAGTTTTATCACGAACACTTTTTGTTGGACACCTGTTTAAAATATGAACTGCTGTTGCGACTGCTTCTGCCCAAAACTCTTTAGGCATTTGTTTTGACTTGAGCATGCATCTGACCATATCCATGATGGTTCTATTCTTTCTTTCAGCAACTCCATTTTGTTGAGGAGTGTATCTAGTTGTTAGTTGGTGTTGAATTTCGTGTTGCTTAAAGTATTCTGAACATGTAAGATATTCTGTTCCTCTGTCTGTTCTGAGAATTTTGATTTTACAGCCACTTTGTTTTTCGACAAACGCCTTGAATGTCTTAAAGACATCACATGCTTCTGATTTCTGCTTCAGAAAGTATACCCATGTATATCTAATAAAATCATCAATAAAAGTGATAAAGTACCTGCTACCACCATTACTTGGAACTTCTACAGAACAGAGATCTGAATGCACAATTTCAAGTAATCTTCTAGCTCTCCATGACTTTCCTGTAGGGAATGGATCTCTGTGCTTCTTTCCCAGTTGACAAATCTCACAAATACAATTGGGAATATGAATCCGTGGTAGGCCAGAAACAAGTCCTTTTCTTGACAGGTAGTTTAGGCTAGAAAAATGAAAGTGCCCAAACCGCATATGCCACAACCAGTTATCATCAAGTATCACAGAACTCATGCAAGAGGGATTAACATGTTGAATTTTTAATGGAAACATTCTGTTTGAGGTCATCTTTGCTTTATCTATGAACCTTCCGTTGTTATCAAATACAGTGCAATATCCATGATAAGTTATCATCTTATATCCCTTCTCAGATAATTGCCCCATACTTAGTAAATTGTAATCAAGTTCAGGAGCATAGAAAACATCAGAAATATAACTCAGAGAACCATCCTTCAATTTAATTGGTATGTGCCCTTTTCCTTCAATAGGGGTCTTTGTATTATTACCAAACTTCAATAATAGTTTAACTGAATCATCTAATGAAGAAAATAACTCCTTTCTACCAGACATATAATTACTGCAAGCATTATCCAAGTACCATATTTTTTCATCTTCAGCACATGAATTACTTGTAAAAAATAAAGTCTGAGTACCCGGATTATCATCAGTATTTTGATGCTGATTTTCTGCAACGTGTGCTTGATTGTTATTCACCATTTTGAATCTGCAATCTGCTGCTTTGTGTCCATACTTTCCACAATGAAAGCAGTTGAAATTGGTTCTTTCTTGATGAAAATTTCCTCGACCTCTTCCTCAGTTGACAGGCCTGAAATTCGTTCCACCTCTTCCTTGATTAGGTGGTGTAAAATTATTGTAACTTCCTTGGTTGTAATTGGCACGACCTCTACCTCTGAAACTTCCTCTACCTCTACTTTGAAAATTAAAACCACGACCTCGTCCTTCTTGTGTACGGTTTGATTCTGCAACGTTGTTGAAATTCACTCGGCTTTTAAGGCTTCCTCGGTTGATTTTTCAGACTTCTCTAGTATTCTACTGATGTGGCTTTCCATGGTTCCTTGCAACTCTGCAATCGTCATGGTATCCATATCGTGGGACTCTAGTATCGTAGTCACCACATGGTCATACTTCATCGGCATGGTGCGAAGAATTTTCTCCACCACTTTGCTATCGGGCATATCTTCTCCATAGACTCTCATCTTATTGACAAGATCTGTAACACAAGTAAAATATTGCTCAACGGTTTCTGAGCTCGACATCTCGTACCTTTCATATTCTCTTCTCAAAGACTGTAGCTTTGCTTTTTGAGCTTTATTTACGCCTTTGTATGACAGCTTCAACGTGTTCCATGCTTCCTTTGCACTTTTGGCATTTGCTATTTTGCCAAATACCGTATAATCTACTCCTTGATGAATTTGAGATAGCGCCAATTGATCTCTCCTCTGTTGGGTAGCATCTGCTCCTTCTTGCAAACCTGGTTCAATGAAATTCCACAGGTTCTGGGCCTTCAAATGGGTAGACATCAAAGTCTCCCAATAACTATAATCGAGTTTCCCATCTAATTTGGGACCGGACCACACAATATTGAAAGTGTTTGCCATACTGACTCTATGAATAAACAACTATGTGAGAACTCTCTCACACCTCACAAACTCTCAGACACCAGGCGCTGGATTAACTAGCTCTGATACCAAATGTAAGTATAATACCCACACTATATTGGCACTAGGATCACTCATATAAACGACGCTATCATATTTTTCATCTCTCAAACTCACTAACACTCATAAAACAAGGAAGAGAATTTTCACAAACATACCCATTTTATTATGAACACACATACAATACACAAGGCATATGTGCCTTTATATAGGCAATGCTTCCTACTAAAATAATAATTTATGAATCACAAATCAATTTTGTAATGACTACCATTTTATGACTTGGCTTCATGAATCTTCTTTCAACTTGCATTGTAGTTTCTATAATCTTCTAATTTCAATTCAATTTGATTTTGAATTCTTCAATGTTGTAGAATGTTGTAGTTATACTACTCTCTTGAATGTTCTTCAAAAATCTTCAAACTTCCAACATTAGCTTCTAGCAATATTTAGCCAATTGATGATTATTGTATTCAACTCAAACTTTGCTTCTTCAATTCTTTAACCATGCTTCATGAAAATTCTAATCTATGCAAGTTGATAGATTGCACAAGAAGTTTGTAGAATCTTGGTGATGAACCATAAACTTGTAACCACTTTGAATTCAAATTGAATTTTGCCTTTGACTTTTCTAAACTTTTGTTACTTGCATACCTCTTGATTTAATTTTCTAACAATAAAGGATTGGACTTAATAATAAAATTAAACAACCAATTAAAAGCATCTAATCTTTCTTGACTCTCAAATTGGACGGTGGAGGTCACAAAAAAATTACTATTTGCACTAGCTTCTGATCTTGACCAAGCCTCTCATTACCATAATCCATTCTTAAACACCTCTTCTTTAGAATTGTTATTCCAATTTCTCGTTTCCAACCTATTTCATTCTCCCAAATATATCCTTATAGATCATATATGACAAACTTAGGGGAAACAAAAAAAGGTGGCCAACCACATGCATACGGACACTTTACGCTACTAAAAAACTCGTTAAATAAGTGTCTTTGCAGGTACTAATTAAAGTGGTTCTTGGAGGAATTAGTTACTGGTAGATGTTGTTTGAAATTATCTATTACTATCAGATGATTAAAGGAGTTTGACAGTGATGAATATTGAATATTGTTTAGTAAATAAAAAATGTTATATATAATAAAAATCAAGCTATCAAATTAGTTTTAGTGTATTTATATATATTTATAAGTATTATTCTATATTTTTAATAATGTATCTTTTATATAAATGACTGATTTGATAATTAATTTTTTTTATATGTGTAATATTAAATATTAATATTATAAATAATTAGATTAAACTAATCATATGAATTAAGATGGTTAGTATAAATAATTTAATATATTTGATTAAATTATTTCACGTAACATATATTTCAATTATTATTTTTATATACAAATTATTCTAATTATTTTTAGGTGAATATTTCAACTTCCTATATCGTAATCCAATATTAAATAGCCAAATACCAAGAGTGAATCTAATTTAAACAATAAATATATCTTACCATTTCACATGGAGGGGGTTACTTTTTATTTTATTTGAATGTTATACCTATGCTATGTTTGGCCCGTTCAATTTTGTTTTCCTTTTATTATGGTTTCTCTAATTTTTAAAAAAACATTTTCCGTACACCATTCACGTGGCCAGATATTTGAAAAAGAAGAGTAGTCAGACTCAGATTCATTTCTTTCTTTCTTAGTGTCACAGAAAATAAGAAATAAGAAATAAGAAAAAAAAATAATGAATAATGAGCCATATGATATGAGATAGTGAAGATTTTTTTCGTATATAAAATAAAATAAATATTTATTCTTTTAGAAAAAAATTTTTAACTTTATTTTTAAGGATACGATTTTTTTTTGGGAATAAGAACAAGTCCGTCGCACCCAACAAACTCTATATAAATTATAGAATTTTCGGAGTGCGACGAACTTACTCTTATTTAAAAAAAATCGTATCCTTAAAAATAAAGCTGAAAAAAATTTTTTAAAAAAAATAATTAATTATTTTATTTTATATAGGAAAAAAATCCGAGATAGTGAAGTTGTTGGGCAAATAGCATGACGTCATGTTGTGTATATAGCAGCCTCAAAAAAACTAAACTAAACTAAACCCTCAAACTTCTTCTCTATATATATGCTTCTATATAGAAGGAGGATATATTCAATTATTCCAACTATGCTTACCTTCTTCTTCATCTTCTTCTACTATATATTACTTAATATTTTCATTATTCTTTTACACAATAAGATCATGATTTTCTTTTTCCTTCCAATTTTTTCACTAATTAATCGGTTTCATCCTTCCTTCTTAGTTTGTCCTTAATTTCTTGTTAATAAGTTCACATGTACGGTCATCAATATTTGATATTTATTATTATTTATTTATATATGTACAAATTATATTGAACATGCATTCAATATATTATAAAATGTAATACCTAATCACCACCAAATTAAACATAGATTTTTTTCATTACGCCCACCAACACACAAAAAACATGAATCATCAACCAAATAAGGGTTTGTTAAGGTTACAAGTTTTCCGTACTTAATTTGTGCTTGCTTTTTCTATATTATTTTTTTTTACTTACCTCTTTATAATATTGTTAATTAATAATTAATTGAGAAGCGCGTTAAAACCGTATATTCTGTTAGGGTTCCCTTAAGGTTAATTAGCGCGGCATAATAATTAATTAATTAATCTAATAAATTATTATGTATATATATGGCAAAACAAAACACCATTGGGGAATTGAAGGGTTTATCTTTGTGTGTGTGATTAATTATAATTAATTATAATTATTCCTTGTTCTTTCACTAATAAAGCAAATTGGGGTTCCGAAGAAGATCCAATTTCTGGAGATAACCACAGTCGTTGATTGCAGGTGCAGCACCTTCAAGATTCACATATATACAAATCTAACTAGCTCCATGGAGATGGTAGAGATTAGTTATGAGAATCTTGATGATGCTGCATCAGCAATAAATGATTAATTAATTAATTCATTGCATCACTTTCATTTGCCAACTCTCTGGATCCAAGAAATCAGAATCAATAATTCTTCATCATGATTTCATTTCAGCATACGGAAGGTAATTATATTGATTATTTTTATTTAACTTCTTTTGTTGTTCATCATAAGTGTTAATTCCATTATTATTTTTTTGTTGTTAATAATTTAATTAATCTGCGTTTGCAAGTAAAGTACTCATTTTTCTGAGTTCATACATTTGAAGCTTTCTAGCATCTGATGGTTCTTAATTAGTTCTTCATACTTAGGGTTTTTCTTTTTCAGGTTCAAAGTGAATTTAATTTCTGTTTGTTCGGCGAAAATTTTCTTATGGATTATGGAATTTTATCGATGGAATTGATGAATTATAATATTTCACCATGTTGTGTTTTAGTTTTCTTTGAGACTGAATTTAATGAACTTCTTAACCTTTTTTTTTCATTATTATCACAAAAATAAAGCTATTTTTTCTGAAATTTGATAAATTTGATTATCAAAACAACATGACATGATTCATAATTATGTCAATAAAATTAATAGGTGTAAACTCATGTACAGTTGACTTTACGTGAAGTTGTTAAGTGAGAGCCGTTAGATGATTTGATTGATTTGACTAAATTTTCATCTAACGATTCTCAACTATCAACTTCACGTAAAGTCGACTGCACCTGAGTATAATAACAAGAAATTAAACGCAATCCATCCTAAAGTATTGTGAGAAAATAAACCTATATATATAAGAAGTAAATAACTTCTATCTTTTTCATGTTCTGGGTGTTATCTTTTCATTCTTTTGTGTATGGTTCTGAAATTTCAGATTTGTTCACCCTTGTTTTGATTAATTTTTTTATTTTTATTTTTTTTAACTCTCGGGTAGCTAGTTAACTAGTTTGACTGTCCTTCGCATGGATGCAAGACCATTAGAATCAGAATTTGATCCGAAATTAATTAATTTTTTCATGCAAGATCATCAGAAGAGCCCTCATCTATGTGTCCTATGCTATTCTTGAAAGCAATGAAAAATTATGATATTCAACTTCTTTCTTTGACTACCATTATTATTAATATAATTGTGTGTTAATTCTTATATATACCTCTATATATATGTACCTACTGTCAGTACTAATAATAGCCAGCTGTATCATATGGATTACACTTTAATTTGAACACCTATTTTGTTTTCTTTTCTAGGAATATGTCACTTAATTGTTTTACACTTTTTTTGTGGTTAAATATATAATTATTCATTAATTTAAATTTTTAAAATAAATAATTTCATAATAAATTTAGAGTAAATATAGTTTCAAGCTCCTTAAAGTAAATAAGATTTAACTAACATGTATTTTAAAGATATATAATAAAATTACTATTAAAAGAATATTTTTAAATTTTTTATTTCAATAAATATACAATAAATATTTTAAAATTATATATATATATATATATATATATATATATATATATATATATATATATATTTTAATAAGCAACTTTAACATACTAGCTAAACCCAAGTAGATTAACATACTATCACTAATATCTTCCATTTTATAGCTAGTTTGGAAGTCACTCCATATAAGGTTAATTTCTAAATCCAATACGATAATTAATGTGGTCATAATAAGCATTATGGGAGATTAATGTGCACAAAAACTCTTAGCTTGCACTCTCGCAATTAAATACCATATCCCCTAATTGAATAAATTAAGCTCGTATACGAGGGCTTTAAAAAATGGAATACAGGAAGTGCTTAGTATAAAAAAAATTAATGGTATGACATGGTTAAAATTGTATATATGAGATTTTGGATTCAAATTTTATGATTGTCATATAACACGAAAAAATTATAGCAATCGGAGTTGTAGAACGTCATAAATCAAAAGAAAAATATTACCTATACTGGTCTCCTAAATTCATTATAGAAAATGAATATGAATAAGCATAATTTTGAAAATTATAAAGATAGTGTTATGAATAGATCATACAATTATTAACACAGCACAAGAGAAGTGCCTCATGTAGAAATATGTTAGGTTGTGTTTGAAAACTATTTCAAAATAGAAATTAAAGATATAATAATTTTTTAAAAAGCAAAATATACCTAGATGAAAACAATAAAAAAAACTTTTATTTGGTAAAGAGTAAAGATTGTAGTTATATATTGAAAGAAATGTGCATTGTATATGATGGCTTTAACTTTTATTTTTTTCTATTAAAAAGAGTGTAATTTTCATTTTTTACCTAATTTTTTTTATTATAGTATTATCTCAATAAAGATTTAAACATTCTGTTGTTTCTACTGTTTTAATATTTTAATATTTTTCTTTATGCTACTAAAATAGTTAACAAAATAGACAAAATCAAAGTCTTAGCTTACATCTTGCATTTATCATTTAGATAGAATGTAAATTATACGATTAGAAGATAAGAAACAGTAATAAATCAAAATAAAATAAAAACTCAGATGTAATCCACTTTAAATAAAGTCGACTTTATATGAATTTTCATTTTAAAATAATGTCTAGAGAAACATGATTCATGGCATGAAGAAGGACAACTGGTTTGATGAGACATGCCACGTAAGCAGCTTTAAGAGGTCACTAGTTGTCGGTACCATGTAAAACAATTGTTGCAAGTTACAACAAAGGAGCTATAACTCGGGCTGTTTCTCCCAAGCGAAATAACCCACATAGTTAATTTTATAATATCGTGAATTATTAAATAATTTGATATAATTAATTAAATTATTTAATAATTTATAATATTATTTTTATATACAAATATTAGAAAATATCAAGTATATTATTATATCTGTGTTTTATTAATTTTTAATTATAATTAAGATTAATAATTAAAAATCACTAAAATATTAATATGACAATACACTTGAAAACTTTTCAAAAATATTTTTATAGAAATAACTACTCATAATCGATGGTATCTTTTTGGGTACCACCACTCTGTCTTTGTTGATTAAAGATTCTATGCAGATGCAATTTTGTCTATTCAAGACATCTTTTATGAGGTTGGAAGAAGAATCATGACTATAGATATGATGCTTTTTCTTTGGTATATCTGTAATGCATTTAAGTTTTAGTATGTATGTATAAATTTGCCAAGTTAGTTTAGTATTTTCTGATAAGAATATATATAAGACATAAGTTTAGAGAGTCCTAGTTATTTTGATATAACAATTTACTTCCATGTTATTTGATAATTAAGTTTTATTTTATTTTGTATATATATATATATATTTAACCAAAAATATATGTTAAGGTTATTAATTAATTTTTTTATAAAAACATAAAATATATTTTTTTTAATGTATCATTATTAGAGTTCATGTTAACTAAACTCTAAAGAGAAATAAAATTAAAGTATGTGTCAACAACAAAATTCTAATGAGTGTAGTAATTATTAACAATGATTTCTAAATCTACAATATTACACAAAGGTAAAATATTAAGATGTGGAAAATTTATATTATTGAAAAAAGATAATTTTAAAATATATATAAATAACAAATAAATATTCAAATAGTTTAAAAACATAATAAATTAACTAAAATATATTATATTATTTATAACTAATAAATAATTTTTGTATTTAGCAAACGATTTGTTTATTTGATCTAATTTTTTTGGAGCATTATTTAAATACTTATTTAGAAAATGAAATCAGAAAATTGAATCAGGATTCGATATCATTATTTTAAATGTTAGTTATTCACAAAAAAAATTCAAAAATTTGTTTGATGTAAAATGACAAAATTTTAAAAAATAAAAATCTTATTTTTTTGATAATACTTAAAAAAAATCACATAAAATCTTATCGCTAAAGATTTTTTAAAAATATATATTTAATCTTTAATTATTTTATTATATTTTAAATTTTTAAATTTTTTTTTTCAATAATATAAACTTTTCAAATATTATGTAGTTTACCACTATGGGTGTTGGCATTAATTATGTTTAAATTCCGTATTTCATGACTTGGTAGGCCATCTTCACGAATAGTGACTATATTATTTGTCAGGCTATAATCTTTTTTATATGTTATTCATATTAATTTTGTGGTTCTGCAGTCATTATTGGAGTACTATGTAGAATTGCAGCTACAATCATTCGAAAATCTTGGCATATATAGGAGTATACCAAAGATCCCCTGCATAAAAATTTATATGGATGTTATAAATTATCTTTTCTATCTAAAAGTTTAAATTATTTAGTATACATATATAAATTAACTAATCACACTATTTTTACATCAAATATTCTTGATATTTATATAAAACTAAAGTTATTATTTAACAAAATAAAAAACACTTATTAGTTATTAAAAAATACTAATATCAAAATAGTATCTATTATAAAACAGAAATGTTAAGCGATTGGATTTTTTTAAACTAAGTCCAAATTAATTTTTTTTTCCTTTATTTTTTCAGATTGTTTATATTTTTTTCTCTCTCTCTTTCTCTCTGAAAAAAAGAATAATAACAAGAAGAGAAGAAAAAATTAGCAATATTTAAGTGTTTATCACAGTCAAAGTATTCACTAACAATTCAATAAAAATTCAATATAATAAAAGATATGTATACATATATAAACTAAGAGAAAATAGCATATATATTTTGTCATAGATAATGACCCATTGTGAAGAGATTTTTATGCTGTTTATTATGAATTTTGACCTCTAGAGATTTACTTTTTGTATTTTTATGTTATTCTATTGAGATAAGAAATTTATGTGTTATTTTATCTATTTGATGATAAGCAATTAAGCATTCATTTAATTCAAGGAATATGTATTTTTTTTTTAACAAAAATGAGCTCAAAATTTCAAATATCTTTTTCAACTTATAATATCAAGCAGTAGTAATCTTTTATTATTAAATGTTTTGTTTTCAGATTTATTATTGTGTCTCATTGAAAGAGTGTATGATAAGATAATATAGAGATTTACTTTCTATATTTTATGTCATCGTTAAACAAATTCTGTGGTATTTTATTTTTGATAACTTTTAATCGGTTAAAAAAAATTTTGTATCACAATTAAAAAATTTTATGTGTCAGCATTAAAAAATTTTTGTATTATTTTTTTATAATTTTTAATTATTTAAAAAAAATTTATATCAATGTTCAGACATTTTTGGAAAAGTACTTTTTTTTTGTATTTTTTTGTATAGGTGGAATAGTGCTATTTATGGATTGAATACATAGTTAGGTCTGCTATAGGTCCAATATACCTATTACACGATTTTCAAACTTTTAGAAATTCGGATGAAATTAATTTTATGTAAAATTAATAGTTAAAATTATTTAATAATTTTTAATTATTAATTTTTTATAGTCACCAAAAAAAAATTATTAACTTCTTATAAAATTAACTAAACTTAAATTGACATATTTTAGACCAGACACTAACTTAAGAATCCAAGAAAACGGTATGCCTAACGTAATAATAAATTAAAATGATTAATAAATAAATTAAAATTTTATGATGCTCAGCTTTCTGCATGTTTTTATTTTTCTCCATAAAGTTGGATATATGTGTGTTGTTTAATTTAATCACTTAGATGCATTTAATTTTAAAATACGATAAAATAATATATTGAGAATAATTTTGAAAAGTTTAATTTTTTAAATCTAAAAATATATATAATAATAAAAAATTTATATTTTTTATTAGTATTTTTATATTATTTTTGTCAAAAAATATATAAAATATATAATTTTAATATTTTTTAACGTAATTTCTCTATTCATATCTTATTTGTAAAATATAATTTTGTGTTTTAATATTCCGTAGCTAAAAATAAACACAGCGTTAGGATATATGCAGTGCGGATTAAATCAGTCTTAACTCTTAAGAGAAGCAATCATCTAATTCAATTTATCGGCTAACATATTATTCATCTGGTATTCTGTTCTGGTTCATTATTTTTATGAATTGCCAGCTAAATCAAACCAAACCAAATTAGAGACTTAGAGTAGACTAGTTTGGTTCGCTTTTCTTTTTTTCAGACTTAGATCAAGCACGTGAATTTTTTTTTTTTTTTAGTAATGCTACAGAACTAATAATATAACAGTAAATTTCAGCTAATACTATAGCAGGACAAATTATTACGAAACTTATTAAAAATAGTTTTGTTAAGTTTAAATTTTGAATGGTTATTCTAATTAAATTTCAGATGTTCTATTTTTTAAAATTTTAATTTTTTTTTATGTTGAACATTGACCGCAGTCTTCACTCCCAAGATTTTTTTTCCCTTAAAAAGAGAAAGTTTCATCCGGATAAATTTTGGGTTCACCAAGATTCGAAACCTTCTAGATCTGGAACTCTAATGCCATATCCTGAAACCACTCATCCAAAAAGCGTAACTTGATAGGATAATGTAACACTAATAATCATAACTCTAATACTTTCTAAATCTTCATTACACATTATACACTTAGGTCATTGACTCCCTTATACTTTCAGACCATATAATTATGGTCCCTGTATTAGGTCACTATAAAGTGGGCTATGTGGCAACTACTCTTGTGCCCGGTAACTTTGTTTTTTTCAGAAGCCCCAAACTCTTAATTCACATTTTTTTATTATATATTATTAGTTGATTCGATTCGAAATTAATTTAGATTGGTCGAATAATCAATTTATTTATTTAGTTAAATATATATTAGAAATTTAAATTTTATTTTATATATATAATAATTTATTGATTAATAATAAATTTTTAAATAAAACTCAAATCGAAGATAAATTAATCAATGATATGCTATATTAAAAAATACATGAGACAAAAAAAAAAATAATTTAATGTTAGTAAAAAAAAATATATATATATATATATATCATTTAAACTAAAATTCATTAAATATCAGACTTCTTAAATTAGGTGTCCTATGACCCTTGTACTTTTTACCCGGTTTGTAGGTTTTATGTCGCTTTTTGGTTTCTTCCCAAGAAATACATCATATTATGTTATGACCCTTTAATAAGCTCGATTTAGATTATATTTTTAATGGCCCCAATTGTTAATTCTATTGTTCTTTTTTTTGTTATCTTTTAAAGTAAAAAAATTAAAAATAAAATATAATAAGAGGTTAATTATTATTAAATTTATAATTTTTATCTTGTATGAATCTTATTCTTTTAATTATGAATAAATTATTATTTTTTATGTTTACTTACCTCTAATTTAAAAAAATTTAAAATTTGTTGTTGGTGATTCGTGAAAAATACAAGATTGTTAGGGATTCTAAGGCCATTTCTAAAAAACAAACACACTATTACCAAAGAAAAAAAATGTTGGAATCAAGAAAATATATTCTATTAATTTTTTTTCAATTGATTTTGAAAAATATCGTATCACATCTTATAAAAAGTAGAACTAAAAAAATATATATATTAATTCTTCAAAAATATGTATGATGCCTTCTAAAATAAATCATACATCAATAATATTAAATGTACATAAAATATTAGTTATTTATATAAAATATATATTAAAATAAAAAATATATTTTAAAAATATATCTTTTATACATCATGATGCCTGATTTTTTGTGCACATATAACATTTTTCATCATACATAATATCTATATAATAGAATCATCATGAGTTAGACTTTTTGAATTTTGAAAATTTTATTAAAATGATTTATAAAAAAATGAAAAAAAATACAATACAGATCCGAAATTTGAAAAAGAAAATTACTTGCAAATTTCATTTTTCACCCATTAAATCCTAGTATTTTATTATTAAAAAAATATTGTTTAATAATATTTTAGAAATAAATAAAAATAAAAGAGTGTACAATTTTTTTTATTTTTTTACTAGTAATATACGATATCCTATCTGATCTACAAAATTATAGATTGGATTGAATTCAAGCCTAAAAACCTAAAAATATAAATATCAAAATCAATATTTTTAGTGAAGATTAGATCACGATTTTGTTTATATCTAATTCAATTCAAACTCCATACATCTCTTGGAGACACCAAATTAAAAATATTATATGTACCCAAAAAATCAATTATCATATTGCTCATTATATATGTGTATGTGTGTGTTATTTGAGTTATTTTACATATTTTTTATGAAATTCTGAAACTTTGATGGGTGTTTTTAAAATATATTTAATACACAATTAAAATTTTTTATAGCTAAATTTTTTTTATCTTATGTTTAATTTATAACCATTAAAATATAAATGCGTGATTATAAAATTTTTGGAACACGTATCAAGTATTTAATTGTATTTTTAAAACTTTGCAATAAATCAATGAATAATATTATATATATTCAAGTCTTTTTATTAATTAAATCTAATTATATTAGTCTAACATAAGAAAAATTAGTTACACTAACATTATTCGAAGTCTCATTATTTAACTTAATTGGACTTGGTTTAATTCATAAAAAGATTTGAATGTATATTATTTCTCTAAATCAATAATTATGCCACAGATATGTCTACCTATGTACCCAATTTGATGCATTTTAAGCTTCATTGTTTCCTTGATTTAAGCAAAGTTTATTGTCGTATCAATAACGACTTAGCAAACACAAGACCGGTCTTGTTTTGATAAATTGAAGGAACCTGGCTAGAGAATATTATCTGTATATACATGTAAGTTTCAATTAGTACTTCGATCTTTATCAGACAATACATGTTCCATATAATTATTAGTTTCATTCTTCATCTGAATGTACAATAATGCTGTTTATTTTGTTTCATCCAACCAATTTAGCTATGGTACAATTTTAAACCAAATAATAGCGATCAGAGCAACTTGTATATATATATATATATATATATATATATATATATATATATATATATATATATATATATATATTCTTTTTCATGTTTTATCCTCTCATTATTTTTTTGATTTTATTCTTTTGATAAAATTAAAATAAAAAAATATTAAATAAAAAAATGTATAATATTACAAAATTACTAGAAAGAGGAGGAGAAAAAGAAAAAAATGTAGCAACAACGACAATAAAAGAACAGCGATAAAAAGAAAACACGAGAAGAAAAAAAATGAACGCAAAAAAAAGAAAGAAATATGCACGAGAAGAGAAGGAGAAGGAGAAGAAGGAGAAGAATGAGGATAAGAGAAACACAAAAATATTCACGTAGTTGAAATGTGTATTCACGTTCTCACTAATGAATTGATTTTTGTTGGATTTTGACAAACTTAATTGAGTTTAATTGTCAACAAAATTTAAATGTGTAGTATGACTGATATTATAAACATTACCCTTCAACAACCAATTGTACTTTTAAAGTTAATATTTTTGTCCAATAATATATGTGTGTTATTTATAAGTTTATTAATATAATATTAATTAATTATTTCTTCTAATTTTATCATTACTTTAATGATTCATATCAAATTACATATTTACAACTTATTAGATAAGACATTTCAATTAAAAAAATACAACTTTTTGTGCGTAATTTTAATAAGCATGCATGTGAAAACCTTAAAAAATAAGTATTCATATAAGGAGGAGTAGCATTTTAGTACATGGTTTTGTGTTTATTGCCTCGAATGGCAAGTTTATCTTGTTAGTAGTGTCTTTTGGACTTTTGTTTGTTCTTGTTTTTCTAGAAATTCTTGTAACTTTCAACTACGAGGAAATAAAAATGTGCTTTTGAATTTTAAATACCTAAACTAACTTTCTTCAAGAGGAAAATTAAAAGAACATCGGCTGAGACATCACATGATACATACACACTTAGATATATAGTGGTCCTTCAAATCCTTTGACAACTAAAAAAGCTACTTTTCCTTTTCTTTTTCTTTTGATAATGTCTTCACTATGGACTATGGTATTACAAAGCTGCAATTGATGTTGGACTAAACTCCATTGCTTTTTTGTTTTTATGTTATATTATCTTAAATAAAAAAAGAAAAAAAATGATTTACATAGAATAACTCGTGTTAAAAATAATTTTGAAACGGTTATGGACCCGACCCTCGAGTTTCGCATTTAGACGGTTTCAAAACCCGGATACTCGAGGTTGGCCCCCATTCTTCTAGATGGTCCAAAACAGCCCACATTCCCTAACCAATATTCAAATTTAAATACATTTTTTATCGTAGCCAGATAAGATGATATAACTACCACGAAACTATATAAAGGGGAGGCAAAGGATCCCTCACGTATGTCATTTATCCCTCACACCTTATATCTTTCAAATTCATTTTGATTTGGGCGTCGGAGTGTCTTTACAAATACCACCCACATTGCTCCGGTCAGATAATCCGGCGACCGCCTCGACCTGCAAGTCCCTGATCCATCTCACAACCCGTACCAAAAACACCCAGTACATTGGCACCGTCTGTGGGGAACTGCAACGCCATGGTGGCATGGCGGATAAACCCGAGGAGAAATCCCCAAGCCACCACCGCAAATCACACACACGAAGCCCAACTCCCGAACACCGGGAGACCGCCCCTCCCACCCATGGGAAGATAATAAGCGCTATTCGCCAACCAATTCCACCCCAACAACAACCAAAATAGGACAACCATCCATCCCTTGAAACCCAGGTCTCAACGGCCTAGGAGAAAAGGAAGTCCAAATAATTTAATAACTGTGCCTTCGGGTACAAGACCTCGAGGGGCGGGTTACGAATAAAGAACGGTATCACGCGGAACATGGAAGTCATGCGACTTCCAGAACCCGATCTCACCGTGAAACTAGGCACAACAGGTCACCTGAACGGCGACACAGCAAGAGACACAACCGCAGTATTTTTCGGGACCCGAAACACTGACGTACAGAAGACGACTGATGGCACCACCGGGAAGCCAAGCAAGCAAGAAGCGAACATGAGATAATGGGAGCCGCCCCATTCACCGACAGAATTTTAAGAGCCAAGCTTCCAAAGGGATTTGACAAGCCCACAGACATGAAATACGACGGGACCAAAGATCCCCAAGAACGCCTAACGGCCTTCGAGGTCAGGATGAACCTAGAAGGAGCCGCTAACACAGTCTGGTGTATAGCCTTCCCGGTAACACTAGCTGGCCCTGCTCCCAAACTATTCAACAGCCCTCCCAAACGGTTCACCACCAGAATCACCAAAGCCAAGCACCCCATCAGCTTACTCGTAATCACCCAGAGACAAGAGGAATCCACGAGGAAATACCTCGATAGGTTCAACGACAAGTGCCTCACAGTCGACGGGCTCACGGACTCGGTTGACAGTCTCTACCTGACAAATGGCCTCATGAACGAAGACTTCAGAAAATACCTCACCACCAAATCGGTTTGGACCATGCACGAAATTCAGAGTGTCGCAAGAAAATACATCAACGACGAAGAGGTGAATCAAGTCGTGGCCGCTAATAAATGGCAGCACGGCAACACGACACCTCGCAATAACCCGCCACCAAAAGAAATCCAGAAAAAACACTCCAAACCGGCAAACCCTAATCGATTTTTCAGGGTGGGAAAGTTCTCAAACTACACCCCCTGCTCGCTTCCATCACAGAAATTTACCACCAACTAGCAGAACGAGACATCCTCCCAAAAGCACGATAGCTGAAAGAGCAGACATGCGGCAACAAAAGCCTGTATTGCGATTATCACCGAGGATATGGGCACAAAATCCAAGACTGTTTCGATCTGAAAGACACCCTTAAACAAGCCATCCGAGATGGCAAACTCCTCGAGTTCGCCAAGATCATCCGGAAACCTAGAAGAATGAAAAGGGAAAGATCACCAGATCGCGAAGGCCGCAACCCAAGGACATTACGACAAACATCATAAAAAAGTCCTAACTCCGACTCCACCATAGTCGTGAACATCATCACCGGAAAGGATGCGTTAGAAAAGTCAAAATCGGCAGTGAAAAAGGATCTTAAAGTCCTGGTCATAAGAAACCAAGCTCCAACACCCCTGGCCGTAGAGACAATTACCTTCTCTCCCAATTAACTTTATTTTTATTTGTTATCTTATTTTTTCTTCTAAAAACAAAATTTGTTATGTTCACTACAAGAAAATATTGCAAGTGTTCTAGTTGTTCTATTGCCATGCTTTTATCGATTTATTAGAACCATTTTTTGTCACACTTTCATCTATTGGTATGCTTAAAATCATGGTTGTATGTTATATGTATAACCTATAGCCACGCTTTTAAAGCGTGCTGAAAAGTGAACATACAGTCACGCTTTTAAAGCGTGCCAAAAATTGAACATACAACCATGTTTTTAAAGCGTACCAAAAAGTGAAATGTTGTCGTTACACTCTCAAAACGTGACCTAATCCTTTTCAAATAAAAAAATAAAAAATAAAATAAAAATATTAATAAATTAATCTTTAAGATAAAATAGAATACTAAAATTAATCTTCCATTGATATATATGAATTATGTACATAATAAAATATGAATCAAATATCTAAAAAAAATTAAATTCAACTTTTAAAATAAACATTTAAAACAGTTACAATTTTATATTAGAAAAAAACTAATCTAATTTCTAGACAACATTTGGACTTTTCAGCAAAAGTTAGTAGCCTTGCAACCTTTGTTGTAAAGAAAGTCTTTGCTTCCTTTTTCCATGATCTATTTTTCATGCAGCGAAACTTCAACTAAGAGAGCTATATGATTTGAGGATCATTCAGCAATCAGCATAGAGGATATTCAAATCCGAGAGTTTATAATCAGTCCTCAATATCTTAACAGCCTAGACATATGCAGAAAATAAAAGAATAAGTTTAAAACAATGAAATACATTCTACACCAGTTATCAATGTAAACTCTGGCAGCATAGATATGCACGCATTAATTGTCAGTTTTGCGCTGCTTGGCTTCCTTTTTTCTGCTGCAGTTCACCCTACAAATGTCATTGTACAGTCAGTTAAATGGAAAAGACACCAACATGAAATTTTAACTGTTAATACTTCCATACTATGATGCACTGACAGGACACGGGACACGATACGACACGGGATACGTCGAAACGCGAATTTTAAAATCCTACATGACACGGGGACACGTATACATATAAAATATAAAGTATTTTTTAGATAAATCATAATGATATTTTGATATTTTATTGATATTAATATATAAATTAAAATTTTTAATTATTTTTAAAGTCTTATTTTAATTATATCAAGTATTTAAAATATTTTTTATTTTAATAAATAATAATATATATTATATCTAAATTTATTTTAAGAATAAGATTGGACATGTTGACACGGGATGGTATTTAGGTGTGTCCAGGCGTGTCCGGAGAAGAATTTTTTATTTTTTATTAAGACACGGTTGGACACAGCAGACACGCGTGTCGGACGAGTGTCGGTGAGTGTCGTATCCGATAACTCAGCGAAGTGTCCGTGCTTCATAGCTTCCATGCATGAATGCAAAATTCAAGAATAATTACTCGGATTTACCAATTTTAGCTTCAAATCGGAGATAGTCTGCTGTTTCTGATGAGCAAAAAACTTCAGTGACTGAAACAATAGAAAGCAGACCACTCTAAATGAAAGAGGGAATCCAAACAATGGGAAAGGAAAACATATAAAGGATTTGGATGTGAATTTCCCAATGAAAACTAGGAGACTAATGACATGCTAAAGAAAGAAATCTTACTCCGAGTCTCTGCATTTCAAGAGATCTTAGCAATGCTTTTCTTTTGGTTAGGAGATTTTTTGCTACCTTTTCTGAAGGCCTTTTATAGTTTTTACCACGGTAGATAATGATTGCATGCCCCTCTTTGAGTTTGTCAACTGAAACCAAGATTCCACCACTCTCAGTCTCCAGCATTTTCGCAGTGTATATGACCCGACTGATTAGTCTCTGCTTTGTGATGACCTTTACAACTTCTCTGTGTTTCCAGTGCTGGTGTAGGCCTTCCAATACACCATCAAAGATTCCACGCCTACCTGCATTTGTTTAGCATAAATTGTTTCTTAGCAAAAAAATACAAGCTTTTCGGCGAAAAGAGACAGATGCAGATGGAATTTCATTACCAAGCACTAATAAACCACTCATCTTCAATCCTATCTTTCGGAAACATTGTCTCTCCTCATCAGTCATGATTTCTACGTCTGCATCCTTCTCTGCAGGAGTCCATGCAGCATCTAACTTTGCTAGTTCCTCTGTCGATCTCTCTGTTTTCTTGCTAATCTGCAGAATCAATAAGTTTATTATAGAAGTTCCAGTAGATAAATGCAAAAGGACAGAACGTAACAAAATGAGTCTCACAATTAAAGCTTTGCGCTGTTGCTCTTTCAATTGCCTCTCCAATCTGTATATTTCTGCTTCCAGTTGAATATTTAAATCTGCATTGCCATTTTTTACATCCTCAAGCTTCGTTTGGATTTCCTCAAATTCTGTTAAAGTTCCACTTGTACTTGTTTCTTGTTGTGCATAATCACTAGAAGAAACGGCTTCATTTGCTCTCATCCGTGCAACTTCTTCAGAAAGTTGGCAACTTTTAAGTTCCAATTCTCTCTCTTCCACCAAAGATGCAACATTGCTAGGAAGGAAATCGTTTCCCCTGTAGAGAATTATGTAATACTTGTTACGCAGCAATGTAACACCCCCGGTTAGAAGCTGCATTGCAGATATCAAAGTTATACATACACATTTGTTTCTCATACAAAACAATTAATATACAAAATGTAAAAGGATAGTTCAGTGCCCCTTCCACCACTATCAAATACTAGGCATATATAGAAGCTAATCATGAAATTATTGTTTTTTTTTTTAAATTGGTGCAAGGGATGATTTTAGCTAAATTGAATTATTACAGCCCTTACCGAGCAAGTTCACAAGAGAGAACAACCAAAGTGATCAGTTTTTCCCCAAAAGCAAGTCAGTATAATCAATAAATAAGATCAAAATCAATGAAGCACAGATAGCCTTATATGCATAATATCAATGACACAAGCTCAACATATACCTATTTAGTCTATGATGTCTTGAAACTTGCATATACTGAAAGATAGATTCTCTATCAAACTTGCCTTTAGTTCATTGGCCATCAATTCATTGTCGGTATTTGGAACTCCAAACTTGATAGCAATTTTTGCAATAAGACTCTTCTCCCACAACTTTAGGATAGCAGCAGCTAAGCCTTGAAGTCTTCTGTTCCTTCCTTCATAGTTCATATTAAACACACAAAATGATTTAATTGACTTTATGCATAAAGGGATAACCATGAAAGTATTTTTGAATATAGCTTTATTTTCTTTCTGAGAGCTAATATTGGTTGACAGCCAACTTATTATGATTTTCATATACATGTATTGATTCGATTCATCAATCTTCAAGCAATTAATTCTTGTTACAGAGACTGCTTTTCTATGTATGATTAGTTAATATAATAGCATCAACAACTAATGTATTTAGGTGGTCTATCAAAATTGACATCAACGAGGTGACTTGATTAAGAACCTAAGTCATATGATAGAACATAGCTCCTCACACTGTTGAATAATTTTCATGCACAGCAAAATAAATCATTGACCAGAAACCACCAACATCCAGGAGCATACCAAGGACAAAATGGACTGGCAAAGGTTTAGCAAGCTTCCTGAAGAATGTTAACTCATAATCAGTAATTTTTGCACTTGAATAAGGTGGACACAGCCTAAATGGAGGCTTAAATCCAGGAACCACTTCTGGAAGTAGATCAGCATCTATTGGAAGTGGCTTGGGATACCACCAATCAACGAACCGAGGTCCTAAGTCATCCAATAATCTATCAGTCTCCCTCTCATACAATGATCCACTGCAATGCACTTCTTGAATGCAAGTTGATGTGGAAGCATTATTGTTACCATTCCGGCTTGGCATGTCACTAGTATTGTTGGATTTAACTGACTCCACCATGTTCGTTTCATAAGGACTTTTAGTTTGTCCATGAATATAGCGAGGATAAACCTTTGGAGAACTTCTAGAAGTCAACTGATAATTGCATCCTCGGTATACAACATGAGTATCCTTCCTACTCCAAACAACCAAACCACCAGTCTTCATCTATCCACACAGAGCAAACACTAATGTAGCCATCAAATAACATGGATGCACAACAATGACAACATGAACCATACACAATACATAATGGAAATAATTATCCAAAAGTGAAACAAGACTCATCAATACTAGAAGATTCATACAATTACTACACATATAAGAGATATTTCCTGCTTTCATATAGCAATGTTATAGCACATTCACTTGAAATATCAGAAGTCAGTAATTACTTGTAAGTCAAACTTGCTCAAATCAATTTCCGTTCTTGAACATCTATCTATAAGTATACTAGGAAAATCCTTGGTTCAACTCTTCAACTCTCAAAATTGGAAATTCTACTAAACTAAACAATTGCCTAACCAAGAAAAGAAAAAAACTTCAGAAGCAGGGAGCTTAGCCAAGATTACCCATCTTTTCCATCATTATCAGTCAGTCAAAGCAAAATATGTTAACACAATGTTTCTAACATCCAGCAATATGATCATTGCAATCAATTTAACATGGAAGATTGGATATTCTACTATAAGATTTAAAAATTATACTCCATATACAAGTAAAGACCACATTTAAGGACAAGGGCCCAACCTCAACAATTTCTCGAGCTCTATCCATATTCTTGCATAAGGGGATGTCAAATTTAAGCATGGCAAGCTCATTGTTCCTCCAAGTCCTTTTGATTTCATCCACAACGTCTTGTGTAACACCAAGTTTCTTAACCTTCACCCAAATTCTCATCTTTGCAGCCTCACTCCTAAGCCTCTTAAGAAGCACTTCATCAAGAGTCAAATCAGCAGCAGTCATGGGCTTTTCCTTCTTCAACCTCGCAAACAAAACACTCTTCTCATCCTTCTCCCATGGCATTCTCCTCTTACTCCTCCTAACCTGCTCCTCATCATCATCACCATTCTCCTCCAATTTACCATAATACCCATCAAAGTTTTTATCTTTTGCTGAAGAATCCATCACAGAAACATTCCTCTCCCAAGGCATTCTCTCCTTGCTCCTAACCGTAACATTCTCCTCCAATTTCTCCAAATACCCTCCAAAGCTTTCTTCTTTTGCAGAAGAACTCAATTGGGTCTCAGCTGGATTACGATTTCTCCCAAGTCTCTCAATCCTTCTGGCGATTCTCTTCATGACCTTCTTCCCTCTGACCTCTTTCCCATGGAGGGCCTTATCAACACGCTCATATTCTTCTTCTTCTTTATCCATGTGGCGCTTGCTGAGCCTCTTGTTTTTGGGCTTAGAGAGGTCAAGGACGTCGTGAGGTTGGAGAAGAAGGGGACCCTTCATCCATGGAGGTGTTGGAGCTTTGACTTTGATGGTGATGGAGGAAGCATCATAATGAGAATTGTTGGGGTCTTTGGGTATTGGAATGGAATTGGGATGGTGATGATGATGCTGATTCTGATTGTTGTTGTTGAATGAAGAGGAAATGCAAGTGTAAGAGTATGAGTATGAATGCGTTGATGAGTTGAGAGATAGATGAGGATGAAGTGAAAGGAAGAACATGATTCAGTGTTAGCAAGCTTTCTGTCACAACAGCGCCATGGAATAGAAGTGAGCCCCAGAATTTTATTTCTTGAGTAAAACCAAGTTCTGAAAACCAAACCAGTAATCAAACTGTTTTAATTATTGGTTTACTGATCCAACTAAGTTAACTGTTGGTTCAACCGAAAAACTTTTTATAATAAAATAATAAATAAAATATAAATAAATATACTAAAACATAATTATAGACTGATATAAATGTTCAAATATCATCTAAATTTAAAACGCTACATCAACCAAAATTTTATAATATTTTTGAAGTATAAATTTAAAAGTCAAAATTTTCATATATTTAATTGAGTTAATTCAATTTATATTCCTTCATTGAATTAAAAGACTGATCATAATTAATTTACTTCTTTCCTGGCAAAATAGTGAAAAAACTTATCATAGATTTAATAAAGATTACATTTTTAGCATAATTTACTTTTTTTTCTTACAACTTTTAACAAAATTTTAATAAAGAATGGAAGATTAATAAAGTTTTTAGCTCTTCACAATTTTAGCAAGAATTCAGCATAATTTTAACAAAAAATTATCCTGTAAGCTAAAATTAGAGGAGTAAGGAGTGAGGACAATACACTACAGAAAACAAAAACACAGGACTAAAATTAACTAATCATTCAATGATTCAATCAAGCATAGCTAATCATTCGATAATTCAAATTTCAATTTGGGTAGCGCATATAGAACTGAAGAACAGAGAATAAAAGAACGATGAACAGAGAACGAATAATTAAAAATAAAAATGAAGGCATTGCCTTTGTTTTGAGCAGTCTGAGCAGAAGGGCAGAAGCACGACGAAGACGAAAACCAGACGGCGGCTGAGCACGAAGAGCAGACGGATTGAACTGTTGGAGAGAGGTTGGACGACGGAGAGGCTTTGAACTATTTGAGACTTCAACCACGAGCTCGAGGAAGACTAAGACCACTGACGCTCCGATTGTTGAATGAGGAAGAAGGCATGGCAAAAATCCCTGGCGGGAAGGGTACCGTGGAGATTTACCCGCCGGGGACAGGTATGGCGGGTGATTTCTACCCGCGAGGACGGGGACGGAGCCCCGTATAATAAACGAGATGGGGGCGGGGGTAGAGGTCCCCTCCCTGTGGATCTCCGTTTTTGTGAAAAGACGAAAATACTCCTGATATATATATATATATAATATGTGAGCCATTGAAAAAAATTCTAGCCGTCACATATCCTTCACTACTTCAGAGACAAAGAGTGAGAGTCTCGTCTCCTCTCCACTCCTCCTGTCTCTTTCCCGAACACCGCCAACTGCTGACTCCCACCCCATGGGTCCCTCAATGCCGCCTCCCACCCCTGAGTGGCTCGGTTGCTCACTGCAGGTCTCGAGCACACCATTGCGGGAACATCGACTTTTTCTCCTCGTCGCGTTGTCGCCGGTCGTCGTCTTCTCCTCGTCGCAGCAGATTCGTTGTCGGTCGTCGTCTTCTCCTTTTCGCTGTTCGTCCGCCAAATCGCCGGTCTTCGCTGCTCTGCCCCCTTTCTCCGTCGGATAAGTCAACCCTGTGGTTTCTAAATTTATGTTTCTGAATTAGGTTAATCTGATTAAAGAATTTCTGAATTTAGATTTCTGAATTAGGATAATTAGATTTTAATTTCTGAATTTCTGATTCTGATTTTTAATTTATATTTCTGAGTTAGGTTAATGTGATTCTGAATGAATATTCTTGATTTATATTTCTGAATTAATTTTGGGTTAATCTAGAGTTAGGTTAATGAGATCCTAATTCTGAATTTCTAATTTTTAATTTATATTTATGAGTTAGGTTGATGTGATTCTAATTTCTGATTCTGATTTATATTTCTGAGTCAATTTTGAGTTAATCTAGAGTTAGGTTAATGAGATTCTGATTCTGAATTTCTTATTTTTAATTTATATTTCTGAGTTAGATTTGTGTGATTCTGATTTATATTTCTGACTCAATTTTGTGTTAATATGAAAGTTAGGTTAATGAGATTCTGATTCTGAATTTCTGATTTTTAATTTATATTTCTGAGTTAGGCTGATGTGATTCTGATTTTTTATTCTAATTTATATTTCTGAGTCAATTTTGAGTTAATCTGAAGTTAGATTAATGAGATTCTGATTCTGAATTTCTGATTTTTAATTTATATTTCTGAGTTAGGTTGACTTATTCTTGATTTATTTTACGATTTTAACGTTTAATTGTATTCTTCTTTTTTATGTAGGATTCAAACAAATCGGAATCTACCATCACTACCATTACATCATGAAAAAAGGCTTGAGAATTTTACAATGTGATGAATTATGCTTTGTAGTTTTTGGATACGTTTGATACTTTGGTTGTTTTATGGATATATTTGATATTATTTGTTGTTGTTAATGTCTTTGTTGTTGTTAATATCTTTGGAGACAAGGAACGTGATGTTAATGTCTTTGTTATTGTTAATGCTTTGGAGACAAAGAACATGATGATTAATATGCTTTTTTTATTTTTTTCAATTTTTTCAATTTTTTATTTTTTAAAGATCTGCGGATATCCATGGAGTCCCTGATCCCCGATAGATACGGGGTTTCCGTTATCTGTAGTGGGGATGGAAACTGGATATAGAGGTGGGGGGCATGTCCCCGCCTCCTATGGGTACCCGTTGCCATGCCTAAGAAGAACTGAAGAAGCGTGGACGAACTAGTGCCTAAGTGCCACAGACGACATCAGTGGTGGGGGAGATCATGTAACATAGGGTTTCTGACTTTCTGTAAGCGGTTTGATCATTGTCGATTTTGTATGATAAAACCTATTCGATTCACAGTTAAATCAGTTTAACCGACAAATTTGATTCAATTTTCGTAAAACTCTAAAATTAAAATTCGTTATCAGTATAATCCAAACATTATAAATTAGCAAATTATATAATTTCAAACTTCAAGTAGTAATGACGAATTCTCCCTTGGCTCTTTGCTGATTCTTGCATTATAGCATAAGCTCCCCCATTCATATTTAGGGTGTTCGAATTTTCTCCTCTTATTACTTGCAACTGTCATGCATAGCGATTAAACCCATAAAATTCGCATTCTTTCTACCTCCAAAACATCATTGAGATATTAAAGATTACTCTAAATTATTCATGTTTTCTTCTTCTTCTATAGTTAGCTTCTTCTATTAGGTTTAAAAATAAAAACTTTTTTCAAATGCAACATCGTTTTAATGATTCAAGAAGGATTTTACTGTCCTAATCAAATTGTTATAATTCACAAAAAAAAAGCGACGCTACGTCATAAAACTCGATGTGATATGTTATTAAATCCTGTCAAGACTTGTTGAAAAATTTGATATAAATGCTCATATGTCTAACAGAAATAAAAAATAGACGTCGAGTTGTCATTTTTTATTTTTCAATCGATAGAGTGTGAATTATCTAAAATAAAAATGAACAAGACAAAAAAAATTATACTCTTATTTTTTTGGTTTAACATTATTCATTTAGAATATGTTATTAAATTACGATTTTTTTTATTCAATTCATCATATCTTATTATATTTCGACCGATATAACATTTACGAAAGAAAAACAAATCCATAAAGGAAAAAAACCTTGATAATAGATTTAAATATTTAATTATTTTTGTATAAAAATTTAAAAGGACAAAATTGAATTAATATTATACTTTTTTTGTTAAAATCGTTAAATTTAAAATTATAATTTAAATTTTAATATTATTTAAATATTATAAATGAGATAAAATTATAAAAATGATAGATATTATGAAACAAAATGAATTATTATTTTTTTATTTATAACTGTAAAAATGAATATATTTTGTATGTTTATAACTAATATCCAAATATTATTCACAGATATAAAAGAAATATTTTACAGTAATAGATTAAGGTGTATTAAATATGAGATACACGCTTAAATTAGGGACATAAATTTTATATATTTTGGTCATGGATTTTATTTTAATGTTTTATGTTTTTTATTTTGGGTATATATATATATATATATACACTGATGAACCATACCTAGATATTAAGAATAAAAAAGAACCGACTATGTTCTCTTATTTTTGAGAAAATGAATAAAATAAGGCCCAATTTAAAATACAAAATTATTCTGATAGTGAAGTCCGAATGAAGGAGTAAAGACCAAACCACGAATCCACGATCCATAAAATTAATTTCATAAAAATTTATATGCAATTATTTTTATATAAAATTAATAATTTAATATTAAATAATTTAACATATTTAATTAAATTATTATCAATAAATTTCAATTATTAACTTCACGTAAAAGCAATTTCATATATCTTAATACGTTTCTTGTTTAAACTTTGTATTATCTCCAACAAGAAGAGTAATTCATACCATATGCATTATGCAAAATTACTTAGCTTGGCGAATCATTCATAAGCGTGCAAATTACAGGAACTTGGAGAAAATTTTGTCAAAGATATTTTCGTCCGACAATGTTGATAATCACTGTGTCACAGCGTTCACTATAATATGTTTTTTAAAGTTTTGTTTGGTTGATGTATAGAATAAGACATAGACATAAAAATATAGATATTAAAAAATATTTATATATATATTGTGTTTAACAAAAATAATGAATAAGACACAAATATTTAAAAAAGACTAAATTATCCTTCATTTAAAAAAATTTGGAGAGATAAGAGGATAAAATTTGAAAATTTAAAAATAAATAAAAGTAAAAGAGTAAAAAATTAGTGTCTTATAAGTTGTGTCTTAATGTCTCACTAAATTGGAAGTACTTAAATTTAGTGTCTTCGTGTCTATCTGTATCCTTTTATATCCTTCTAAAATTTGTATCTCATCAAACTAAATAGCATATATGTGTCACCAAACACTAACCAAATGCTACCCAAGTTAACAACCTATTGAGATATTTAACAACTTGCATGCATTATATATGATAGAGAGTTCTACCTTGATCGGTTCCCTTAGAATACAAGAAAAATTAGTTACCTAATGCTCCAAAATAAATGATATATAGTCATGCATGCACTATTATTTACTGGTATGGGATTGAAAGGTCCTCTCATATTCATTCTTCGTGGTATTGTTTTGGACAAAAGAAAACGTAATTAGACCATAACCAACTTCACGAGATAATGGCAAAATACCACGACGGTTATGCCATCAAGGTGTGTGACCGTCAAATTTCGACAATAATACACTGTAATAGACACTAAATGCCGAAAAAACGAGTCTTACAGGACAAAGTTAAAAGGAAAAAACAACCATCAGTAAGTACACGAAAAAGGCTCTCATCACCTATACTCTACTGACTTTAACATCAGAGTGTCTTGCAGGTTGCCCTCTCAATCTAGTTCAGCGCGTGACGAAGTTGGGATCTCCAATCTCCACCTTTCCAATTCGTGAACTCGCTTCGAGCGCAAACATTTGGTGCCATCTGTGGAGATTCCACTTTGGCAGGAATCATGGCCGAACGACGAATTCACTCTACAATCAAGTTAAAAACCTGTTGAAAAGCCAACAACGAAAAGATGGACACGAGACTGACGTCACACTGAGTTGAGAGGAAGTCCCTCCCGGTTACGAGAATCAAGAACCCATTAACTCTAAAACATGCCATGCAAGAAATGCGACACAGAGTGCAGGAGTTAGAGCACTACCAACTAGAGCTTGAATGACGGTTGGTTGAGCATTCACTGTCTCGACAGTCTCATTCCCAAAGTTATCCAGCAAGGAAACGAGAACAACCCTAACTCGGAAACCCTGAACAAAAGAGGGACCACCGGCAGACTTCACTTTCACCCCCACATTGTAAAGATGAAAAAAGGTTACCCCGATGTCACGAAGATTCTCAAGCATGCGAAGAGTCACGATCTGCCCAGTCTAAAAGGAGGCAGACTCCACAGAAGAGTCTTACTCCTATAAAGCATAGAGAATTCCGAGAGCACATCATAATGGGACAAACCCCGTTTGCCTCCCATATTTTTCAAGTACGATTGCCAAAGCATTTTGACAAGCCTACAGACTTGAAATACGACGGCAAGACGGATCCTTAGGAGCATATTGATGCCTTTGAAGCTAGAATAAATTTAAAAGGAGTTAAAAAATGCGATCCGATGCAAAGCGTTTTTGATAACATTGTCGGGACCAGTTATATTGTGGTTTAATATACTACCTTCTGAGTCGATCTCTTCCTTTGTCGATATCAAAATCAAATTTTTAGTTCACTTCACTACTAAAAGGACCCAAACAAAACACCCAATTTTACTGTTAAAAATCGAATAAAGGGTATATGAGAGTATTCGAAACTATTTGAACCGATTCAATAAAATGTTCTTAGAGATAAATACGTGAACCCCAAAAATTGTATGTTTGTACTTAATTGTTAGGTTATTGAAAGGAGATTTTTGTAGACACTACGTAAAATTCACGAAAGAAATTTAAGCAAAACAGAGTGCCACTACAAGTTAAAGCCTCTCGGTTTAACCGTTTGTGAACTAAAGTCTGATGGACATAAATGATCCAATAATTTCAAATTGCCAGCAGCTCAAATTTTATGTTTCTGAACAAAATTTATCTTTATGCGAGTATCCC